>NC_080543.1:39085525-39410213 GCF_028640845.1 Ahaetulla prasina | reverse complement strand
TTTCAACTTTACTCTTGGGATACAAGTATATTCCAAAATATCTTGAAACCAATACTGTTGACCATTAGCAACTGGAACATAGCACAAAAAGACCTGTTGGAAAATAGTTCTCCAGTACAATATTTGCGGCAGGTCCTATTTACGTCAGATGAAATGATAATAATAAAAATGAGCTCCAAAAATGCATGAGATGTCTTCTGCAATTAACATTACATTAACACTTTAATAAAACACAATTCATACAGTAGTGATCTAACACTATGGAATGCTTATCCTGAATTAATTAATTCAATTTTTGTTGTATCACCTGAAGTATAACTCAAAGGATCTTATAATGTCATTCAATTATCCTGTGGCAAGTAAATAACTTTAAAACCATAAAACAGAGAGTCCTTACTGACTCTCAAATTGTGCAGCCATTTATAGAAACAAACCCTGCAAACCTACATACCTATTTGATTATTTGGCAGTAGAGCCTGCCAGGCCAGTGGGACTTATTTGGAATAAACAGACATTGGAGCAGGATACAAATTGCAAGGGTGAAAATTACCCAATTTCCTTCCCCCTAAGGGGAAAAAATAGGTTTACCCACAGTACAGAACATCAGGGTATTTACAGCCTGTTCCACCATACCAACAGACATACCAACTGGCTATTATTAACAGTGTCCTTTTCTAAAAATTCTGCTTCCAGCACATCCACCGCAAACTCAACTGTGACCAACTTCACTATTTAAGAAAAGCCACTGTTTAAGAGAAGCCACAGCCTCAACCCCAGCTGATGTCCTGTTTATAAGCACGTCTCATTCGGGAGCTTGAAATAAGAACAGCATATATCTGAAAACTTGGCTTCACTATCCATTTGGTTCCAAAGCACAATGCAAACATGTGTCCTTTTACAGTACGGAGAATTGCCCATCACTATCAAAGTGAGTACGCAAGAAATTTAAAGCCATACCTAAATTGAATTCACAGAAATGATTATAACGTTCATCCAGCCATTACAAGGCAACAGCATATCTACCAGTCTCTAATGCAGAGTAGGCCAGTTCAAAAAGGGAATCTAACATTTCCTGCTAAATAGAGGAAATTTTGATTCTCTCCACTACCTTCATTAATTGGAAATTAGAAGCATCACAATCTTGAACATAATAAGAGTTGTTTGTGCCATTAAACTTTGAAAACATGGTTTGTTTAAACTAAGATTAACAAAAAATAAACAATACTAAGGTTGCAGGATCAGATCTTACATTCATGATTCATGATTAAAATCAAGACAGAAAGAATGTACAGTTTTAAGAAACTATTTTAAATTCAACTATCATTTAAAATATACCATATTTTTTGGAGTATAAGATGCACCGGAGTATAAGACACAACTTAGTTTTTGGGGAGGAAAATAACAAAAAAGCTGATTGGCAAATGGATCGGCCTCCCGGAATATCGCCAATCAGCTGTTCCAGAGGTGAATTTTAGCAACAGCTCTGTGCCTTGCTTTTTTTTTTTTTTTGTCTGCCTCTGAAACTTCTGAAACTCCGTTTCAGAAAAAACTATTTTTTATGCCTCTGAAAACCTCTGAAATAGCTTCAGAAAAAAAAACTCTGAAGCTCTGTTTGGGGGCTTCTTTTCTGAAGCTCTATTTGGCAGCTTCTTTTCTGATGCTTCATTTTTGATGCTTTTTTCAGCCTCTCAAACCTCCGTTTGAGAAGCTGGAGTATAAGACGCACCCAGATTTTCACCCTCTATTTGGGGGGGGGGGAGAAGGTGCATCTTATACTCTGAAAAATACAGTATATTAAAGTGAATTCTACATTTATACTTATATAATCTCTTATTGAGTTAGAGACAAAGTAAAAATTATAAAGGTTGTCATATTCTTTAAAAACAACAAAGGGGAAAGCAACATAAGTGATTAAAAAAAAAATAGTTCCCGAGTTTTCTCTATTGCAGTGCTGCTATTCATTTAGGGTGGGAGACGAAAACAGAACATGTGGTAATCTTTGTTTTGTCCTTGGATAGCTAATACCAATATGCAAATGCAAAAATTGTTTACATTAGATAAAAGTGTATAGATATTTTTTTCTTTTGATACTTCACAGCCTTGAAGCTAGCTACGTGAAGCTTATCAATTATTATTCATCATTATTATTCCTTATTATTAACCAACACTAAGGAGTTTGATCACTATTCTTCCATATATTAAATTCAGCTTTCCTATCATCTAAAATGGGAACATTCCATCAATTAATAACTATGCAGATGTTAAATTGGATTTCATGTAAACAATTATTTTAAAGTAGTTACTGTAATTAAATTGCGTGCTTATATATAACTCTGATTTATTAGAAATGTAAGCCTTGCTTGGATTTTTATGTTATAATAGATTTGCAGCTTCTTTTGAAGTAAAATAGGACAAGGTAAAAATCTAAATGAATAAAAGTACAAATTTAGAGTTTATTCCTGTATAAATAAATTCCTTATTTATTTTTACATAATACAATTTCAAAAATTCACAATTGCTGAAAAATAGTTATTAAAATAGTTATAAAAAAGATAATCACTGAAGGCAGAATTTTTTACCATCCGAACAAATTTTTTAAATGTCAGAGGAAGTGAAAGTTTTTCATTTCTTTCATTATTGCAGTTGTTAATTTTCACTTAGAGAAAAATGCTAACACAGAGAAAATCAAAGTTTTTTATACAAAACAATAACATAAATATATAAATATGAATATACTCAAAATTAAAGCATGTAATTCATATTTGGAAAGCACAGAAGCTATCCTGAGGCAGGATCCAGTTAGTCTTTGCTTAGAAGTAAAACACCACCCGGGACTGTTTTACAGGCACATATAATATTTAAAAACTACATGGCCCAGTTTCCGTGTGTGGATACACCCATGCACAAACTGCACAATAATGTTAGCACAGTTGAATGCTTGCTTCTTCCAAAATGAATTGCAATTAAAATGCATAATTATAGAATTTCTCTAGCAATTCATTGTATCACCCACTGTGTAGCACAAGAACCTTTTTCAATAAATTTGATTATAATTATGAAGAAATTTATTTTTATTATGCTTGTCCAATTATTTAAAATTGCATCATGCATTCAAATAACTTCAGGTATTATGCTGAATCTTAGTGCTTAAAAATTCTTTAAAACAATAGATATATCCCATGAATTAGGAGGATACAACTTTCAAAATTGATTCCTAAGCATTCAAATCTTGCATGCAACTGAGTACTTTTCTCTCCTATTCTTTTAAGCAAACGAATGTTTAAAATAATCTACACATACCTGAAAATTAAATCATTACTTTAAAGTTAAAAGCAGTTGCTCTTTAGTCTAACTACCTGAAAGGCTTGAGGGAAAAAGTGATCAATTTTTAAGATCTGAATAACCAGAAGATGAAGATATAAAAATATAAAAATAGAATTTTAAAAAAAGTGATGAAGAAAACTAGTTTTAAAGTAGCGGAAAAAGGTAAAATATTTGGGTAACACTATGACAAATAACTATGTTATTTCAAATAATTATGTTAAGATATGGAATGAAATTTTTAAAAAACATTCTAAGATGGGAGAAACTACAATTGTTGGGGATAATTTATGGGACAAAGATGAATGCTGTGCTCAGAAGGATGTTTTTGTTTTGGACAATACTGGTTTTGACAATTTTTGTACCATTAAATAATGGCAAAGTTAAGTTTTGCATGGCAAGAGAAAAAAGCCATGAGTTAAATATAAAGCATTACAATATGCAAAGGAACGAGGATGATTGGATTGGATTTATCTGGTCTGAAATTGTGTTTTGCAACTTAGTGGCTTGGTTTGGATAAAAGATTGGGTTTGCTGAGAAATAAAAAACTGTTAGAATTAAAAGGATGTGACCTGAAATTTGGCTGGCATTATTTGTGGTATGACAAAGTCATACAAACATAGGCTATTCCAAAAAGCACCTTTATGGTTCTCAGCACAAAAAGCATTTTAGAGATGAGTAATTATAGGCAAAGATATTTAATACTGTGAGATTCTAGAATTTTATTACAGAGAATATAAAATAAAATCAAAAAATAACTAATGATAGAAGGACATGGTTGTCAATAGTTTTCGTATTTACAGTTATCGGAAAATTAAAAGTATACCAAAGAATTTATGATATTGAATAATGTAAGACAGAATTTGAAATGGAATTGTATACAAATGATAGACATGCAACTATCTAGAACAATGAAATTAGAATGTATAAAGTTCCTTCAAATTTATGTTGGGAATGTGAATAATAAGGATAATTTTATCATGCTTGTGGGCATGTAAAAGAACTATACGGTAATTCAGAGGATTTTTAAAATTAACACTGCTTTTTGGATAAGAGAAAATAGTACAATCTATATATAAACACAGCAAGATTATTGCAGGTACAAAAATGAAAAGATCTGGAAATATCTGTAATGCAAGACTGGTTGCTATCACTAGATCAAAAACTATAGATAACAAAGTTTTAGAGGAAGCCATTTGCAAGAGATAGTTATTTCCTTTTCTAAATTTATGAAATTGACCCTATCCCCAGTAAACCAAACAATTACTGTACAATTATTAAACTTTATAATTTGAAACATTCAAACTCTTATGCATGTGTCCCTGTAACTCAAATCATGCAGAATTCTATCAAATGTTCTACAACTGGCATTAGTGCACAGACATGCATAGTTTGTTACTTTTTGAAATGTTAACTGATCACCTAAAATTAACTTGGTAGCATAAATGTTGATCAGGTCTCAATACGTGGTAGCAACCAATCCTTTTTTCATCTGAATATTTAAAAAGTAATAATATATACTTGTTCCTAACAACAGGGAAAACAACATAGAAGTAATTCACCAAAACATTCATATATCTCCAAATATTTGAATACGGGTATTAATCAAGTGGCCTATTGAGTGTGAGTTTCCCCAATTTCAGTTCTATTGTCTATCTCTGCAGCTCCTATGTAGATCTGGGAAGACTGTTAAAATAATATTTCCCAATGTATCCATGTATTCCTTGTCCCGAAAAGAATTATCAAGATGAATCTGAAACATTGTGATTCCCCCAAATCAGTAACACAGGAAGAATAGATTAACTCAACAAAGCTATTTTTTCCTTCTCAAGAGCTGCGATTAAGAAAGAACACCAGAAAATTGCAAGATCATTTCCTTATAAAGTGAAACCTACTGTGATAATTTTCAGTTGTGGAGTATAATTTGAGAAAATTATAAAGCAAAAGAAGCTGACCACAGATATATCTTTCAAAAAATAAAAGTACAAATGTAATACATTTATCAATAATTACTTTCATAATTATGGACTTCTTGAAATAAATGTAACCCAGGCTTGCTGTACATAGTCATTGGGTTTCCTCGAAAATGTCAATTAATGGGTTACTGGAAATTATTAATTGGTTCCTGGATACTAAAATAGAGACATTTCCAGAAAGTCATTGACACCTCCCAAAAACATTCCAGTCACCAGCCAATCTTTTTTACATACTACAATCACTGCAGGACAATAGCCACTTCTGAACCATTCCATAAAGGAACTCCTGCTGAGATGCAGGCAAAAAGTCTGCACAAATCTGATCAATAGCTTGATATTAATTTTGGTAACCCAGAGAACTTGACTCCTTTTTTGTACTTTTACAATTTTACATATCTGAATAATATTTTAAATAATATTTAAAAGATCAGCTCTCAGACCTAAATTGTTCTTTATGAGACTTCAAATTATTTAATTGTTATATGAGCCATACAAGTTGATAAATATTGTTGCCTTAAGAAAATAAACAAACAAAAATTTACAACTGAGGCAGCATTTCAGTTTTTTAAGCCTTCGGTGGATATATTTCCTGAAAAGTTTTAAAATGTAAGAGGGAAATTATAAATCCATAAAGAAGTGTTTTATTAAATGCATTTAAATTAAATGAAATATTTATATAGCCTCATGAATAGCAGCACACATCCAACCTAGCTGACCTCAAAGCAATGTCAATCTTACTTATTAGGGCACCCTTACTGACATCTTATTTGGGAATACCCTGCTCCATTTAGCATGAATGCCTTTTACTTCCATACTTCTGTAGCTTTAGAGCATTCCTTGCCTTTCCAGAATATTTTATTTTCTTGGATGAAATTTCCTTTTCTCCTTTCCTGCTCTAATTTCCTTTGCTTGTTACTTCTTAATCACATTTTTGCTTTGTCCAAGACAGCTTATTGTGAAAGGGAATACTGCAGTATGATGGAAACACTCTTACGCATATGCATGTATCATACATACATTCCTTCATTCAAATAGTTCATAAAATTTGAAAAATATATGTGTTTGTATTTTTTTCAAAATAATAATATCACTTTTACTTAATGGAGAGATTTTACATTGTTGTTTATTTTAGAACCTAACAGCAGACATCAGTTAGTCTGGTTGCTCTTGGTAAAGTACTGACTCTTCTTCAAATTCAGCATTCTTTCCAAGTGGTTAGCCATTAGCCATCTCCTTCTTCACTACTGTGTAAAGCACCAGCTGTTAGAATACTAGTCAATTAAAACAGTAACAGCAGAAAGAATGAAGACTCTCATCAAGTTTTTTTTCCATTGCACCTGTTCCTTTTATTTCAACACTTCACCTGCCCTTCTCTTCCCCCTCTTTTACCATTGATGACAAAATGTTTTCATAGCTCTCCCTAATCAAAGTCAGGATTCATTCTTGGCAAATCTGATGCATAAAACTCCAATATTACTTTAAGTCCTGCAGTGATGCAAAAGGAGGAGGTGGATATTTGACTTGTCATAATGAATTATCAACCCCAAGCAATCTGAACAAGGAAAATGAGTAGGAGTCCTCAGGATGTCTGCAACTTCAATGTCAGAGAAGTGATTTTCAGGGTTATAACTGGGAATGAAGAACCACATCAAGAGTAATTTTGGTTGTTCTTCTTGGGAAATGTTATATATCTATACTGACTTTTGAATCTAACCTGCATAAAAGCACACCAAGTTCTTTTAATTCCTCTGAGGCTTACTTGAAAAAGATGCCAGATTGAATTAGGGCTAAGAAAGTTTCCGAAGCATGATGAACTTTATAATGTACTCATAACGGCAATAAACATTTCAAAGCTGTACTATGTTATCTACTGCAGTTTGTAGATATTATATGTGTATTTTTTTTCATTAAAAGATTTTAGATTTTTTAAGAACTTTTTTAGAACTTTCTCATTAAGATACTATTGAATATTTTATATAATGGAACAACCATAGTGTCTTGTGCCTCATCTTTAAATAGCAACAGTCCAGTAATTGATACATCGCAGAGGACCTAAATGTTCTTCCATCTTATCTCTCAAAAAAAATTCAGAGGACAGATCAGCAGCCAATTTAGTTTTTAAAGAAACTTCTCACATAAATGTACTATACGTATCAGCATCATAGCTTCCTAAACTGAACACACGGTATCACTTCTTTGCCATTTGGGGGTGGGGGGAAGCAATAGAACTATTTAGTTAAACATTTCCATTAAAACGGAAACAACTATCCAGATTCTGTTTTAGGAAATAATATGAACCTTTCCAAGAAGTAGAATGTTTTATTCCGGTGTTTGAAATGTGATTAAAGCCTTTTTTTTTCTGAGGGGGGAAAAAAAAACCCATCCAATTGCTTGCACCTTTAATGTTTAGGGATATTTTTCTGACAAAGTCTATACCTGTCTGCTTAAAACTAAATCCCATTGTATTCCATGGCAGGGGTCTCCAACCTTGGTCCCTTTAAGACTAGTGGACTTCAACTCCCAGAGTCCGTCCACAAGTCTTAAAGGGACCAAGGTTGGAGACCCCTGTTCCATGGTACTTACTCCTAGGTTTGAAGCCTAAAAGATTTAACAATGTTTGTAAAGCGTATCACAGCTTTAAATTATTTTGTTGTATTTAAAATGTATAATTACATCTAGTTCCAAATACAATTAAACACACTTTGTAAAGTCAGATCAGTAGATGAATATGAGAAGGCAAAAGAACCCAGTGTCATGAACTTCTAACACGACTATTGTCAGCTTTTCTTGATTTTATTAGTGGTTTAAGAGGCTCAACAATTCATTAAATGTTTTTAAAATATATTTTGTTTTTCTGCCTTGATTGCTTGCAACTTTATTGCAGTGCTGTTATTCTATTCCCAAATATCAGCATCTTTTTCTTTTACCTTAATACCAAGCTGGAAAATACTTTCCCCTTCATTCTACCTTTTCCTCCTTTCCCAGGAATTCTAAATTCTTACATTGCCACCCTGTAAAATAATCCAATGTCATATACTAGGGTTCCATCTGAATATAATTATTTAGATCACAAGTTTGACTTTATCTATCCATACAGTTTTACAAGTTGTAAAATGCCCAATTCTGAAATGATCTTCATATTCATGGAAAATTTTGTCATAACTGGGAGAAAGGTCCTTTTGTTCTGTCTTATATTCTAAAAAACATTCATATTCTGTTCTAATACTTTCATCTAAGGTCAGCCCAACAAGAATCCAATGTCATATCAGCCATATAGGTCAGGAGTAGTTTTATTTTAACAGCTACAGTTGCAGAATCTTGAAAGTCTGAAAGTTGTTCTTTCCAAACTTTCAGTGTGAACTAGGAAGGAAAGTGAAATGTTTATTCAAAGTAGGTTTTTGGAATGGGATCAAATTGAGCTTGTCTAATCATTGCCTTGGTATAGCAGCTCTTTTTCCTATACCCTCCATATATAGATTGCTTAAAGATAATTGATTAAAATGGTTCTACTAGCAAATGAGACGTATTATGGGAATCAAAGCTGTTGCTTATAGTTCAGAGTACACAATTTGGGGGAAGAGAGAAACTGACGGCCAAATCTGAAATTTGATTTACATGCTCAAAGAGCCATGCTCCAAACAGTGGTTGCTGCCAGAACAAAAATACTATAATTATGGTTAATATCATTGTTAATCTTGCGTTAAAATATAATATAATTTGAATTATGGAAGGCCTCAATATGCAAAGATCTAGTGATGGCATATTTCCAATGAAAAGGAAATAGGGAAATGTAGTATTATAAGTAAACTGATGGAATAGACAACTATTAGCATAATGGAAAAGAGGGAAAATAATTATGTCAGTTTCTCCAAAGGATATTTACATTTTCACTGATTCACGTCGAAATGCAAAGACACATGACAAGCTGTCACTGTTACGGTAGCTCAATTCCAAAAATAAGCTACTGAAAACCTAATCAATTATTCTAATGGTATCTGTTGATAAAGAGCTCAAAGAATGTTTCTAGTTGCCCCCAAGTTATTTCCTCATATACAACTAATTTAATGTGGATATAAGGATGGAAGATAATATGCTGATACAATAAAAAAATCCATTGAGTGTCATATTGAAGAAAACAGGATGCTTTTGCTGAATTTGGTTATGTTTTCCAACTTGCTGATGTCACCAAGAAGTTATTTTTTATTGTTTAACAGAATTTATGAGGTAATTAATGTAGAACATATGTGCTTTGCTATTCACATTTTCTTAAAAAAAAATTTGCCCCAGTTTAATTTGCTGACCTTAAACAAGCAAAAATTACATACATTCTCGTCCATTTTTGACATTTGAAATAACTTAATTAAGATAAAGAGAAACAGTAATAAGGGCTTCTGCAGCCTCTCTTACTTGAACCACCAAAGTTTTGTATGTTATCCCTCTCCTATCCTCCAGGCTTGGTACAAGTCTTTTTTGTCAGACTATCTAAAATCAGTACACATACATTGATCCTACTTATTTTTTGGGTTTTCTTGACTAAAAGCAGGTGTTCTCTGGCCTACCTCATTTCCCCCATAATTGAACACTCTCTTGAGACAACTCCAGTGTCCCAATGTGGTTATTTCCTAAACTTTTTCACCCATGCAATTCATGGAGCACTTGCAGATAGCTCTGACAGATCATACCTTCTGTATATCCCACCTTTTATTATGTTTCAAACAGAGTGCATAGTTGATGAATCTGGCATGAGACTAATGGTATGCATTGTTGCCTTTCTGTAGCCTTTCTGTAGTTGAAATCATTATTAAATTAAGCTATGTTGATTTAAGGGCTGCCACAAGGAAGAATGTGTTAACTTATTCTCCAAAGCATATGAAGGCAAGACAAAAAGCAATAGGTGGAAAATAGTCAGGGAGAGAACCAGCCTAGAACTAAGGAGACATTTCCTGACAGTGAGAACATTACCTAGTGGAATGGCTTGCCTCCAGATGTAGTTGGTGCTCCAATACTGAAAGATTTTAAGAAGAAGAGTTTTTAAGAAATGGACAACCATTTGTCTAAAATGATATAGGGTCTCCTGCTTGAGCAAGGGGTTGGACTAGAAGACCTGCAAGACTCTGTTATTCTGTTGTTATTCTGTTATTCTTTTTAAATAGTCTATTAATTCATTGCCTTCTGATAACAATTCAGCCCAAGTTTTTATTCATTAATATCTAAGTAGGGTAGAGGATACAATACAAAGCAGCAGAAAATTAAAATATTAGACCTTGTCTGTTCTTGGAATACAAGTATGTTGGGATATAATTAGCACTTGGAGAGGAACGCTATGACTGTGGAATAGATTGCTAAGTCAAAAAAACAGTCCATAAAAAGAAATGAAAAAAAAAACCACCTTGTAGCTCTTTCCAAAATTACCGTATTGTACATATACGTCACCAGGAATGAGCAAGTAGAAGAACATTTTACAAAGAGACAATTCTAATATCTTTTGGGGGGGAAAAGTATTTTTAAAGTACTCTCATTCTTAAAATAGCTGTAAAAATTTCTTTGGCAATGTGGGGGGAAATGATGAGAAGTTTCCTATGAAACAATGTAGATAAATCCAGAATATTGTTTCTGAAAAAATGAAAAATAATAAATCAACAATTCTAATTAAAATTGGAACACAAAGGATTTTAGCAAATGAAAATCATATAGGAATAACACTGTATTTTCTTTTTCTTAAAGTTTTAATGTCTATATATCAGATAGTCTTATCCTCACATGAAAGTACTTTTGGATTCAGTAGAGCTAATATCTCTGTAAACTTGTACAGAACTGTACAAAATAGAGAGGAGAATTCACAAAAGCAAAGCTGAATTTCGCCTAGATTTGTAGAAGCGATACAAATATAAAGAAAAAAATATTTTAAGAATATCATTATTACATTATCGTATAATGTTTCATATTTGTTTTTTATCCCTATATTTAGGAATATAAATATATATATATGCTAGACAACAAAGATTCGTTAGACCCAAATTCCTTATTTCTGTAAAAGCAACCTAAACAAAATGATAAAATGCACAAGTTGATAGGCTGATATGTGTATATAAATTTTCAACACTGAGTTCTGAAAACAGAACCAGGCTTTCTTAAGAATACCAAATGAGTTCACCTAATGTAATTGTATGCTATAATTCTCTCCCACATGCAAGCTTATTTCACTCTCAAACTTCTTGTACATTTCCACTACTGTTTGTTTGGTGGGCTTTTATTCTTTTCCCAATATTTTTTCCATCAGATTAATGGGATTTTCTTCCTCACTCTGCCCAAAACAGCAGGATATACATTACTTTACAAAAAAGCTGCCTAAAAGTTTTCACTTACAGTGCATCAGTGTGAATAATGTCTCCCCACGTTAAAGAATTAATTTTGTATGGTTTCGTTAATCCTCAACAAGGGCTTGGTAGGCTAGTCTTTAGTCTTTTGTTGCTCTCTCCCAGCAGTTTCTTTCAAGTAGTATGATCTTTATTTTCATATCTCAATTGCTTTTTACCACTCTATTTGCTATCTGTAAATTTTGCAAGCAAGCTGAAACGTAAAACTTTGGAAATGTAATGGATTTCAGAACAGCAAGATGTTGTTGCTTCATTTCCAAAATCAAGTTAAGATCATAGCCATTTACCGAAGCCTTGGGCTTCATTGATTGTATTGCATTTTTCACTGGGTTTATGTTGATTTGTTTAATTGACTGCATACAATTGAAAATAGTCTCTGGATTAGGCAATTTCTGAATAATTCTATGTAATTAATTAATTGATTCACTTGATGCCAGAAGCACACATTCAGTTCAGATTTCCAGATAGTTTTAATTATAATTAAATTACTGCAACACATTTATTTGGGAAGCCCAGTAGGCTTTTTATAGCCAAAGTACTACAAATTTTAAGTATTGAACTTCAATGATAGAATTAAGGCCTCAGAATATTTCCTATTTCAAATTAATTTAAATTAACTGTGGTTGGATTATAGTAATCACTTTTATTTTTAAATAGTTACATGTTAATGGTTCATTCAAAATAGTTACAGTTTTTCAAGGATATGCTGCATGCAGCTAAATTTAGAAATTAAGATTCACTGGAATAAAATACTCTTTCAAATTTTTACTTTAATGCAGAAAATATAACAGTTAACTGCTCAATATTTCATGCACTGATTATAATTTGAATTTAAACCCAATTTAAATTTTTTAGGTTTTAAAAAGTAAAACCTACTTTTTAATTAATTTTTTCTTTTAAAATATTTTCCTATATTTGTGTGTGTGTGTAGAGAAAGTTTATTTATATTTACAAAATATTTAAAAGAAAGAATATTAAAATGTATGTATTCATTTTAGAACTGAATGTATATATCTACATATATAAATTAGAATATACCGTATGTATGTATATACATAGAAACATACATACATGTTTGTGTGTGTGTGTGTGTGTGTGTGTATGTGTGTCTTTGGTTATTCGGGTACCTGAATAACCAAAGACCTACATACAAACACCGGTGAAAACCTCAGAAAACTTACATACATACATACATACATACATACATACATACATATATACACACACACACACACAGAGAGAGAGAGAGAGAGAGAGAGAGATACACACACACACACACATTCAATTCAAAAACAAACATCTTCATTTTAGTTAATTTTCTAAACTACACATGTTAAATACTCCTATATGCATTATCATGTTATATTTCAATATATGATTAGGATTGGCATTTATAATTTTTAATAGAATTGGGGGTCCTACAAGAATAAGTAATGACAATCTGAAGGAGAAGGAGAAGGAGAAAGAGCAAATACAGACCACCTAGTTAGCTATTGGAAGAAAATTGCACAGACGAACTACAAAGAGCAACAATATATATTGGAATATCTGCAATAACTGCCATTTGCCTGAAAGCAAGAACTGGTGGGACTACAAAATAGACAAATTATTTTTTTAAAAAATGAAGAAACTAATGTGCTCTGGGAATTTAGAATTCAACCAGACAGGCATCTGCCACCAGATTTAACATTGCAGATAAGAATGACAAAAAAGTTTGGATAATGAATCTTGCCGTATTGGAGTCAGCAGAAGAGAAACTATTGGAGAAAAATTTCAAAATACAAGTGGAAGTAGAATAACTGTGGCAAAAGAAAGCAAAGATAGTACCAATAGTAATAGACACCTTTGTTGCAATTCCAAACATCTGGAGCACCACTTGAACATCATCGGAATTGACAAACCACTATGAGTCAACACCATACATTCTGTGACAATACCTTTAATATTATTTAAAAACAACATCTCCCTATCCCGGGTCTTTGGTAAGGATTCAACAGGTAGACAACAAAGCTAAATCCAATCTAAAAATCTAGCTAAACATCTATCTGTGACCAATCATAATAAGACAGCCTTAATATCTTTGTTTAGAAGTCAGTTACACTGAGAGAGGAAAATAGTTGAATTTAAGTCTATGATGTATGTGTTTTTATTAAAAATATCTGAATGTCACTCTAGAATATTGATTTTAATGCAATCTTTTGGTCTAAATCTCTCTCTCTCTCTCTCTCTCTCTCTCTCTCTCTCTCTCTTTCGCACACACACACACACACACACACAATCACACACCAGAATTTCTAACCTGGTAGAAAATCCCAAGGGATCTAGTGAGCTTCACATTTGAGTAAGCAAGCTAGGATATAACTATGGGTTTTATTCAGATTATTATACTTTAAAGTTCTTTTGGATAATTTCAATACAAGGGATTAAATTCACACTTTTTTATCTCTTTCATATCATCTATACCTCCACTATGCAAACAAATAGTTCAATAGAAATCAAGTGTGGTTGTAATATAAATAAACTGAATTGTGCCTAGCTGAACAGCAAGCGCCTTAATTCAAAAGTTCTGCCATCCTCTACTCTTGCTGTTGATAAAAGCTCTGTAGTGACCCTTGCTGGTGATAAATACCAGACTCCTCACGGCAAAAGAAAAAAAACCTTGCATTTTTGCTATTAAATCTTTCATTCAGTAACGATTATCTCAATCAAACAAATTATATAACTACTTTGATGAAAAACGGTGCAATCTTGAACAAAAGGGAAGGAAATTTATTGCACAGAAACCAAATTTGCTTCATACTACATTTATCCAGAAGGACAATGTTTTAATTCCTACATTTTGACAAATATTTCTAAAGATAAATATTCTGTTACACTAATTGTATGGATTTTTGTTGAAATGGCAAACCCTTACGACATGTTTTGATTTCTAAAGACTTTTTCTTCTTCAAAGAACTTTCTTACTGCTTATTTAAAGCTGACTGGTTTCTAAAGTTTTATGTACTTTAGTTCTTTAACCCTTTATCTTAATTTCTTCGACCAGCATTTGCTCAGGTTTTTTTTAAGTGCCACACAAGTGCTGCACAAAGTCTTGGTTAAGCTATGATAACAGTTTTTACATTTGGCTTCTTATATTTATTATGTGTTCTAAATTCAAAATGTCTCATTCAGCAGGTTGCAAGTTATCCAATGAATCAATCATTCATTAGAATGATTCTTAAGTAGAACTTTAACTGCATTAAGAGTCCATTGAAGTTGGGTGGCTTATAAATTCAAATAAATAAACATTAACCTAAACTTGAAATAGGAAAAACAAGTTGACAAAATTTTGAGTTTTTTATTGACGTAACTTTTAAGGGCTATTAGGTGAATCCTATCTGGAAAAAAGCTAGAGGCACTCTTTACTCCTTGGCTGTCTGTATTTCTGTTGTCCAGGTATGGCATGCCAAGTTCTATAATAATTCTACGGTAGGCATTATAATGTAGTCCAGTTAGTGTTGGAGCAACCAAAGCACCTTTTCAAAACTGTCCTGACTCATCTTTAGATTCTGCATTACAACTGTGATTTGTTTTTATAGCAGCTGTTTCATTCAGGCACAGCACTAATACACATGCCTATATGCTGTTTTTTGATATGATAGAATAATGCTAAATTTTAAGCAGATCAGAAATTGGTTAAATCGTTGCACCTATATATACTTGAACTACTTTAAGCTCCTGTCATTTGGACTGGCTTAACAGCAGGGATTAAACAGGCATCAGCAGGGTTTAATAAGTGAGAAGATGAAGAGCTAGATAGCTATAAAACTGGAATTTTAATTATGCTGAATCTTATAAATGCTTTATCTATCATTCAGGTGATATCAGTTTTGCCTTTCATTTTTAAAAACTTATTTTTATCTCATCCTGAAAAATGTACATTATAATGAAATAAAATTCCAGAAATGGGATCTATTATAAGCCTTGTAATGACTGGTTACTACTCTAAAGGATAATAAGTACATGAGAGCAACAGCATACAATTGCAATTGCTTTGCTCTCCTTATACTTGATGTATGACTTCTGCAGAAAGTGAAGAACATTCCAGAGGATTACATTTTTAAAAATGCACACAAGCACAACATAAATAATATAATATTACTTGTAATTATTTGTTTTGTTTGAAGAAAAAAAATGTTGAATTTTGTTAGAAGTTTTTTGAATATAGATTTAATACAAACATATTATATATATATATATATATATATACATATATATATATATATATATATATATATATATATATATATATATAAATATACACACACACACACACACACACACACACATATGTATGTATGTATGTATGTATGTATGTATGTATATGTATGTATATGCGTGTATTCCTGATCTACTTCATTGCTACTAACTTCACAAACTTTTAAACTACTATTAAACATTAAATTATTTTGGAGACCTATGTATCTAACTATTGAACAAATGTAGTTATATAGTTAGGGCAAAGCGATAGAAGGAAATATTCACACATTGTAACCAGAACTACAAATATAATGTAAACTGAAATACTTTGTGTTACTTGTTTACCAAAGTACAGCCTGACCGTAACCATGAACAGATGTATATTTCTAGTGACTTGGGAACGGTAGGGAGTGAAAATTGTATTCATAAGAAATTCTTTATGTGAGATTTGAGAGGTTAAAAGAAGTTTCCTGTCTGCATAGTCAAAATATTATTGAAGCAATTCAGGTTGTCAGTAAAAGATTAAACCAATTTGCTGATAATCCTGTTAATGACCCAGGTCAAGTGTTAACTGTTGCAGGTTATAAAACAGTTAAATTAAGGTTGCCGGTAACCAGGAGCAAATAGTATCATTCCAGAAACGGATTAAGGGGAAAAAGTTATAAAATTGCAATTATTATTTCTTTGATTCATGATGCAAAAAGTGCAACTTTAAACATGTTTCCAATTAAACACAGGAGGGAGGGGGTGTCTGTATTCCAGAAAGTCCATCTTGAATTGAAAAAAGAGGGAAGTTACAAGTATGTGCTTTTAGACTTAAACTTCTATTATTGTTTTAAAGAATTCATAGCACAGCAAGGAATAAATTCTGTTCATTATTAAAATATTAATTTCTATAATAATTTACTGTTAATATCTACAGGATTTACTCTTCACAACTTTTTCTATTTATAATCAATATATTTAAAAACAATTTGAGATTATTTAAATGCCTCTATGACCCAATACATAATATATATCCTTAGAACAGATTTCAATTTAATTAATACTATATTATAAATAGCACTGAAGAAAATTACATTTTACCATCTCTTTGCTTAATTGGAGTTTCAATGAAAGATATCATGTGGTCCTATTCAGAATCACTATAATATATATTTTGTGTAATATGCCGCATAACCATATCAATATGGGAACAATAATATGGGAAACAAATGCTGTTTTAAAAAAAGAGAATTGACACACACACCTAAAAGTAATAAGTTAACACAAGTATGTATAAGTTGGGATCAACTCAGTTCATACAAACAACTTGCTCTGCTCTTCTGCAGAATCATAGATCAAATCATATGTAGAGCTCCAAAATAATTTTTAAGTGTTTTGATCATTAATTCACCAGTAGATGTTATGAAGAAAAAGGATTAATCCTTGTATGTCCATTCAGGTCCTATTATTGCAATATGGCTAACTTTCAGATAATTAAATACAACTGCAAGTTTAGTTTCAATATTAATAGGCATGCAATCTTAACAAATTTGAAAATAGTGACTGTTTTCATCAGTGCTGTTTATAATATAGTTATGTTATTTTATAAACAGTTTAAATATAGGGAAATAATGTCAAATAATACAGTTTAAAATATATTTTTATTTGAATGACTGAGAAAACATCCAATGAACTCAAACAGAAACACACTTTTCTATATTTTATTGTATATTTTCTCTATA
This sequence comes from Ahaetulla prasina, assembly GCF_028640845.1. NCBI lineage: Eukaryota > Metazoa > Chordata > Lepidosauria > Squamata > Colubridae > Ahaetulla > Ahaetulla prasina. The sequence continues at coordinate 39,392,573 of NC_080543.1, read as the reverse complement.
TTTATTCTATATAGTACACCTAATTCAAATTACAAAATTTTAAAACTTAATATTACTTATAATAACTTATTTCAAAGTTTGGACAATTTAAATAAATGTTGTTGCTTTACATTTAAAAATTAAAGATATAGCTTACTCAGCTATTATATAGAATCTATTATTGCCCACCCATCCCAAAAGTAAGAAACAAAGAAAGTGGGGAGGGAATCCAACTACATAGACTGGAGAAAGAAAACATATCATCCAAACAGTATCATATGTGGACAATAAATTCAATTTTCAGCCACATTCAAATAGCAAAAAGCAAAAACAAATATATATATACACACACACACACACACAAAATAACAGATATAACAAATACAAACCTAAGGGGTTTATATAGTAACAGTTGCTATCTTAATATGTAATATGATTTTCCTGCCAGCACACTAAATGGTTTATTGCTCTATTGTGTATTATCCTTGAGTTTTGCTGATAAGACTTTCACCTAACTCCAGAATGGTCTCTCAAGAAAGAGATTTTCTATCAGCTACACACATTCTACTCATTATTTGACTACGCTATAATGAATCCAATATTTATAGTCAAATTGCACACACCGATACACTGAATGTGCTTTTACAAAGGATATTATTTTTTCTTTTAAGCTGAAATAAACTGGCTGTTTTCTTACAAAAATCATTTCTGCATTGTTCCTGAATTATAGCACTCCTCAAAGCAGAACCAATAAACAAATAAATAAGTCTGTCTTTTCCTGTTGCAAATGTAAGACAAAACAAAAACATTTAGAAACCCCTTAAACTACCAGTGATCAAGCAGGTGCAACATTGTAAGGTTACTGGATATGAATTATCCCCACCCTTTTGGCCTGTACGTTTTGTACACACAAAGTGTGTTTGAATAGTCATGTTGAAGATTGAATGCTTAACACTCTAACTTCAATGATACATTACAGAATATGTGTGGAATATCTTCCATTATTTTTGGGAAACATCTATTCAATGTTCATATTTTCCTTCAAAATATAGCTTTTGAAATCCCAGTAACAATTTCTTACCCACATTGTACCTATTTAAATTGATTATAACATTCAACTTACACAGCAAAATAAGTGATACCCCTAAGTCACATCAAAGATAGGGGATTTAAAAAAAAAAAAAGCAACGGTTCATTACATCTAAAGTTTGTGACGCAACCTAATAAGCAACGCTTTAAAATGCAAACTTTAATTTCTATAACATTTTTTAAAGTGGGTGGACTACTGGGCTTTTATTTAATTAATTGTTTCCGTGGAATGATTCGGTGCAATTACGTCACAATGATAGGTGTAAATGAGTCACAACTGCGATCTCTGCAAAAGAAGTCTTTGCCCTAATAAACTCGTGGGATATCTCCGGGTAAAACAGGTTGCCTTCCTTCCCATCATTAGTCCAGATAAAACCACGTCTCTAGTTACGGAATCAAAAGAAAAGGCGATACGGGATTAGCATCGGGGTTTTTTTGGAGGGGGGAAGCACCGTCTCATTTCTCCAAAATCTACTCTTTGTTCCTCTTCCCGAGTGTTTGCTTTCACCAAAAAGAAAAAAAATAGTTGCACGCTGCGTAGTTTACTCTTCCTCCCCGCCTTAGAAGAGCAGGCGATTTGCACTGTAGGACTTTCCCGGGAAGGTTTCTCTGCGCCATCACATTTATGCTAATAATCAAACATACACGCCCTATTCATTATAACCTGGATCCAAGTCACTTCACACCGGCACCCGCGCTTCGACGCGCGACAGTCAAGCCGCAGCTGATGCAAAACACCGGTTCTCTTTCACCTGCATCTTCCCAAGAGGGAACTAAGGGACTCGGGACCGTCGCAGCCAGAGAACCACCAGGCGGACCCGAACCAACTTTGCCAATCTGCGCTCGTTCAGAGCTACACCCACACCCACACACAAAAACGCCCAGCGGCTTGTCCGGGATGAACGCCGCGCAGCTTTTATCGCTCTTCAGTAGCCCACGCGGACCACCTTAAAAAAAGAAAAAAAAGAGCAACCAGCCGTTGGACCAGGTTGGCAAGCGAGGCATTTAACTCCCGGCTTTCCGAAAAGCAAAAAGCAGCGCCTCCTCGGCGGCTTACCTTCGTTGGTTGGGTAAAAAGTCAGATCTGCCCAGCAGCCGAGCGTAGATCCCAGGAGGAGGAAGAGGAGGCTAGGGAAGTGACAATCCATGCTGTGGCTGGTGCAGAGGGCAGCGCGAGCTGCATCTCTTCCCGGAGCATGCCACTGATGTGAGCGCTCTGATGGCAGGAGAAGTTACCATGCTCCGCTCGCCGCCTGATGTCAAGTTTGACACTGGGAATGAGGAGGAGTCTCGCGGACTGCCTGGGCTGCCGGCACCTTGCCGGCCGGGCGCGCCAGGTCCTAGCGCCCCTGCTTTCCTTCCAGCAAGCAAAGCCGCCGCGGGGTGGGGTGGGTGGTAGAGGGGGGATCCCGGAAAGGCTGAGACTCAAAAGCGACCGAGCGGTGAATGAGGAAGGAGGAGCGTTTTGCAGGAAAACGGGGAAGGGGTCCATGCGTGGTGGGCAGCCGGACTTCGCGACCAACCCCTTCCTTGTTTGGAGCGCCCTTTGGATTGAAAGAATTAAAAAAAAACACCTTAAAAAACAAGTGTCGGCTTTGATTCTAACAGAGGCGCGGCGTTATCAATAGCATTTCCCTCTCCCCCACCCACCCTGACCTCCGCTTTTGTTTCGGCCAAACCCAAAGTAACAGCCGTGCCCTACAGCAGAAGCGAAAAATGTGTCCGGAGGTGCAGAATGGGTGGGGAGGTGGGATGGGTGGAGAGTAGGGAACATCTCGGTCAATATCCTCGTTGAAATCTTCTCCGAGCTTGCCCTCTTGAGATGTGCTGCAGTTTACTTAGCCTCTGCACTTGGGAGGTAACTCCACAACTCCGTCTAGTCTGCAAACCTCCGCCTTCCGATGGTAAACTGACCCATGGTTAATTAAAAGGCCCTTTTCTCGTTTTAACCCAGTTAAACTGCGTTCCCCATCGAGCCCACTGAACGAAGAACTAATCGCGTGAGAAGGGTTCGCAGCGATTAGTAGCTTCCAATATGTAACCTAATATAAGGTTGGCTAACTAACCAGTAGGCTAGATTTGTTTCATTGGTCTAAATCCCGCAAAGCCCAGACTCGGCTACCGGGGGAGCGGGAGACGGGGTGAATCTTTCTATGGGAGGAAGTGAGGGCGGGAGAAAGAGAGAGAATAAATGAGTGAAGAGTGAATATGAATCACTTCTGGCTTTCTTTGGATGCTGAAGAGAGGACAGGACCCACAGTGCTAACTGCCTAGAACAGGAGAGGAAGGGAGAAAATGGGCATCACTGGCCATGAAGCTTGGCTTCTCACCTCTCTCTAATCTAGGGATAAAACTTCAAAGGGACTTCCCAGTTGAAAAGATGAGAAGTGGAAGGATGGAGAGATGCTTTTTTTGGATCTTTTCATCCTGTACTACTTAACAGTGGAAGAGATGAGTGGCTGATTTGTTTACTTGCTTCTGTTTGATCACTTTTCCTTTGATATTTTTTTTTTTTTGAATGGAGGCAGTGGCAGTAAACTGTCTCCTTAAAACATGTGAAAGTTTTTTACTCCAGGAAAGAAAGTAATATCTTGCTGGACTGAAGTAATTTGCATTGTCAGATTTTGGACAACAGATTTTGGAGAAGGAGGAGATCATTTTTGAAGAGAAATATAAATATCTCTTCCTTCAGTTTCAGATCTTCACTGAAGCAAAGAAGGAAAAAAGAGGAAGGCGGCTTTATCATAAATAAAAGTAAAAGAAAATCAATTATGCATCTGTTCTTTATTTATCAGCTCACAGGACACCCCAGGATATACGCTAGCCATTTTCTTGGGATATGGGAATCCTTTTATTTTTACCGCTTGTGGCACCAATCATACACTCTTCGTTTCCTTTGTGCATGTGTAACTAGACGTTCAATCATACAGCAGTTTTCTAAAGCAGGAACGGCTTAGCAAGAATAACCAAGTTTTTATAAAAATTCAAGTTATCTGGATTTTCTAGCACTCTATGATCTCTGGATCCCAGATGTGCAACCAGGTTTAATATAGATCTCAGAAATGGGTGGGCAGAGGTTCACCCTCTGTAATAAGTATTGTAGGGCAACTGAACCTGAAGAGCTAATGTCAAGGGTCACGCTGCCAAGTAGGAACCTCAATAACCAAGTCGTAGCAGTGATGGGGACAATCATGATAAACTTTCAGGGCTATTAACACCACAATTGTCTTCGTTCTTAATTTGGATGAAATGCATTACTTATGCATGAAATACTTATGGGTTTCTCATTTTATTTACTTAATACCCAACTGCTGCTTTGTTCTCAGATAATTGAAGCAGGCTCCATTTAATTTTCAGACTACCTATGAGCCACATCTCCCTATAGGAATGGGCTTGAAAAAGAAGTACATGGATATTCCCTACTTTTCCCACTTTCAAAAAGCTAAGTGGTTCAGTGCTTGGAAGTGGTTTGTTTGTTTGTTTGTTTGTTTGTTTGTTTGTTTGTTTTGGTGGTGCCATTGGCCCTTAGGAATGACCTTCTACTTGAAGCTAGATCTGTTCCTACTGTTCCAGAAGATATTGAAGACTATGTTTATTCTGGAAGGCATTTAAGTCATAATGTGTCTTAGTTTTTTAGATTCTTTTTCTGTATTTTTTTGTTTTTTGTGTTGGGATTATAAGATATTTGTAAACCAAAAAGAGTATGTTATAGTCTGCACAAAGGAAAACCGTTAACTGTTCGGTCAATCAATTTCTCTATTGTGGAGGTGCTATGAGTTCAGTTTAAACACACTTAGAACTTTTTTTTTCTTCTTTTTCTTTTTTGGTCGAACTTTTAAAACAGTTCCTTCCATTCCCAATATATTAGAAAAGTCAAAATAGGTTGAAAACATGGAATAGCATCAAGGCAGGAAGAAATTGTCAGCTGTCAGCTTCAGAATGCCTGTTTCTTCATCCCTATATTTCTTTCTTTTACAAACATTATCAATCTTTAAGATGCTAAAATTACTGCCCTACTGCAGTTGGGATTGACTTGTAGAAAGCATGAACCAGCAACTCTACCTTTGACAAGTATTTAGAAGTGCAGCTGGCACAGAAAGCAGCTATGTGGATAGTTCTTGGGGCCCATCAGGTGACTCATATAAGATCCCTGTTGCAAGAGCTGCACCGGTTGCTGGTTTGCTCTGCCTGTGGTCCTTTAAAATATAATTGATGACTATTCAATGGAACAGCTTCCTTCAGAAGTTGTGGGTGCTCCATCACTGGAGGTTTTTAAGAAAAGACTAGACAATCAGTTGTCTGAAATCGCCTAGGGTGTCCTGCTTCACCAGAGGCTTGGACTAGAAGATCTCCAAGGTTCCTTCCAATCCTGTTATTCTGTTACTCTGTTACTTAGATATACAATAGATCTGTACATTCATCCTTAAAATTTAGACTTGATAATTGTCTCAGTGAAGGGCCATTGAAGAAGATCAGTGTCTAAAGAGTTTTAGGTTATGTCAAAAATTATAATCCCATATATGATACTATATTTTGATCATCATAGTTTTATCCTTCTTCCAGAATCCATTCTCACATTCAACAGTGCATCACTGGCATAATATAATTAACCCAATTTAAATAGAGAAAGGATGCTGTGTTTGGCATTGATTTTGTGTTTTATGATTTAAAACTGTTCTTTCCTACTCCAAATCTGAGATTAAGGTTCCAATTGGATTGCTAAGGTGCTCTAAGACATTTTTTAAACACGATTTCTTGAATAAACCACGAGTTTGCAAAACATGCTAGCCAAAATCAAACAAGCCATATTATGTGCAGTGTTATTAAAAATGTTATTAAAATTAAAAATAACATTAAAAATGTTATTATATGCCTGTTATACAAAAAAGTAAATTCAACTAAGTATATAATCCTCCTTCAGATTTAGCCTATTCCAGACATATGAAAGGTGTCAATGTTTTTTTTTTAATTTATATATTTGTTTGTTTATATGATTTCTATCTGCCTTCATGGTAGCGATTCTGGGTAGCATAGAAAAGTAAAGCAACATCATTTACATCAGTTGGAGAAAATATTATGCTTTAGTCATGGTTTTTGTGGCAAAAGCAGATTTTTTAAAAAAAAAACTATCAAACAATTACATTAAATACACACACTGAAACTACCTGCCCTTTTATTTCATAGAAGTGTAGAATACTGAACTACACTGGTACAGATTAAATTTTAACTCTGCCTTCATTTTGGAATAAAAAAAAGGAAAGGTCCATTTATAACAGAGTGTTCAGTTGAAAGTTTGGCAATTTGAAAAACTAAGCTCCATTGAACTGAGGGGTTCTTAGTAAACATGAGTGCCTCACATATAAATACTGACAGGCAATCCCTGCTGGACCCAAAAAGTTGGAAACAGTAACAGCAACAACAAAATGAATGCTTGCAAGTGAAGACCATGCTTTAGGATTAATGCATTTTAATGCACCTTGACAATTTACTATGCCATCTCAAAGAGCTTCTACTCGGTTATCAGTAGAAAGAGTGTAAAAAAAAAATCACAAATTGATGGCTTGACTGGACAGCAAAGCAATTGCTTGATTGCCTTCAAGTGACTGCCCTGTGAAATTTGTCAGTGTGCTTTCTCTTCAAAGCCTCATGGCTGGTAGCAGTGTGGCGGGGGTATGTTGCACTGAGGAAAAGTCAGATGGAAAAGAAATATTCCATCAATGACGATTCAAAGTAGAGACCAATATAGTTGCTTTTGGCAAAAACAACCTCAAAAATGTGACAGGAAAATGAAATCTTGAATCTGATATAAGTCTTATGGTTACTCCAGTGGTGAAATCCATTTCTTTTACTACTGGGCGTAGCTTGGTGGCTTTGGTGTGGTTTGGTGGGCGTGGCAGGGAAGGATACTGCAAAATCTCTATTCCTACCCCACTCTGGGGCCAGCCAGAGGTGGTATTTACCAGTTCTCCGAACTACTCAAAATTTCCGCTACCGGTTCTCCAGAACCTGTCAGAACCTGCTGGATTTCACCCCTGGGTTACTCCCATTCAGGTCAATGCTTGAGCATTGTTTCGGTACACAATACTAAACTTGTAGAGATTTTTCTTCTTCACTAAAGCTGGCACTCTGGGCCACATGCAATGTTATATGAACTGGACTGGCCCTTACATGGACAATGATACCCATTCAGAGACAGCTTGTTGCACAAGAAATCCTTTTGACAACACAATATTTAGTCTTACCTTGCTGCTCTGCAAGGATTCACTCTGTGACACTGGGCATAAAAATAAAGCTGATACAATGCTATAATCTCCCACAAAGTACCTGCCAATAAATCACAAAACATTCTGCTCTTCCCACACGTGTACACTCATAGCACCCCATATGCACCTGCAGCTTTAGCAATTTCCTGGCAAAGCTGACATACTCAACAGAAAACGTGGGTCTGTCCCTCTGACACTGCTGATCATTCATAGATTGATAACATGCAGGAATCTCAGCTCTCATATAATTGCAGCCCTAAGTGGAGTTATCAAAATTCAAGCATCTCTAATACAGAGAGGCCATAGAATTTGTCAATCTCATTCCCTTTGATAGGGAAAGCAGTTTTAAGTCTCTATGCTTTGGGGAACTTTGTAATTTGGAAGCTTATGATAATAATTCACACCCCAGGACACTCTTAATGGTGCCTTGGAGATGCTGTATGCAAATTAGGTCACATCACAATGTCACCTCTCCTCCATACTTTGTTGCTCTTCCATTGGTGAAAAGCTTTTATTTTGCAGAGATATTTATCTTCTGGTAGTCTTTTTTTTGGAATGCATGTTTTTAATATAAGTCATTAAAAATGCGTCTTCAAACCTTTGCTCTGTTTATCTAGTCATATAAGACTCGAATGAAGTCATTCCAAGGGCTTTGACAGGAAAGATAAATGTATTGCCTGCTGGTATTTATTAGTGCTATTCTGTACATCTGCCAGGTTAAGTTAAAGGGGAAGGTGGAAGGATAAGAGTTCAATTTTTTTCATCTGTCACAATTTCTTATTTATATAAGTACCATATTTATTATGGAGGCTTGCAGTCAGTTTACAGGTGATGTAATAATAATATAAGGATAATTAAATCTGTAAATTCCATCACAGCAATTAGCTCCAATTTGGAATCTAGAAGCAACCTGGAATTAAGGCAAAACTTCCTAACAGTGAGGACAATTAACCAGTTGAACAGCTTGCCTTCAAGAAATCGTGGGCGCTCCATCATTGGAGGTTTTAAAGAAGAGACTTGACAGTCACTTGTCTGAGATGGTATAAGTTCTCCTGCTTGACCAGGGGGGTGAACTAGAAGACCTCCAAAAGACCCCTTCCAGCTTCTCTTCTCTAATTCTATTCTATTGTATGCTATTTTTTTCAGTCTAAAAATTTACATCTTTTTTAAAATATGCTTTTGAAAAGTTCCATATGATTCTGAAAGTTCTACAGAAAAAGGAGAGAAATCAGAATCAAATTAATATTAGGTAGTTTTACTAATGTTCAATAAGAATCTGGGTTACAGTATTTTAATTTAATTTCTGGCTCGTCTTGACTTTCTGTGTGATATCCTTTCTGGTTTTTGCAGTATTATATTATATTGCTCATCAATATTGCAGTATCCTATAATATTGCTCAGTTTGTTTTGTTAAGGATAAAAATGCTCATGTCCTTCCATTACTCTAGTACTTACTGTAGTTTATGTTTGCTTTTAGTTTCTAGTCCTCAGATTATACTTGCCTGAATTCTTTCAGGTTTCTCTGAATCCTTGTTATAGCATGGTACTCAGAACCTGAGACACAGTGCTTGTGGTGAGATCTGACCAAAGCAGTATGAAGTAGGACAGGGGTCTGCAAACTTGGCTCTTTTAAGACTTGTGGGCTTCAACTCCCAGAGTCCCTCAGCCAGCAAAGCTTGCTGAGGAACTCTGGGAGTTGAAGTCCACAAGTCTTAAAAGAGCCAAGTTTGCTGAGGGACTCTGGGAGTTGAAGTCCACAAGTCTTAAAAGAGCCAAGTTTGCAGACCCCTGAAGTATTTATTTATTTATTTATTTATTTATTTATTTATTTATTTATTTATTTATTTATTTATTTGTCACAACAGTATATATAAGCATAAGCATGAAATAACTATACGATATATAAGCATATATATATATAAGCATAAGTATGTAATAATTATATTAATTGGTATAATGAAAGAGAACATTAGGACAGGAACGGTAGGCACGCTTGTGCTCTTATGCACGCCCCTTATAGACCTCTTAGGAATGGGGTGAGGTCAATAGTAGATAGTTTTTGGTTAAAGCTTTGGGGATTTTGGGAAGAGACCACAGAGTCTGGTAGTGTATTCCAAGTATTAACAACTCTGTTACTGAAGTCATATTTTCTGCAATCAAGATTGGAGCGGTTAACATTAAGCTTAAATCTATTGTGTGCTCATGTATTGTTGCAATTGAAGCTGAAATAGTCTTCAGCAGGAAGGACATTGTAATAGATGATTCTATGAGTTAAACTCAGGTCATGTCGAAGGCGGCGGATGATAACTTCTGATAATTTGGAAAGTATAATTCCATAGATACAGAATAAAATGGCATTTTCTTTTTTTGCCACCAACCACATTGCTGGCTCATATCCAGTTTTCAGTCAGCTACTATTCTGAGTTACATTTCTTGTGAAAATGTCAACCTTAGTGATCCTATCCTGTATCTATATATTAAGTTTTGGGTTGTTAAGTGAAAAATCTTGTACTTATCTGAGTTAAGTTCTGTTATTTTCAGTTCATGTCTCTAAAGCATCTACCGTAAATTATCAAGATAGTTTTAAATTTTATTTTTGTATCCTAGCTATCCCACAAGTTTTGTGTGATCTGTGAATCTAAATATCTCTACCTTTTTATCAAAAGAAAATCTATGACTATCTCTGTTGGCTTATTCCTCTACATCTGTGGACATGAAACTTTGTTTCCCCAGGAGTATTTTTGGATATGGGAGCAAATTGATATTTTCAAGTATTTACTGATCATAGAACTAGAATTCCAGATTAAACTTAAAAAATATCATCCTGAAAACCAGAATTTGATTTTCTTTTCAGATAAGACAAAATGAACTACATTTCTATTGTTGTTCTCCAGTTTTATAATATGCATACATTCATGTGCACACAAGCACACACACATTACTGTAAAAGCTTGAAGACTGAATATTCTCTAAATAAGCTCTGCAGGTTTTCTAAGAAAATTAGCTCAGTGTTTCCAAGATGAGAAGAGCATCTCATGTGGTGGCTCAATAGTTAAGACGCTGGACTTGTCAGCTAGAAAACTGGCAATTTACGTTCAACCCGAGTACCACAGGGTGAACTCTCATCCTCACCTCAGTTCCTGCCAACCTAGCAGTTCGAAAGCATGTAAATGCAAGTAGATAAAAAGGTACTACTTTGGTGGAAAAGTAATAGTGCTCTGTGATGTCATGTTGGCCACATGACTGAGAAAAGTGCTGGCTCAATGGCCTTGAAATGGCCTTGAACACCACCCTCTATAGTCAGCAGCAAGTAGTGTAGTAAAATCCACAAATACTCCTATATCTTCTCTCCAACCTCCAAGATGAGAAATAAAATACTGTATTCATAGTTTCAAGAACATATATATTATGGAAAGTGTTCTCTTTTTTTTTTTCAAGAGGATGAAGTTTGAGAAAAATGACAATTAGGATGCCTAACTATCTTATAGGATCTATAAGATCTATATTGCATTCATAAAAATGTTTTGTACACCCTGTTTCTTTACTGACAGTAATATACTATATATGTGTAAAGATTATGAACAGGCAATTCTGGCATTCTCCATTACAGAATAATGCAATCTATCTACTCCAACTTCCATTGAACCATTCCAGAAGAACATTTAACTATGATTTATAATATCCTGCCCTTATATTTATATATGATTAAAATCCATGCTAAACTTTATATTGCACATTTTTCTTCCCTTTAAACAGAAAGTGGCACTAAATTTCTACACGTGCAAGACTGAAAATTCTTAACATATGGACGAGTACTGTGACAACATGTTTGAATATAAAATAGGAAGGCAACTTTCTATGCGATGAAAAATATTACTGGGATTATTAAAAATAACTACAGAAGTGATCAATCAGCCTGTCCCTGGGGGCTCAAAGTCACAATCTGATTCCAAAAAGCCTTTTTAATGCCCAGAGAGCTTGATTTGCACTTTAAATTAATTGCAGCACATATAGTAAGCTTCCAATATTAGAGATTTAGGCTCTGTGTAAATGGCACTTTCCCCCCTCCTTTTCCCATTTTAATTAAAAGGATTCATTTTTAATGTAGAAAGGATACTTGTTTGCGGATGTAACTGAATGGAGACCCATTGTCAGAGGAAAATCTCTGATTTCTGATTTCTCCATATTATCATTGCTCAGCTACCTAGTTTTACTGAGTTACTGTAAATGAGCTTATAACTTATCTTAATTATATGCAACAGAAATTTCTGCAAAAGAGCATTCCTATTATTCAGGACTTTATTATTTATTTATTTATTTATTTATTTATTTATTTATTTATTTATTTTTTAGATTTTTAAACCGCCCTTCTCCCGAAGGACTCAGGGCAGTGTATAGCCAAATTATGAAACAATACAATATACAATTAAAACAAAAACTTAAAACAAGCATATTCCATAAATGGCCGAAAATTAAAACAATCAAATTTAAAACCCTTAAAATTCATAAATAATAGCCCCGATTAAAATTATTTAGGAATTAAAAATTTAAGCCAGTCCCGCTTGAATAAATAAATGCGTTTTCAGCTCACGGCGAAAGGTCCAAAGGTCAGGTAATTGGCACAAGCCAGGGAGAAGTTCGTTCCAAAGGGTAGGAGCTCCAACAGAGAAGGCCCTTCCCCTGGGGGCCGCCAGCCGACATTGCTTGGCGGATGGCACCCTGAGAACACTCTGTACACAGAGTGTACACCCGTACACTCTGTGTGAGTGTACGGGTCGGTGGGAGGCGATAAGGTAACAGCAGGCGGTCCCATAAGTACCCAGGCCCTAAGCCATGGAGCGCTTTAAAGATGGTAACCAAAACCTTAAAGCGCACCTGAAAGACCACAGGGAGCCAGTGCAGACTGCGCAGGAGCGGTGTTACATGGGAGCAACGTGTGGCTCCCTCAATCACCCGCGCAGCTGCATTCTGAACTAGCTGAAGCCTCCGGGTGCACTTCAAGGGGAGCCCCATGTAGAGAGCATTGCAATAATCCAAATGAGAGGTGACAAGAGCGTGAGTGACCGTGCATAAGGCATCCCGGTCAAGGAAGGGGCGCAACTGGCGGACCAAGCGCACCTGGTAAAAAGCTCTCCTGGAGACGGCTGCCAGATGATCTTCAAATGACAGCCGTCCATCCAGGAGAACACCCAAGTTGCGCACCCTTTCCATTGGGGCCAATGACTCGCCCCCAACAGTCAGCTTTGGTTATCTCTCTTTGTTCTTTCTAAGTTGTTGTTGTTAGTTGCGAAGTCGTGTCCAACCCATCGCGACCCCATGGACAACGTTCCTCCAGGCCTTCCTGTCCTCTACCATCCTCTGGAGTCCATTTAAACTCATGCCTACTGCTTCAGTGACTCCATCCAGCCACCTCGTTCTCTGTCGTCCCCTTCTTCTTTTGCCCTCAATCTTTCCCAGCATTAGGCTTTTCTCCAGTGAGTTTTTTCTATAGAATATTATAAATGTTTAGACAAGAACCTGTCTTTTTAATCTGTAAGCTTAATTAGCTAACCAACCTATTTTGACTAGTTTGCCAGACTCTAGAAAGTTCTTATATTCTGGTAACAAGAACATGTGTAGGCTAAGTAGTACAAGTAATCCTCACTTTATAACTAGTCACTTAATGCCAAAGTTACAGTGATCCCAAAAATACTTATCAATGATCCTCAGATTTACGACTGCCACTCCTGTCCCCATGATCACATGGTTGCATTTTGAGCACTTGGCAAATGGTTTGCATTTATAATCCATTGCAACATCCTGTGGACACATGACTGCAATCTGTGACTTTTTAATGTCCAATTTTGACCAGTTTCCAGCAAAAAAAAAAAATCACTCAGGAGAATGGATCTCTTAACAACCACATGGTTTGCATAATGACCATGTGATTCACTTAATGAACACAGTTTACTTATTTTATGACTTTCATAAAAGCAGCTGTAAAAACAAGTCAGGTTATGTGGTGACCTGTTCAAAGACTTAGGAGAGACATTCCAGGTCCTGTTATGATAGTTAACTGAGGACTACCTGTATTTATTTTAATTACATATGAAGGGTACTTATGAATGATTTTTTACTGTTCTGAAAGTATGCATTAAGTGAAGGTTCCAGAAATCCAATCTCTATCCAGTGTAATTCAACATATTTTTAAATGACTTTCCTTCGAATTAAAATATTTTTTTGTTTTTAACTGTTCTATGACTCTCTTATATCAGTAAAGGCAATCATATTTCACTCCAAATTACACCTGCATTAATTCTGCATAGCTGGTAAGCTTCTTGGTATTATATATGTGAACTGATTTTTAAGTTGAGAAGATAAAACAATGTTCAGCAATTTCTGAATATAGTACTGCTCCACCCAACCCATATTTCAACACATGCCCTTTGGCCTGTGATGGCGAACCTATGGCATGTAATGCCCTCTCTGTGGGCACGTAAGCCATCGCCCCAGTTCAGTTCCACTGGCCAGCTGGTCTTCAGATCTCTGCCACTCATGCACAGGGGACAGGGTGCATGTGGGGGGGGGCATGCACATGTGGGGGAGCACACAAACATGCATGCATGGGGCAGGTCACATGTGGGGGACGCGGGTGCATGAGTGGGTCACATGCAGGCGGCCACATGTGCATTGCATTTTGGGGTTCAAATGCATGCACACGCATTCCTGCATGCCCGCTTTGGGCACTCGGTCTGGAAAAGGTTAGCCATCACTGATCTAGGCCAACTCGGCAGAGCCAACTTGCTATGGCCAACTCGCTGTGAGACAATTCACCATAGGATAAAAGTTACACTAATGTTGAAGAAATGGTGGAATAGAATCATTAAAGAAAGGATGCAAAAAGAGGGACAAAATGAAATGGGAATGACCAAAAATTAAAATAATCTTTTAATTATTTTAAATAATTAAATTAAATTGTTGAATTGTCCTGCAGAAGTTGTCCCATGGTGAGTTGACCATGGCAATTTGGCTATGGTGATTAGGCTGCAGTGAGTTACTGTGCCAAGTTGTCCTATTCCATTCCCTTCTTTTTTGAAAGAAACCCACTTTAATCAGAACTCATGACAGAAAAATTCAATCTCCATGTCAGAATGTTCCATTTAGCCAAACCTCTGACTGCATATTAGCAAAATAAGAGTTGGAAGTTGTAGCTTTCATTAGTCTTTCTGTATTGGAATATTTAATACAAATATTCATTCATTCACTCATTCATTCAATTTAATGGCCACCTATCTCAAACCTATGATTCTCTGGCTTACAGAGAATATAGAGTTGCTCAACAATAAGATGAGTGGCATAATAAATTTAATAAATAAATAAATAAAAACATGTTAAAACATAAATAACAAATATATGGTCTTTTCAAAATATCTTTTTAAGAATAGACAATTTGGCACAGAATAGTGGTATTGCCAAGGAGAATATTTAACTCAACACATAAGCATTTGCCTAATGAAAATAAACTTTTAAATTGAAGCTGTTTCATTTACCAGATTATTTGGAAAAAAAATAATGGAAAAATGGTAGAAATGAAAAGTTTCTGTCTCCTCTTATAGTGTAATAGTCTGGTTTGAAATATATTGGGTTTAGATCAGAGGTGGGTTTCAGTAGGTTCTGACCAGTTCTGGAGAAATTTTGAGTAGTTCGGAGAACTGGTAGTAAAAATTCTGACTGGCCTCGCCCCCATCTATTCTCTGCCTCCCAAGTCCCAGCTGATCGGGAGGAAATGGGGATTTTGCAGTAACCTTTCTCTGGATTCGGGAGGGAATGGAGATTTTACAGTATCCTTTCCCTGCTATGCCCACCAAGCCACACCCACCAAGCCACACTCACTGAACCGGTAGTAAAAATTTTTGAAACCAACCACTGGTTTAGATGTACTTCCATAGTTGTAATTGTATTAGGTCCTATGTTTTCTAGAAAATGTGATAAGGTACAAATCACATTTTATGAAAGCAGTAACAAATGTGTAACTTTAAATCCTGTCAAGAACATAATACATTTTAAAGGGACGGTTTCTTTTATTTCTTTATTCCTTTTATTTAAATCAGAACTATAAAGCAAATATAAACTAATAATGCAAACATGGCTATATACAATATATAATACAATATACAAAATATATTATACAAAATCACAGTGCAACTGTACTTTTTCCAAAAAAGGAATGGAAAAGAATAATTCACTAAAGAATACAAAAAATGAGGTATCAAAAATACACTGTTTTCTCATATATGAACACACTTACATTTTTTAGCTTCTTTTCTAAGCTTAGAAGTGGTCTCTATGCATGGACATTTGGGCAAATTTTGCAATAACAAAGTGAAAAATATTTTTCCTTATGGTTAACCATCGATTCATATGAATAATTAATTGTGCAACAGAGCCAATATTAGTCAATGTAGCTGTTATCAGAATTAAGGCAGGGAGTGTTTGAATTTGCAACATTTTGCTTCCTCATCAAATTTTGAACAAATATTTTTCTTTCTTTCTTTTTCTTTCGGCTACTAAAGAAAAAAAAAGACATTATAATGTCAAAAAAAATTATAAGGACAAGTACATCATGGATATATTTGTGGGGCATTCTAAATAAATCAAAAGAGCTAATTATATATATAAACTGTATAGCATGCGTAGTGTGTCCTTTTCATAATATGAGTGGCCATGCCATTTTAACTTTTTTTCAGTTGCGCACAGCATTTCCTTCAGCACTTTACAATTCATTTTTTAAAAAATATTATATTTTTTCTTGCAGTTTCATTTTTGACACTAATGGCCTAGAAAACAAAGTGCTGTGTAATGTGTTATTTATGCATCACTGTAATTTCTACATCTGCCCCTTTGTTCAAGATTCTGGGGAACACCGATAAACAAATAAGACCTTTAATTGCTCCCTTTCCAAGAGCCATTGTAAAAATCTCCCCACCTCTAGACACAGTGTTTCTTCCCCTTTAACATCCTGTGACATCATGTTATAGTTTGCAAGAGCAAATATTACACAGAATTATCTTTTAAAGCACAATTGCATTCCCAGGAGAAAGATGAGTCACTCACTAATTCAGTCCTGCTGAGCCTGATCACTGATCTTTTTGCTCTGGTCACATACAAAGGCTGCTTGTATTCTTTTATCTTAAAATAGCATCAAGAGAAATCTGTCTTTCATATACATTTATAAAGGTCTGATTTTTTTCCCCATTTTCTGGTAACTTGTGGAACTTGTTGCACTTTTCTCCTCTGTAATGGATCAAAAATTCTACAATAAGATTTTAGAAGCAATTGTACTGTTTCTATGAATGTAAAATGGAAGGGAAAATAGACTGAGCATGACTTCTGAATTTTTCTTCATTTTTAAAACAGTGTTTCTTGATCCCAGCAACTTTAAGAAGAGTGGTCTTCAGCTTCCAGAATTCCTCATTTAGGATGTTTCATTTTGGGTTATATAACCAGGAAAGAGGAGAGAAGACTTAACAATGGTGGAATTGTGGAATCTACAAGTCATTGCCCAACTACCTCTTCATTTGGGATAAATTGAATTATTTTTGCATTGGTTTTTTTTCCACAGTATCTACTGGTTTCATGGTTCTTTATTCATTTTAGCTTTTTGGGAGAATCACCTTCTCTATCACAGCAAAGTTATTCCCGTTCCATTTATCTTACTGGAAAGAGGGACGAGGTGGCTCAGTGGCTCAGACGCTGAGTTTATTGATCGAAAGGTCGGCAGTTCAGCGGTTTGAATCCCTAGTACCGTCTAACAGGGTGACCTCCCGTTACTTGTCCCAACTTCTGCCAACCTAGCAGTTCGAAAGCACGTAGAAAAATAACAGCACTCCATGCACCTTTGGCATTTAGTTATGCCGGCCATATGACCACAGAGACGTCTTAGGACAGTGCTGGCTTCTTGGCTTTGAAATGGAGATGAGCACCGCTCCCTAGAGTCCAGAAACAACTAAAACATATGTGCAAAGGGAACCTTTACCTTTTTTTTCCCTACTGAAGGATAAGACACATGAAAGATTCTCAAGGCAGAATCTTGAGAACTTACATATTGATAACATTTCATTGATTTGAAAAAACTAAAAATTTAGCTCTATTTCTGGTGACAATCTTTCCTTGTAAAAGTCTAAGAAGTCATTTGCTATTGCTCTGTCTCTCCCACCCCCACCCCCACCCCCACCTCATTCTCAGGCTAATCTACAGCTGTGAAGTCTTCCTAGGCATCCCAATCCTTCTTAGCTTCAAACACTGTTAAGTTTTTCCTTTCTCATTTAGTTCTCCTTTTAGATCTCTTTGTTTATTAATTACACATAGGACAATGTTGTACTGAGCAGTCATATCCATGGTTGACTGTATATGCATATGCATGCTTTGAAGTTGTGTGAGTTTATATTCAAGTTAAAAAACACTTGCTTAGCTGATAAGAAAGTGTGAATGACATGAGCCAGTCATCAAAATGTTATTCTTACATTTCTGAAGCTTAAACACACACCCTGTTACAATAGCACAGACACCAGTGCAAGTTGGATCAAAGCACACATATAAAAATATATTAAGAACAAACTGTAACAGTCTTATGGAAATTTCTGCAAGAATTGACTCCCATGCAATATAGTTGTTTCCACTTCTGCCTAAGCATCAGGTAAGTCTGACTTCTCTACCTGCTTTAGCCTCATCTCCCAGTTTCTTTAGTCAAATGGTCACAAGAAAATTCTGATATTGAGAAGAATGAGGTATGTTATCACATATGTATAAGAAGGCATGTGGTCCATAATCAGCAGTAAAATCTATAGCAGAATAGAAAATTAAATATATTCAGCTGGACATTTGTGATCAATACTTCTCTGCAGAACTATCTTTGGTGTGCAGTTAGACCTATTATTGGCCTATCAGTCTATAGTATTTTATATTGGTGAACCATACCATGAAAAAAGATTTCATCCAATGCAAGACATTTATCAGTCATTTATTGTTTTCTGATTTCATAATAGATTTGGAGTCAAACTCAAGTGGGATCACAGATGGGAGCAAATATTAGATTAGCATTCATCCCAAGACATATCCTAATAGCTAGGATTCAAAACTATCTTCTACAAGAAAATGTATAACCACACACATGTATATATGTACATTTTGGGAACTCCCGTCACCATTTTGCCATTATAGCAGTAGCAATAGCACTTATATACCACTTCACAGTGATTTACAGCCCTCTCTAAGCAGTTTATCTTCAGCATATTGCTCCCAACAATCTGGGTCCTCATTTTACTGACCATGGAAGGATAGAAAGCTGAGTCAATCTTGAGCCGGTAAGAACCAAACTGCCAAACTGCTGTCAGCAGAAGTAGCCTGCAATACGCATTCTAACCACTTTGCCACCATGGCTCTTACAGGAATGTTTGTGTCCCCTAGGAAAATTCAGGTCTCCTAAAAAAAAAATCATCTGCACATAAGAAATTAGGCCAAAGGAAATGCCAATATGTACTCAACATGAATCCTCTCTATAGAAACATTAACAATGCTTGAATTTATCATCTGAAATGTAAAACAAAATATTTCTGAAATGCAGCAATGTAACCTTAGCAGGTTTAGTACTTCAATATTCTAAGTTTTTAAACTAGCAACAAGCAAAAGATCCAACCTTTTGTGCTTTTCATGCTGCCTCTCCTTCAGTGTAACTAAAGCAAAATTGTTACACAGCACTGGGGGAAGGAGTTCCCTCAAATAGTAACATCCTTCATTTCTTTTAATGTGCTTGGGGAGCAATCACAAGGTCGATGTTTTTCAGAGTTTTTCCCCAGTTTGCTTTTCCAAATCCAGCAGATAAAATGGCTTCTTCACTTTGAACCAACTTTCCCCCCATCAATGATGCTTTTGTATCTTCTTCCCACACTCCAGGCTCCAACTTCCCATTGTGCCTTTTTTGTTTTTATGTGCAAAGTATTTCAATGATAATACTGCCAGATTTTTTTCTCCTGCCTCTGGGATACCCTTTATGGTAAATGACTTTGCCTCATTCCAGAATATCTCATCTTTGTTGTACATAATGGGCCTCCCTTACTTCAAAAAACAGTTGCTCTGTAGAAAAACAACAAATTCTACATCTTTACAGTGCCCTTTATTATTGGAAATGTTGATCTGGCAACCATTGTCAGGTCTGTAATTCTGCAAGCAACAGCTAACACTGCTCCCTTATTCAAGCCAGACTGCCAGGACCTGTGCCCTGATTGTTGCTGCTATCAGAAAACGAGAGAAGTTTCTTTCTTTTCCATCTCCTTGTATGTTTTTTTTTAAGGGACTAATTGCCTAAAATCTTACCATGACTTAGTCCTTTTTCTCCCTTCACAAGTGATGCTAGTTTATCTGAATGCTTGAAAAGCCCCTATGTATAAAAGCTGTATAGTTTTAGGATTTCTTGTGCACCATGCAGCAGGCATGAGCAATGAAGATGGCACCTTCATCTTTCACTCCATTTGTGCCTTGCTTTACTCATACATTTACAGTTGTTTGAGAGAACTGAATTATAAACAATGCCGCAAAAAGGATAGATATTTACTGCAAAAGAACTTAGCTTGCAATTATTTATTTATTAGCATATGGCATACAATGTCAGGGAAATCTACACACGCTAAACACAATGCAATCCTGACAGCCTAGATTGCTGGTTAATTCTGTTCAGCATTTGTATGTCTATCTTTGACGCACCATGGGGGAAAACTAACTTTACACCAATTAACTAATGGCACTCAGATTGCTGGTTATTCTGCATTCCTCTTCCAGTCTCTTCTCACCTCACCTTGGGTCATGCTGTTTCTTGTCTGGCCAAGTCAGGCTCGCTTCACACATGAACCTGTTTGTTTGTTTGTTTGTTTGTTTGTCAACAAATACAAGAAAACAAGTAACAGAGTAGACACAGACATGGACACATGAAAAAATTTTGGCACAAAAAAAAAAGGGATATAAATTTGCAAAACATAGCCATAAACACATAGAATGATTACATATAATTGGGAGCAGTAGGACAGGGATGGTAGGCACACTGGTGCACTTATGCACGTCTCCTTGGGGACCTCTTGAAACATGAAAGGTCCACGATAGACAGTTTACAGTAAAAGGTATGGGGATTAGAGAGACTAACAACAGGATCAGGTAGATTGTTCCAGACACTTACTACTCTATTGCAAAAGTCATATTTCCTACAATTAAGATCAGAGCGAATTACATTGAATTTAAATCTATTGATGGCCCTTGTATAATTATGGTTGAAATCAAAGTATTCATTTACAGGTAGAATATTTTGGTAAATAATCTTATGAACTAAGCAGGCTTTCTAGACGTAAGATTTCAAGCCTGGTGGTATAGGGAATTTTATTTCAAGCAGAAGATTTGAGAACTCTCCTAGTAAAATATCTCTGGACCCTCTCTAATATAATGGTGTCTGAAATACAGTGATTTATCTACTCACACTATTATATTCTTTTGAACTGCTGGGTTGACAAGAGTTAAAGGCTGAGTGACAGGAGCTCATACCATTTCATGGATCTAGGCTCAAATCACCAGAGTGCAGAACATTTCTGTCTGACAGTTCCAGCATCATTAAGGCTTTGCGCCACTGCTTCCTACCTTGCATTAATTTAAACTTTAAAAACCTGTTTAAAGAACAAAAAAAGGGGGGGGCATGTATTAGTGTGAATTGTGAAAAAAAGTGGACATGTTTTAAGGCAGCGTGCATAAGCGCAGCAGCGTGCCTACCATCCCTGTCCTACTGTCCCCATTTATATGTATTCATTTTATGTGTTTATGGCTATGTTTTGTTCATTTATTTCCTTTTATTTGTGCCAATTTTTTTTCACGTGTCTATGTCTACGTCTATACTGTTACTTGTTTCCTTGTACTTGTTGATAAATAAATAAATAAATAAATAAATAAATTTTAATGGAGATCACTAAAAAGCAAACAAAAAACATAAAAGCCAATATGTAGGTGGTCATGTAGGAAAAATACTTATTCATGTATTAAAATAGACCAGATTTCTACCAATCCTAACAATTACATCTACAATTATAAAATACTTTATATTGAAAATGGATTTTACTTAGAAAATTAGAGCAAGAGTGACTCATATATGTCTCAATTATGGATTATTAGTTTCCCTATAGAAATAGAAACTTTTGAAAATTTGTTTAAATTAATAAGCCAATTATTATAATGAAGAGCGTTCATATGTCAAGAGATAGTTAAGCTGAACTATTTATAATCTGAAATCATTATTTCATAAAAAGAATATTTTTTCTTACTATACATAGGACTATTTGAATATTGAAATTCATTCCTGCAGCTAAAGCCTTGGAATTTTGAATAAGTATTTTACTTATGCTTAATTAAAATTTTAAAAAGATAGAAAGTCTCCACAGTTAGTTTGGAGATGGTATATATGACAGAATATTAAGAACCTCCATTCTACTGGTGCATAAATGACTTTGTGACACATGACCATTTATATTACTGCATGTATAAAATCACATCTTTTCCCTTGTTTTATATGGAAATTGCTAATATTTCCAGAAAATCTATTTAGGCAGTTCCACATATGCAGTGCAGAAATATCTTGACCTCTAGAGCAGGTATTTTGGTATAAGAACTGAGTGCATATCAAAAGGAAGCAGAGATTCTGAAAGTGTATCCCCAAGATGCAAATTGGAAATGCCTCTTGTCCCTCCATCAACAAAGAAACCTCTTTATGTGTGATTCCACTCATCCTCCTCTTTTAGTCATTATCAGACAGACAAGATCTGGCTATAATGAATGAGCATGTGTTCAATTATTAACATGTCAGAATTCCATTATTACAAGGAATTACACAGAGAAGGAAAAAAAAATTTCTTCACTCGGAATTATCATTTAGTATTAATTCCGAAATACATCACCCAAATAAGATTGTGTTGAAACAAAGCACCAAAATTAATCTGTTGAACTGGATGATAATTGATAGTGGCCATTAATAACACTGATAAACTATTTCTGCACCTTTAACTAAACAAATTAAAACACAGGCGCATATTCAATCTGTACAATTTTCATTTGGTGAATCAAACAAAACAGTTCACCTTTGATCATAATCTACAGAATTTTCGTCTCTGAAATAAGCATGATATTAGACACTCACAGCTTACTAAATTAAACACATTATCCTGGTTCTGGTACAAGGTGGCCCAAATCCAAAGCCATTCAGTCTTGCCAGGCTTCAGCAGAAGAGGTGGTTCCCCATAAAAACCTCTGGAATAAGACATCAACTACATTACTTGGTGAAGGTATGGGTATGTGTTAGATATACTGGTACTGATAATTCTTCACTCCATGGTGATGGATGTTCTACCTACCGGCTTCATGTAGATATTAAACAGGAATGGAAAGAGTGCTTAATCCTCCAGAACTCCATACAATAAGAGTTAAGAATAGGACCTCTCACTCCTAATCAACACCAATATTTTTTTTTAAAAAAAACTTCCCAAATAGATGGTTGTTTAATCTTTGCCCAATACATATGCTAATAAGCAGACCATAAATCCTCTAGATAATTGTTGAACTTTTTTTACTATTAAAAACTATCTGTCAATATTCAGTTACTGTAATATAAATCCAGTTTTATCATTCCTGCATCTGGAATAAGAGGCGATACGTCTTGATATTTTTTTAATGCTATCCTTTTAAGTATTTGAAGAGTACTATCATATTTTTCCTTACTTATCTCTTTTCAAGGCTAGACATACCAATTCCTTCAGTCTACTTTCATAGCATTTAATATCTAGCCAACATATTTATTAATTTTCTTTGAATCCTTCCTAAAGCATGTTGTTCAGAAGTGGGCATGGTACTGGAAATGAAGTCCGGCTGCAGAATAAAGTAGAATGATCTTTCCCTGATTGTGAAATGATATTTCTATGTATACAGCCTGAAGGTAGTTAGTTGGTTTATTCATTTATTTAGCAGCTGCTGGCTTATATTAGATTCACACCAAAAAGCATTCAAACATTTTTTTCACAAGTACAGTTACCCAGCTAGCTATTCCTCACCCTGCAGTTGTGCATATAATGTTGTTTTCTAAATGAAAAACTGAATTTCTGTCCTAAATTTCATTCTGTTCCTTTGAGTACATTTATTGTAACTCTAACTTTAAAGCTGGTCTTAAATTTTATTTCTATATTGTAAGTTATTAAGTTTATGCCATTTGTAAATCTGATAACCAGTCTATTAAAAGGTAAAGATAAAGGTTCTCCTTGCACATATGTGCTAGTCGTTCCCAACTCTAGGGGGTGGTGCTCCAGCCGAAGAGCCAATGCTGTCCGAAGATGTCTCCATGCTCATGTGGCTGGCATGACTAAATGCCAAAGATGCACAGAACGCTGTTACCTTCCCACCAAAGGTGGTCCCTATTTTTCTACTTGCATTTTTATGTGCTTTCAAGCTACTAGGTTGGCAAAAGCTGGGTCAAGTAACGGGAACTCATCCTATTACACTAGGATTCTTACCGCTGAACTGCTGACCTTTCGATTGACAAGCTCACTGTCTTAGTCACTAAGCCACCGCATCCATATAGACTAGAGCAATCTATTATAAACCAATATATATTGGTATGTATGTGTGTGTATACACACACACACACACATACACACACACCAGTCTATTAGCTTCTCCTAATTTTCCTGCTACTTCCGAATAAGAAGCGGGGGGACTTCTTATAAGTATCAAGTGAAACACAGCTGATCTACCTGTTAAAGGAAACAAAATGGCAGAAAAAAATTGGCAGCAACACAAGTCACAGATTTTCTGGAAATACTGTGTGTGACAGTGTTTGCTGATGGTGGCATAATTAAAATCTACCATCATGATAACATCATCATGCTTTGAAATAACTGCCCAAAATTTGACCATTAGGCAAGCAAAGATAGAATCTAGAACAGTCTTCCTTTACTTCTTCCCTTACTTAATTTAATTAAAATGTTTTTTTCAGCATTTCCAAGTTTATTCATTTGGATTTGTGGACAATAATTTTTTTTAAATATACACTGCTATTTCTCTACCCTTTCTGTTACTTTTGTTCTTTCTGATCAAACTGTACCTTTAGCTAATTCTACTCATAAAATAGCATATCACAAATATCAGAAACCATATTTGCCTTTCTGTAATATACACTTTGCCTGTCTTGTTCATTTATTATATTCTGAGCATTAGTACATAGACAGTGAAGATTTTAAGAAAAGTTAGATTGTTAAATTCTAAGATTCAGTAATAGTAAAGTGTAGTAAAACTGAATTGTAGTATTTTACTGAAGTATAGTAAAATGCTACAATTCAGTAATATTCTTATTCCACAGTGCATTTTATTTACTGGTAAGTTTCTTATTGTATGGTCTTTGTTTCGGTTCTCACCTGCAGGTTTCATTATAAAGCCATCTTAATCAAGTTTACCCTTCTTTGGCCTAATCCATTTTTATTAATGGATTCTAAAGTACACCCTATTTTTTTGTGAACAATCTCTTAGCTCTCTTTTAATAGTAATTTTATTAAAAGTTATAATCAAAAAGCTCTAAAATATTATTATTAAGCAATCTGCCACAGAGAAAAGGACCAAAATTCCTGTACAGCAATGGGAGACTGTAATTACTGAAGCCATCAGTTACTGAATCTAAGGTAGCAATTACTTTTGTGACTGACACATTGTATCTTGGATTATTTCATTTATGAAATAAATATATCAGCATTAAATGTATTTGTTCAATAAGACTTCATTTATATATCAGTTGGACTCAAACAAACCTTTAATTAACACTGAGTGGCATCCTTAAAATAAAAAGCAAGACATGGTGAAAATTATCACTTTTCTGCTATGAAACTGTCCTTCGGCAACACAGATTGGAAAACAGATTGTTTCATTGTGTTCGAGATACCAATCACACATTTAATAATTTTATATAAAAATACATGAAAAATTCCATATTGAAAGTTTTTCATGAGGAGATAAGTGAAGATGAAATTTATTTATTTATTTTATTTATAATTTAATTTCTATACCGCCCTTCTCTACCGCCCTTCTCCCAATCTATACCGCCCTTCTCTATCGCCCTTCTCCCAATTTCAAAATATTCATATTTTAGTAACGGTTTCTATAACTAAAAGTTTAACTTTAAAATTCAATGTTACAATGATTTCAAAATTAAGGTTCTATTATTTCGAATTAAATAATTGACATGTCAGAATAGTCCTACATAAAGATAAAGGCTATTGTTTGTTTTAGGTAAAGCACATATACAGTCAATTTGGTGTTAATATTTTTACTTTAATGATGTTACAAAAACATTCATTTATTATAAGGGGATACCTAATCAGACAACAAGAAATATAGTTAAGAAGAAAGAAGACAAAGGAGCATGTTGCCACATAGCATTTTTCAGTATTCATTTATATTATAATTCAGTCATATAACAGTTTATTATTACAGTTGGAGAGTATGACAAATATTTGGGAAAAAAATAAGGAACCAGTTATTAGAAGTACCGTCTATGCTCAAATACTTCAACTAAGTAAGTAACAGCTAAGTAAGAAAGATCTCATCCTGTTGTGCCTGCCTATACTCTTTAAAGAGATGCCTACTAAAAAGGGTTTTTCTATGGCTGGGTCCTAATCTTCAAACTCTGACCTAAAATAAATATATTTTCACGAAGAATTATTTTAATGCCAGACAAAATTTATTTACCTTGTTTTGGAATTTTATAGGCAGATACAGTATATTTGCTTGGTTGGTACATTGATCTACCAACTTATTTTTCCGAAAAAGAATATTTTTATCAAGCTTGAGTAGTTATTTACAAAATGTTAATTTTTCCTTTGGTTCCAATCACAATCAGCTCTCTCTTCCTTCTCAGCTTTCCAGGTAGCCTTCAGTCCAAATGAGAACCAGCTGACCTGGCAAAAGTAGTTGCAGAGAAAGAAAGCAGAAAATTTGCGACCTTTAAACTTTGTATCATATTTTTCCAAAGAAGAAAGCCAATCTGAACTACCATTACTGCTTTAGTAGATGACTTTTGAAGCAGTCTATCCAACTCCACCCACCACTCCTACTTGTGTGCAAGCCTTTATTATTTTTTCTGAATTACCTATTGAAATAAATTTGGCAAGTGATTGAACATAACTTGTCTGACATGATCATCTTTAGATAAATAAGGAATTTGACATCCAGATCAGTGGTGAAATGTAAAATTTGTTACTACCGGTTCTGTGGGTGTGGCTTGGTGGGGGGTAATGTGGGCATGACCAACTTTTTTTTACTTTTGAAATGCTCCCGGATGGGACCGGATCAGCCGATTTGGTAGCGATAGCAGTGGCTGGTTCGCCGATCTGGTAGCAAAAATCTGTGGCCCCACCCACCCTGCTTATCCCCCCTCAATCGCCCAGTCGCCTGCTTGCCTGTTTGTTGCTTTTCTTTCCAATCATTCGGCGCTTTTTTCCTGCCACTCGGCGCTTCCGGCCCACCCACTCCACCCCTAACCTATATAAGTTCCCCTTTCTATGCAGCCTAGCTACTTCACTCAGAAGTTTGCTGACGCCTGGCCACTCGAACCTTGCCTCAGACCTCGCCACCTTGCCTCGGACCTCGCCACCTCACCTCGGATCTCGCCTTCTCGCCTGGATGCCTTGCCTGGACGCCTCGCTGAAAAAGGTAAGGATCAGCGGTTGTGGCCTAGCGTGCTGCCCCCCCATCCCCGGGCTCGCGTAGTTCGCACAGCCGCCGGGGATGATTTGCAGGCCATGTGCTACCCCCCCCACGGTCCCCTGGTCCCCTTGCTTGCCTGCCTGGCCTGGCTAACCATCCACCTTTCCCCCCCAGCCTCCAGCTTGCCTTGCCTGGATGCCTCGCCTTGCCTGGACGCTTCGCCGACTGCTACTTGCCGACAAAGGTAAGGATCGCTGGTTGCAGCCTAGTGTGCTGCCCCCCCATCCCCGAGCTTGCGTAGTTTGCACAGCCACCAGGGATGATTTGCGGGCCATGTGCTACCCCCCCACCGGTCCCCTGGTCCTCTTGCTTGCCTGCCTGGCCTGGCTAACCACCCAACTTTCTCCCCCCCCCCCAGCTTCCAGCTTCTTCGCTGAAGAAGCTTCCAGCTTCCAGCTTCTTCGCTGAAGAGACGAAATCCCCAGCCGCTGCTTGCAACGTCTGCCTCCTTCTCTTCCTGCAATCCCTGTGATTGATTGCATCTGCTAGCAGGATTTCATCTGTGAGCTACTGATTCTGCCTGTTCTGTCCCTTCAACTGGGTGAGTTTTTTTCTTTTTTGGGGGGAGCTTTAAAAAAATAGTTAATTGAGGGTTTTTTTTTATTTGTAGGAAGTTTTAAATTTAGCTGCTTTTATCTAAAAATAAAATAAAATAAATATTTGTGAGAGCTTTCTGAGATTTGGTGTGTTTCCGTAGTGTTTCACAAACACACACTATCTCACAAAGCTGTATGTGGCATTGTGTGTGTGTGTGTGTGTGTGTGTGTGTGTGTGTGTGTTTGAGAGAGAGAGAGAGTCAGTGTTGTGTTGTGTGTAAAGTGTATTTTTTTATTATTATTATTTGGCTTTTGGGGGCTGTGAGCTGCTCCTGCTAGTTGCAGGGGCCATTTTGGGTCAGGCACAGCTGCTTTTAAGTTGTGGGTGAGTCTGGTGTGGTGTGGTGTTGTGTTGTGTGTACAGTGTAAAAGGTGTTTTTTTTTTGGCTTTTTGGGGCTGTGAGCTGCTCCTGCTTGTTGCAGGGGCCATTTTGGGTCAGGCACAGCTGCTTTTAAATTGTGGGTGAGTCTGTGGTGTGGTGTTGTTTTGTGTTGTGTGTAAAGTGTAAAAGTTTTTTTTTTTTGGCTTTTTGAGGCTGTGAGCTGCTCCTTCCACCAGTCATCTTTCATCAAGCCGCATCCACCTGGTCACCAAGCCACACCCACCAATTAGGCCCCGCCCACAGAACTGGTAGCGAAAATTTTTAGATTTCACCTGTTTTAAAAGCATTTTTTCTACAACCTCTTCAGCTGAAGACATTGTAAAAATGCTTTTAAAAGGTTCTGATGATCCCAGCTGAGTTGCTGATTATCAGAGGTTTTTGTTTTTCTTTTAAAAGCATTTATTTTGCCTTTAAAAGAAAAAAAAGCCTCCAACTCAACTGGGATCATCAGAGCTGTTTAAAAGCACTTTTCTTCCGAAGGCTCTGATGATCAGGCAACTCAGCTGGGATTGTCAGATCCTTTTAAAAGCATTTTTTCTACAACCTCTTCAGCTGAAGACGTTGTAAAAAATGCTTTTAAAAGGCTCTGAAGATCCCAGCTGAGCCGTGCAATCATCAGAGGCTTTTTTTTTAATTTTTAAAAACATTTTTTCGGCCAAAGAAAAAATGCTTCTAAAAGTAAAAAAAAAACCCTCTGATGATCGCGTGGCTCAGCTGGGCATTGGGGGGCAGGGATTTCATTCTCCAAACCACCCACCTCCATCGCTACCAGATCGGGTGATCCGGTCTGAACCGGGAGCATTTCACCCCGATCCAGATCCAATTTGGCATAATTTGACTTCATTTTTCTGGATTATTTCACTGTGTCCATCCTAAGCCATCTTAGTTGCTTCTTTGTGGTCCTATCCATCCTCATGGAAGATCACAATGATGGTCAGTTTTCCTTAGACTCTGGGAGATGTAATGTATTAAAATATAACCCTTCCCACACTGAGAATGATTCCTGGAGGATTTTGTTAAATAGTGGGCGGAGAGAAGAAGCAGGACACTTGCAGCCAATTTAAACGGTTTATTCAGCTTCAGTAACAGAAATGCCCAAACCGAGCCATGGTTTAAAGGGAGCTGTCCGCAGCTTCAGCCATTGACGCATGTTTGCTTTTCCCACTCTGACTTTGGAACCAATGGTTGGTTCCTACATCAGTCTATTCAATATCTAACAGATTCCACCAAAATCTATTTTAATTATTTTTCATATATCGCTCATACATAGAGAGTGCCATCCTAGATCAGAGAACCCACGACCCGAATGCCTTGATAGATGTCAGCATTTAGAGCTGAGACAGTTCACTCCAAAAAAGAAAAACCCATCCAAAAGCTCTGTTCCAACCAGAATTATTAAATAGCTCTTCAAATTCAATAGTATCAAAGCTTCTGCAAAGAATGTTGTCTTTCTAAAATGGACATGTGATCAACTTTTGAGATCTTCTGACTGTGGGGAAGCCAGGTTCACTTAACAACCGGGTTACTAACTTATCAACTGCAGTGATTCCCTTAACAACTGTGGCAAAAAAGGTTATAAAATGGGACAGGACTTACTTAACAAATGTCTCACTTGACAACAGAAATTTTAGGCTCAATTGTGGTCGTTAGTTGAGGACTATCTGTATCCCTAAATGTTAGATGATGATCTTCTGCTCAATGTCTTCAATGAAGCAATCATCTCCTATAAAATTCTGTTCCTCTGTCAAAAAGTTCTTAAAATTAGGAAACTATTTCACAATTTAATTCTCCTTCATTGCAGACATAATTCTTAACTTATATAGGAACAGTGAATATCCTCTCAAAAGCTAAACTTATTAATGATGTCTTACATTTGATATAACTTTCTTATAATATTAGTGCTTGTATTACCATGTTTGGTAATGCTAAGATTATAAAATACTTTGTACGTATTATTCTGCTGCTCTTATTTTTTGATACATATATTAAACAATTAATATTCTTCACTTTCCTATATCATCATCATTCCTAAAAGTCAAGGTCTTACTTTGTTATGTTGTTAAGTGAACCTGGCTTCCCCACGGTCAGAAGGTCTCAAAAGTTGATCACATGACCCTGGGAAACAGCAACAATCATCTTTATGAACCAGTTGCCAAGTTGGAGATTAGGTAGTCCTCAATTTACAACATTTCATTAATGACTGTTCAAAGTTACAACAGAACATCTGTTCCTAGTCAGAAACTTGTCTATATAACATCTGGACTGGCCGGGAGGAGACCACCCTCCATACTCTGCAATATACATGTATTCGCTAGCGACTCTTCTTGTTCTGCGAGATTCCCCCCTCTCGCAGAAGTGGCCCTCCACTCTATCGAGGGCCTACCTCGATGACGGATTTTGGAATCCCGAGAGGTGGCATGCAGCTAAGAAAGATCTTAGGGGTTTTTTAAAAGAGCGTTTTAATCGGTTTTTAAGGGGAGGGAGGGTTAGGGTGGGTTTGGGGGAAAACCCACCAGGGGGAGGGACGGGGATACGGCCAGATCCTGCGAAGGCTCGCGTCGTTACTAGCTTGGGTTCGGGGATGGGGGTGGAGGCAGACGCTCCATGAGGGTCATTTCATGGGGGTGGAGGCGGACGTTCCATGAGCGTCATTTCATTAGCACGATAACTGGGAGGGGCAGATATGGTGGAAGCGGGGGACCATATCATGTTAGGGGAGTGCATGAACATTATCTGCGAACGATCCCGCGCTCCGGTCCCTCTGTCTTTTTCCGTTCCCCGAGTGGTCAGGATCCTCAGAGTCTGGACCTTCGGCTGATGTTGTGCAATGCCAGGTCCGTTGTGAATAAAGCCCCCCTTATTCACGATCTTATATGGGAGGAGGGTGCGGACCTGTTAGGCATTTCCAAGATCTGGTTGGGCACGGAAGGGGGGTGCCCCTGGTTGAAATGTGCCCACCAGGTTTCCGTGCATTTCATCAGCCGAGGGCCCAGGGTAGGGGTGGTGGGGTGGCGGTTATTATTAACGAGGGTCTTCGACCGAGGGAAGTCACTCGAGGGAAGAGCAGGATGTGAGTCCCTCTTTGTGAGATGGGGTCACAGGATACAGGTGGGTTTGCTGATTACATACCTGGCTCCCTGCGGTGTGACAGCAACCCTGCCCGAGCTGCTGGAGATGATAGCTGAGTTGGCAGTTGATACCCCCGGACTTATGGTTATGGGGGACTTCAACCTGCCATCGCTTGGTGAGTCATCTGCTGTAGCTCGGGAGTTCATGGCTTCCATGATGGCCTTGGACCTGACCCAGTTAGTTGATGGTCCCACTCACATTGGGGGAAACACCCTGGACTTAATTTTTATCTCTGGACAGTGGCTGAATGATCTAGAATCAAGGGATTTAGTCACTCTACCCTTGTCATGGTCGGATCATTCTTTCCTTTGGTTGGACGTTTGAACCGCTAACCCGCACCGCAGGGAGATGGAACTGACACGTTGGTTCCGTCCCAGGTGCCTGATGGACCCAGAGAGGTGTCTGATGGAACTTGGGCCACTTCCTGAGGACCTAACCCACGACTCGGCTGAAGAACTCGTCACCGCCTGGGAAAGGGCGGCGGCGGGGGCCTTGGACCGCGTCGTGCCTTTGCAGCCTCTGACCCGGCACTGGTCTCGACTGGCTCCTTGGTATTCCGAGGAGTTGAGAGAGATGAAGCACCGGAAAATACGCCTAGAGAGTAATTGGAGGGCCAGCCGTTCTGAATCTGAGCGAACACTAGTAAGGTCACATATTCAGACCTATCTAGTGGCGATAGGAGCGGCGAAACGTGAGTATTTCTCCGCTCTTATTGTGTTGGCAGATAACCGCCCAGCAGCCTTGTTTAGGGTGACCCACTTCCTTCTTACTCAGGGAGTTAGGGAAGACCCCTTGCAAGGCCGTGCTGAGGACTTTGGACAATATCTGCACGATAAAATTGCTCAGATTCGGGATGGGCTGGACACAGATTGGGTAGTCTCAGATGGGATGATGGAGGCGGATCTTGAGGCTGTCATCTGGGAGGAGTTTGACACTGTGGCTCCCAATGACATGGACAGGATACTGAGGAGGCTGAATGCAACCACATGTTTATTGGATCCGTGTCCCTCCTGGCTGGTACTGGCCATACAGGTTACACGAGGCTGGCTTCAGGGAATTGTTAATGCTTCTCTGAGAGAGGGTGTCTTCCCTACGGCCTTGAAAGAGGCTGTGGTGAGACCCCTCCTCAAGAAGCCCTCCCTGGATCCAGCTGTTTTATCGAACTACCGTCCGGTCTCCAACCTTCGTTTTGTGGCGAAGGTTGTTGAGAGTGTGGTAGCGCATCAGCTTCCTGAGTACCTGGATGAAACTGTCTATCTGGACCCGTTCCAGTTCGGCTTCTGGCCTAGGTACAGCACTGAAACAGCTTTGGTCGCATTGGTGGATGATCTCTGAGGGCCCGGGACACAGGCTGTTCTTCTGTCCTGGTCCTATTAGATCTTTCAGCGGCTTTTGATACCATCGACCATGGTATCTTGCTGCAGCGGCTGGAGGTGCTGGGAGTGGAGGCACCGCCGTGGTTCTCCTCCTTCCTCTGACCCGGCACTGGTCTCGACTGGCTCCTTGGTATTCCGAGGAGTTGAGAGAGATGAAGCACCGGAAAATACGCCTAGAGAGTAATTGGAGGGCCAGCCGTTCTGAATCTGAGCGAACACTAGTAAGGTCACATATTCAGACCTATCTAGTGGCGATAGGAGCGGCGAAACGTGAGTATTTCTCCGCTCTTATTGTGTTGGCAGATAACCGCCCAGCAGCCTTGTTTAGGGTGACCCACTTCCTTCTTACTCAGGGAGTTAGGGAAGACCCCTTACAAGGCCGTGCTGAGGACTTTGGACAATATCTGCACGATAAAATTGCTCAGATTCGGGATGGGCTGGACACAGATTGGGTAGTCTCAGATGGGATGATGGAGGCGGATCTTGAGGCTGTCATCTGGGAGGAGTTTGACACTGTGGCTCCCGATGACATGGACAGGATACTGAGGAGGCTGAATGCAACCACATGTTTATTGGATCCGTGTCCCTCCTGGCTGGTACTGGCCATACAGGTTACACGAGGCTGGCTTCAGGGAATTGTTAATGCTTCTCTGAGAGAGGGTGTCTTCCCTACGGCCTTGAAAGAGGCTGTGGTGAGACCCCTCCTCAAGAAGCCCTCCCTGGATCCAGCTGTTTTATCGAACTACCGTCCGGTCTCCAACCTTCGTTTTGTGGCGAAGGTTGTTGAGAGTGTGGTAGCGCATCAGCTTCCTGAGTACCTGGATGAAACTGTCTATCTGGACCCGTTCCAGTTCGGCTTCTGGCCTAGGTACAGCACTGAAACAGCTTTGGTCGCATTGGTGGATGATCTCTGGAGGGCCCGGGACACAGGCTGTTCTTCTGTCCTGGTCCTATTAGATCTTTCAGCAGCTTTTGATACCATCGACCATGGTATCTTGCTGCAGCGGCTGGAGGTGCTGGGAGTGGGAGGCACCGTTTTTCGGTGGTTCTCCTCCTTCCTCTCTGACCGGTTGCAGATGGTGTTGGCAGGGGGGGCAGAGATCGACCGCGAGGCGCCTCTTATGTGGGGTGCCCCAGGGGTTGGTTCTCTCGCCTCTCCTGTTCAATATCTATATGAAAACGCTGGGCGAGATCATCCGTGGTTTTGGGGTGCGGTGTCATCTGTATGCTGATGATACGCAGTTGTACATTTCCACCCCTAACCATCCCAGCAAAGCCGTTGAGGTGATGTCCCGTTGTCTGGAGGCCGTGCGGGTCTGGATGGGGAAAAACAAGCTCCGACTCAACCCCGCCAAGACTGAGTGGTTGTGGATGCCGGCGTCCCGGTTTAATCAGCTGAGGCCATTGCTGTCTGTGGGGGACGAGTCATTGGCCCCCACAGAGAAGGTCTGCAATCTGGGTGTCCTTCTGGATGCACGACTGTTGTTAGAAGAGCATTTGACGGCTGTCGCCAGGGGAGCTTTTTATCAGGTCCGCCTGATACGCTAGTTGCGTCCCTTCTTACACCGGGATTCCTTGTGCACAGTCACTCACGCCCTCATCACTTCCCGTCTGGACTACTGCAATGCTCTCTACATGGGGCTTCCCTTGAAGAGCACCCGAAGACTTCAATTAGTTCAGAATGCGGCCGCGCGGGTGATAGAGGGAGCGACTCATTGCTCCCATATAACACCTCTCCTGCGCAGGCTGCACTGGCTTCCAGTGGTCTTTCGGGTGCAATTCAAGGTGTTAGTTACCACCTTTAAAGCGCTCCATGGCATAGGACCGGGTTACTTACGGGACTGCCTGCTGCTACCGGCGCTCTCCCATCGACCAGTGCGCTCCCATAGGGAGGTTCTCCTTGGGGTGCCATCAGCCAGTCAATGTCGGCTGGCAACACCCAGGGGGAGGGCCTTCTCTGTGGGGGCACCAACCCTCTGGAACACACTACCACCAGGTATCCGTCAACTCCCTGATCTTCGGACCTTTCGACGCGAGCTGAAAACATTTCTGTTTCACCGTGCAGGACTGGCCTAGTGGAGTTTTAATAAGGGGTTTTATTGGTTTTAAGTTCTTCAATCAACTCTAAATTTTCCTTTGTATTAATTGATTTTACTTTGACTGTAAACCGCCCTGAGTCCTTTGGGAGAAGGCGGTATAGAAATCGAAACAATAATAATAATAATAATAAACACTATGTTTGTGTTCATTCCATTATTTTACTCTATTTTATCTCATGTTGGGGTGATTGACATGGTCTTGCATCTTTTGCTATCTTGAGTGTGTGTATTTTTAAATGTTTTATTTTAGGCCATAATTTATAGATTTTTCTTACCCATTTGATGGTTACCTAAATGTATTATTTTTTTCTAATTAATAGTGCTACTTGGAAACAGATTAGAATACAGGTATTATATTACAATAATTTGTTCTTTAAAAAAACATAGGCATACAAAAAGACTAGTTGTTCCATTTTTCTCAAATTTTAATATGGACTGCAAACAGAACTATCCTAAACATAGACAGCAAAGGAAATGTAGCATAGCTTAATTTCTTTTAAGCCATTCTTGTTGCCAAAGACATTTTTTTTTAAAAAAATTGATTGATGAAGCATAGAACTGTTTATCTAGGAAAGGACTGCCACCTGCTCTTTCTGCCTTCTTTTGGTAATATATTTTACTATAAATGAGCTGGTTTAATTAAATTCACTGTTAGAAATAAAATTATCTCTTCATTGACAAGCCTCCTTAGCAACACATTTATATTTTAAAACCCACATTTGAAAGAAAAAGAATTATAGACATGGGCTTTAAGGAAAGGTTTGTGGGTTTTTTTGTGCATGATTGCATGCATGATCTATGGATTAATATAATACATTCTTTGGAATTTCTACTGCACAATTTGTATAGTTTTAGAAGATTGAATCCACTGGATCATTATAGTCATGTCATTCCCCACATGTGTTGTGAACACATGTACACCTACAAACACATTTTTTAAAATGAATATAGTGAATAATGTTGCAAAACCTTTCTCTTTAAACTTGATTGTCCACCTCACCAAAGCTGTTATTATGATATAACAATATAACATGTAAAATATGCACATTCAGATTCTATAATCTACATTTTAATAGTCTAATGAAATTGGGAAAACATTGTTAATAAACATTTCTCTATAGAATAAAGACATGGAAATTCTTCATCAGCATGAAGATTATTATTTATGATGTAAAATTCAAAGCATTTATTTAATATATGCATAAAATGGCAGCTAAAGCATCTGCAGGAACCAGTACCTTTGTCAATTTGTGCTGCTAATTGTTGCATGCAATTAGAATTGGTTTAGAGTATTACAAAACTGAAGCTATTTTGTTACAAAGCATATTATGACATCTATATCTATCTATCTATCCATCTATCCATCCATCCATCATCTATGTATGTATGATTTAATATTACTATATTAATACCTGATTTTCTTTCAGAATTCATATTAAACTTCTCATTTTTAACCCATCAATCTCATATTCTAAAGTTCTTTCAAGCACTTAATTTTTCTTGGCTGTAATCCTAACTGTCACAGACTCTCAACAGTTTTATTTTAAGAAAGATGCAAATAACTCATTTCTCAGGCACATCCACCTACAACAGATAAATGAACCTTGACAGAGCCTTAGTAAATTCTATGTGATCTTAGAGAAGAATCCTCACAGTATTTCTAAATATAGACAAGAAGTAAGAACACAAGAGTTTCACATATGAACATAAGCAACAACCCTTCTGAATTAGGTCAAGGCCCATTTTAATTCAGCATATTATTTCTCACAGTAGTCAACCAGATTCTTCCAGCATTCTTACAAGAAAGAGTTGGAAATATAGTCCTTTCTCTCTAACTAAAATTTAATAGCATGCTATTTCCAACTCAGATTAGCACTGAAATTTGAAAACCTATAGCCATTGGTACAATTGCCTGTAAGAATTTATTCAAAGTCATCCATCAGGTGATACTGAATGCCAATGTTAATTATGGATTTCTTTGTCTACAGGTGATTTTTTAGAAGGTAACTAGACTTTTTTTCTTTGAGGAAGAAAAACAAAACATTTAGTTTCTCATCCAAGAAACGTAATCCGTTGTGATGGTGGGAAAGGGGATGGAAGGAATGGTTCTGACAGCTGAGACTCAGTCAGTATCTATTCTTCCATATCCCCCTCCCCTGCCATCATAACTGATGGAGTTTTTGGGATGAGAAACTAAACATTTTGTTCTTCTTCCTCATAGAAAAGCAGTCCAGTCATCTTTTGAAAAAGCTCCTTTGAGATTACCATGACCTGAATGACTGAGAATCTCCCCAGACATATTGATTTATTTAAATTTAGATAGTTGTACCGTAATGTTTTGAGAAAAACATCTTCATCTTTTTCCACATCATTCATGATTTTGTATAACATGTCCCTCCCAGTCAGGGGTGAAATCTAAAAATTTTCCCTACTGGTTCTCTGGGCATGGCTTAATTGGTGGGCGTGGCTTAGGGATCAGGTGACTGAATGGACATGGCCAATAATAATAAAGAATAAAAATAATAAAGAATACAAAACTTGGGAGCGCACTGTCTACCTTCTTTAAAAATAGAGGTACCGGTCTACTAATTGCCTTGTTTTGGGAGGCACTGGTCTACCTTCTTTAAAAGTAAAGGCAGCGGTCTACCAATTGCCTTTTTTGGGAGGCACCTTAAAGAAGGTCCACCTTCTTTAAAAATAGAAGCACCAGTCTACTAGCCGCCTACAGCGCTGATCAGCTGTAGTGCAGCCCTTTGAAGCACCGCAGCAGTCATTTAAGGCCATTTGCAGCTATATCACCACCGAGAGCTTCAGGGACAGAGAAGAGGAACAGCGAGGCGTGGGCGGTGGGTGGGGACAGGGATTTTTGCTACTGGTTCTCCGAACTACCTGCCCCCATCGCTACCAGATCGCGCGAT
The DNA here is from genome assembly GCF_028640845.1 of Ahaetulla prasina. Taxonomy (NCBI): domain Eukaryota; kingdom Metazoa; phylum Chordata; class Lepidosauria; order Squamata; family Colubridae; genus Ahaetulla; species Ahaetulla prasina. Next base: position 39,354,938 of record NC_080543.1, on the reverse strand, counting down.
CCTGTCCAAACCGGATCACCTCTGCTCCTAGTTATCATTTTTGTCTAGCTGCTTTTTTGTCTTTAAGAATAGTTAACTGTTTTCCCCCTAACTGTGTTATAAGAAAGTAAAGAAATTCTACATTGTGGCTTCTTCTGGCTTTTCACACTAAAAGTTATTGAATAGATAGGGACTGTACTTCTATCAGAAGACATTTTAAATAACATCGAAGTAAATTCTCAAATCATAAAAATAGCAATGTACCCAAAAAATCTAGAAATCATTAATGGGAGACTTTCCTTGTAATTCCTCTAACCTTGTATAGCTAATTTCCTTTTAACACTTTGATTTGAATTCCAGACATACAATTACTTTCTGTTTTACATTGGAAACCATTTAACTCAAGGTCATATTACACAAGCTTTAGGAAACATGATGAAAAGACAGCTGTACTTTAATAAAGACTAGTAAGAACCTTTAGTCTCTGTAACACTTTTTTATGCTCAGAAGTTCTCAAAACAATGAACTAATGGGCTTGATTCTCTGAAACAAAAAAGGGTCCATCTCCTGTCTTCAAAGCTGTTCCCGAATGCAACCTATAATTCACTTTTGTTCAATAGCATCTGTTGAGGTAATTACAAAATATAATGAAGTGCAGTTTTAGCATTTCACCTTGGAGCACTCTCAATTAGTTCGGGAAAACTGAACTGGAATATCTAGCAGTTTGGTGCTGCATAAACTATTCTGATGGGTTATGTAAAATGAATGCATCCAGATTATGACTCGTGCTCAAACTTGCCTTATTTAGAATATATAAATTTGTCTTCAAAACTATAAAATCCAACATTTTTGGGGATAATCCATTAATCTAGGATCATGTTCTTCTGATCTTTATAGTGATTGGTTGTCAAACAATAACCTCAGAGTCAATTACAAAACCAATGTCTTTACATATACAATTTGGTGTCAAAAAATAAATTCACATAATAAAAGTAGTGAGATTAATACTGATGACAAGACATAGATCTCCTTTAAAAATCAGGTAAAATTATAACATTCTCTTATAGTTTTATGGATATGATCCAGTGGTGGTATTGACTTACCTTTGCTATGGGTTTACAAATCTGAGCGCGCGCATGTATATGCTCGCTTCGCTTGTGCAAACCTCTGCGCATGCGCAGGACTTTCTGCACATGTGCAGGGCATCAAAAATGGGACATGATGACGTCCGGGTAGGTGGACAGAGCCTCCTGAAGGCGCCATTACCGGTTCTCTTGAACCGGATAGAACTGGTTGAATACCACCACTGATATAAATATTCTAGATTGGTAAATGGAGATGTGCGCGAGTTTTTGCTTTGTTCAAAAAGGGTTTCTGTTTTTCTGCATATTCCAATGACACTTTAGATTTTTAAAAAATTCTTGGTAATTACTGACAGTAATTTTCTATTAAACATGTCCCTATCACGTTCTGTATTTGGAAAGAAAGAAAGAAAGAAAGAAAGAAAGAAAGAAAGAAAGAAAGAAAGAAAGAAAGAAAGAAAGAAAGAAAGAATCAGAGAGAGTTGTGTAATAATGGGATTTAACTAAAATATAGAATGTGAATTTAGGCTGCAGAATACTTAGCAAATTATTTTATGATGAAGGATTCATGTAGACAGTTTGTAACTTCATAATTAAGATGAACAAACTAACTCTGTATTCCTGAACCCTAACAATTTCAACTATATTTCTGGGGGTGAGATAGGAATCAAAATGATAGGTAAAAACTGTGGAACACATTTTCATTGTAGTTAGTTACTTTGCAGTTATTTTGAGTTAGGAGTTCATAACAAAAGCATTCAATATGCAAAAGGCTTCAGGATGCAACAGTCAAGGAAGAAAACTGTGGTTCTCTAGGGTAGCCAAAAGTCATAAGTCTCACATGTTTGTTACTAAAAATTATAAGCTTTTATGAATTAGAGCTCATTGTATCAGATTCACAAAGTAGCTAAACTAATGCGGATTTTAAATAAAAGAACAGACAAAGTAATATCAAAACATTTCAACCTTCCAAGACATGTTGTTATATATCTGAAAGCAGCCAATTTGGGAAAAATAATCTTTGCCAACACAAGTGAGATGTTGCTGAGAGAACTTACATCCAAAGTTTTGCATTAAGGTATCCAAACACAATGGATTTTAACATATTATCTGTTAATAGAAGATACTTGTATCTTATCACACATATAACTTGCACCTGTATGATTCTTTGAATCAGTCCTCTTTTTCATTCTATAACCAATAGCCAAATGAATATTTGCTATTGTAAAATGTTATTTGAGTGGGATGCTTGATGTGTGTTTTTTTTAAATTAAGTATTACAATTGTACAGATAAAACTAATGCAAACTATTAAAACATAATGGAATAGAAAGAAAAAAGTAAAAAAAGATGCTTATTAAAAGTAAAAAAATATAAAAATAAAGGAAAGAAAAAATAAGAAAAAGAATATAACAAAAAATGGGAAAAAATATAAAGAAGTAACTTTCCCCTATATGTCAGCACCAATAGCATTTAGATTTATATACTGCTTCATAGTGCTTTGCAGCCCTCTCTAAGTGGTTTACAAGTCAGCATATTGCCCTCAACAATCTGGGTCCCCATTTTACCTTGGAAAGATAGAAGGCTGAGTCAACCTTGAGCCTCTGAGAATCAAACTGCTGGCAGTTAGAAGAATTAGCGTGCAATACTGCATTCTAACCACTGTGCCTTCACAGCTCTTCAATATCTGCAAGTATAATTGTTTATAATAATTTAACATTCACTCTTAAAATATAATAAATATGTTATGTATATGCAAAGCCTTAAAACCTTGTTATTCAGTCCTAGTCCTAGTCAATTAAGGACTATTATCATAAATAACAACATGGTTAATTTAATTTTGATCAAAATAACCAACTTTATATTCCCTTTCTTTTAACAATATTGATCATTAGTTCCTTTAAATAATGTGCTAGAACTTGATTACTCCCCTGCCATCCCCATTATCCTTCTTACCAAGTCTTCCAAAACTTTAACAAGTCGTCTTTGTAAATCCAATATAGGAAAATTTTCATAGCACAGACTCAGGCATCAGATTCTTAGTCTGAATCTGAAACGGAAAAAGAAGCACTAGCTGAATTGACGGTATGTCAGAAGGGCAACATTAGGAATCATATGAGGCTGATTAAATATGGGCCATACTTCCCAATTGGAAAAGGCAGATGAGGATCACATAAAACCTCCTAGTCCATGTACCCAGTGAACAGAGAGGGGAGCAGAACAGCAAAGGTCTATTAGGGTCCTCACCAAATAAAAAAGTAAACTTCTGATTAGTGCCCATAACAACATTCACTCAAAGTTCACATGATGGAAGCCATTCTTAAAATTAACTTGAGTCTATTGTTTAATACATTCAGTGGTATTTTTATTCCATTCTGTGTTAAGGAGTCAAATGGGTATTCTTCTCCTTAAATTATAATCTTTACTTACTTTCAGCTCCCTCTAGTGTCCAACCTTCAAAGCCCTATCACATCATGTTTATTTTTCCCCAGAATTCAAAATATGGGCTTTCTCCATGGGAAGGATTCATTTAACTAATTTCAAGATCCCATTTCAAGTCCATTTACACCCTTGTGCCATTAATTCTTCAACATTGCTGAGTTCTAAAAGCCATACTTAAAATTTCTTTTGTAAAAGGTTAAAGAAACTCACTTAGTAAATGCCATCAAATGTACCATTCCAAAGGTTCTTAATATTTGAAAAGCAGTTAAATATTAATTCCAAAAGTGATTAAGAAAAGAGATTCACCCAAGAATACTTTAGGCTAAATTATAGTTGTGGATATACAGTATATAGAATTCCTCAAGTCCTAGCTGTTCTACTCATTATTTGATCACAGAAACCTCAGTTCATGCAATCTCTTTGAGCACATGTGGGCAATTGCATGTTCTCTTCTGTCTCTGAAGAAATTTTGCTCAAATTGGATCATTCCTTGGTCACCAATAATCACTGTAATGCTGTCCCCACTCCTTCAATGTCTAGTTTACCATGTTATCACCAAAACTCTCAGAGATGCTGAATTTTCAAAGCAGTTTATTTATGGTTCCACACAATGGTGGATTTCAAATTTTTTTACTACCGGTTCTGTGGGCATGGCTTGGTGGGCATGGTGTGGATTGGTGGGCATGGCAGGGGAAGGATACTGCAAAATCTCCATTTCCACCCCACTCCAGGGGAAGGATTTGCAAAATCTCCATTCCCACCCCACTCTGGGGCCAGCCAGAGGTGGTATTTCCTGATTCTCTGAACTACTCAAAATTTCCACTACCAGTTTTCCAGAACCTGTCGGAACCTGCTGAATAGCACCCCTGATTCCATGCCAATAAAGTGGTGGAATCAATTCCTAAAACAACTGACATAGTCTTCAGGGAATATCACAAATATCCTGAACCTTAGCTTGTACATGAAATAATTGTACTGTACCCAGACCTATGTTCTACCTTGTTTCAATTTCTTACTATACTGTATGTTCCAGAAATATACATAGTGGAGTACAGTAATACCTTTTTTTTTTTCTACAGAAGAAAGGATATGTTGTTCATTTTGGTTGCAAGCCTCTGTTGGGATTCAGTGGAGGGCACTTCCCACCCACCCCCGCCCACTCTCATGTCATAACACTATCAGCTTGAAGCCAAATTTTCTGGTTCAGTTAGGTTTGCTAGACTAGGTTGATCATCCAAGACAGGATTAAAGCAACAGTATAAGAACAAATAAATTCAAGTAATCATAGTGATGTTTTTTCAAGTGTAGTGGGGAAAAAGGTCTAAAACATTTCAGTAAATTGTTCCCTGTGGATTATTCACTCCAGACCATTAAACACTCTTAAATACACTCAACTATCAAATTAGCACTACTGAATTGTGTTATTTGTGATGGCTATTTTTATTCACAGCAGGCAGGAATCATTCTTCTGTGAAAAGCATAGTGTTTCATCCCATATTCTTTTTTCAGAAAAATTTAATTCCAGCATTATATTTTTTCAGAATGACTAGCTACTATTTTGGTTCCTTGGTATTGCATTCTGATCAAACTATTCTCAGTGTGCCAAACTCTGCATTGTTTTGCATTATTTGTCATAAAATAATCTAACACATTCTATTCTGTGAAAATGGTTGTCATGAGTGTGATTTGCCACATGCCTTGAATCTGAGATGACTTTATTCTAAAAAAAAAAAAAAGATTCAGTGCTTCCATCCTAAAATTTATTTATTTATTTAGATTCAAACCTGGGTCTTTTCTACAGCTGAGAAACAAATTTTATATAACTCTATTAAATGACTGCTTTTATTCTATGACTCCACCTAAAAACAACAGTAACATTAATACATTGAGCATATAAGGAGATTAATTTCACTTCCTAATTTGTCACTGAGGGTTTTTTTTTTAATTTATTTATTTACATTTATATCCTGCCCTTCTCCGAAGACTCAGGGCGGCTTACAGTGTGTAAGGCAATAGTCTCATTCTATTTGTATATTTACTAAAGTCAACTTATTGCCTCCCCCCCCCCAACAATCTGGGTCCTCATTTTACCTACCTTATAAAGGATGGAAGGCTGAGTCAACCTTGGGCCTGGTGGGATTCGAGCCTGCAGTAATTGCAGGCTGCTGTGTTTTAATAACAGGCTGTCTTACAGCCTGAGCCACCACGGCCCTTTTAAACAGGGGAAAAAAACAATGCTTTAAAAAAATCAGAGAGAAAAACTGAACCCAGGTAAATATATTTAAAATCCATATACTATACAGCTTTTGAAAAGCCATCCCCCTATTTCATGTTTAAGATAATGCTAATAAAGGACATACACTGGTATTATGGCAGACTTTGTCATAGCAAGAAGTTTTTAAGAAAACAGCAATTTACTAAAATTGGCATTGAACAAAATTAGACCAAATGGGAGAGGTTTCCAATCTTATTTAAGTATTGAAATAATTTCCAAATCCATGGGCGTTTTATCAATTCATAATTTGTTGCTGGTAATTAGGCTTTATTTGTGTGTCCTAACTATCTGTTTGTTAAGGTTTGTCAAATTTTATCTCCAAAAGTACTTAGGGCATGTGTGAATGTAGATATACAGTCTGCAACCATTTAAAGGAGCCGTGTCATTTCTTGGGATTGCATGGCAACTGCTACCAAAGCCTATCAAGACCATTAGTCACAACTCAGTGTTATTTCCAGATTAAAGCCATTATGTTTCAAAATAATCATTGAAAGAGAACAATGGCTGGAGAGCAATAAGTTGCTGTGTCCTTTTGCAAGTAAAAACATACCTGGTTGGAGGTATTAAGAGACAAAATGAGGACCAAAATAGGCCCTGCCTTTCTTCAGAAGGTTTATTCTTTTTTTTTTTTGAACAAGTTTTTATTGGTTTTTTAGTTCCTCCCCCTACACACAGACATGGTTTATGAACAGAGTATTGGGCATATCATATCTTATACAATTCAATATATTCAAATATATTTTACTTAGTTACAATTTTTGCCAATATGTTTTTTCATAATTTTTATTCATTTCCTAATATTTCCTTGCTCATTTCATTAAATCACATCTTCTTTCACCCTCAAGTTCTAATTCCTCCATTTTTATTAGTGTTCATTCTCTTTCATTATTTTTTTTAACTATTTCAATTTTTATCCTAATATATTCAAATATGTTCGGTGTTGCCTTTCTTCCATTTCATCTTTTCCTTTTCACAGCAATCCTTTTTTCTCCTTCTCACTCCTTTCCCTCCCTCCTTTCATCCTACCTATTTTCTTCTCTCCTCTCCTACTCTTTCTCTACTTCCCCTTCCTTTCTCCCCCTTCTCCCTACTTCCTCCCTGTCTAACCTTCTCTCCTACTCTTATTTCCCCTGCCTTTCCTCCTCTCCTCTTCCCTTTCTTCTTTCTCTCTCCCTCCTTTTCCCTTTCCATCTCTCTCCTTCTTATTATCTTGCTCCATTGCTGTATTTGATTTCATTTCAATATTTCTGGTGTCCAGACAACCCCAATTTTCTCATTTATTATACATATTTCTCAAACCTCCCCTTCTATATTTTAGTTATTAACATTGATTTCATCTTATTCCATTTATATCTTACAATCAATTAATGCAACCTTCCACCTCTTATTTTCTTAGAGTTTTTGTTCACAATTCAATACTTATTTTCTTCCAATAGTGTACATCATTTACTAAATTGAAATAATTTTATTCCCTTTTACATATTAATTTTAATCATTTTCACTTATAAACCCTACTATCTTTGACATTTCATCTGCTGGATTTTCCATTCTTTTATATATTTAAAATTTATTTCCTTACCATCAGCTATAACTCTCTCTCATTCTCAGAAAAGAGAAAAAGAAAAAACAGAAAAAGAAAACATATATCCCATTATATTTTCCACATTTCATTTACTTCTCCTCCTTCTTTTTTTTAAAAAAATCCTTCATTCACTTCATTTTCACCTTTTTTACTACCTTTTTACAATAATTTATATATTTCTTCTAATTTCCATTGTTCCCAAAAAATATCTACCATTATTTTAATTTCTTTTCTGCTATTCATTTTTCTCATTCTTTTAACCATTTTCTTTCAGTATCTCCCAAATCCCATCTCTTTATATTTTTTTCCCTTTCTCCTGTTCTTTTATCTTCTTCTTTCTCCCTTTCTTGCATCCTTTTTTCCACCTCCTTTCTCTGACTTTTACTCTTTTAATTTTCCCCCTCAATTTTTCTCTATTTCCTCCTCTTCTTTGTTCTGTCACTGGTAATCCCAGTGTAATCATCTATTTTTTTCACTCTTTTAATTTTCCCCGTCAATCTTTTCTTCTTTTCTTCTTTTCCCTTTCTCTTTTAAAATATCTTTCCCTCTCTCCATTTTTATTCTTTCACTATCCCAATATGATCGTCTATATTATCCTCACTCGTTTCTTTTTCAACATTATATTTTTGTTCTTCTTGTTTCCTCATAATTTCTTCATAATTTCTTTTTTTATTTTTAAGACACAGTTCTGCTTGTTTGTTCCCATTAAAGGACTCTCACACTCTTTGAAGCATCTTCCATAATTCCTCCCAATTCTCCATGTTTTTGATATGGGGAGAAAAACTTTTTAAATTTATTTATCTTCTTATCTTTAGACTTATGTATAGCCCAAATTCAAGTCCAAAATATTGTCTCTCTTTCTTTCCCCCCCTTTTTCTATTTCCAAATGGAAGCCGGTTCAAATGTCCCGTCCCCCCGTCCCCCCCCCCGGATCATCCAGGTATCAATTTCAATCTTGATCTTTACCACAGCTGTTCAAACAAATACTCCTTTAGTGTTCCTCCTCCCCTTAGTCTAAACAATGCAATGATATCTCTTTTTTTCTTCTCCAGCAATGAATCCAATCCACAACTCCCAGCAACAAAATGTCACTCATTAATCCACAAAAACAGTTTCTTTTGCTTCCGCTATTAAATCCTTTCATTAGCAAGAGATGCTTTCTCTGAATCTTCTCCTCCTTCCAACATTTACATTTTCTTCCAAAACCAATTTTAAATCCAGATGGAATATTGTTTCTTTTAGGGCTTTTGTCTATAGATCCTCTTTGCTATTTACTTCCTCTCACTTTAAGTTTCCGCATGCCAATTAGCCGCTAACTTCAAGCCGGAAAATTTTTGAGCTTTAAAGTTTTTTTCTTCTTACCTGCTAGTTGACCATTTGCTCGCCCAGTAACAATACTCTGTTCTGATCTCGCTTCCTGCTCAATCTTCTTGTGTGACTGTCCTGACTTTGGCAGCTTCTAATGGCTGCCTTTCCTGTCGTTGGGTCAAAGGCTGGATGCCAGTGCTGCAGGGAATTTGCAACTTCCCTGTTCGCACCAGCCAGTGCCTTCTTTCTTCGCTGTCCCTCCAGGACAGCTATGGTTCATTGAGAACCCCCAAAAAGGCAGGAATTTCAGCGTTCATCCTAGAGCACCAGGGCACACCATCCCATCATGATGCTGGCCATGCCTTCCCTTCAGTAGTTTTATTATGTTGCTGCTTTAAAGAACTATAGAAAGGTGCTATATTTATATTCCCATCTGCTGCGAGGCCCCTTTCTAAATAATTTCTGAAGCACTGTGCGATACATAGTCTCTTTTCTTTATTATTAATAAAATAGCTTAAGGACTGAAAGCATTGAAAGCTAGATTAACATTTAGTTCAAACAAGTTGGCTCTGCAAATTGAGCAGAGTTCACATATTGTGCTAAGCCAGAATGGTATTGTTGGCTTTTGCTTTGGTTTAGGGAGTTGTGTATAAACTCAATCTTTTCAGGTTTTGCCAGCAAGTCAAAGACTTAAATATATCTGCTGTCTGTTGAGAAATGAGTTGAGAGAGATTTGGTTCAAATACAGAAATTACAGTTGCCATGAGAAGAGAAATAAGTTTTTTAAATGAAATATCTAATTTAATGATGTAATAATATAAAATGATAGACAAATTTTAGATAATACTTTTCTATATGAATGCAAATGGGAAAAAATCACATTGGAAAGGTGATACCAAGCAATATTTTCATATGAACGCTTATGAAAATATTGCTAGGAGTTATCATTGTGACTCTTATATTATAATTTAATCAACTCAGTATCATCTTTCCAATGTAAATTTTATATCATGAATTCCTGAATCAGACTAAAAGAATAACTAAACTTTGCAGGTTACTTGTACAAAGAAGCATATTTATAAAATTTGCCTTAAAACTTTTAACATCTTCAGAGTCTACAAAACTTAGAAAATACCATGAAACTTCGCAAAGTCTTGGCCTAGTTATCTCTTCTTGTTCTGCCAATACATTGCCCATCTACAAGGAAAGGCTAGTGACTTTCTCTGAAAAATGATCTAGCTGTGCCATTGGCCCTGGGGCTCCAAGGAACTGGAAAGTTAGTAAGATGGCTCCATTATCGTTAAATATCCCTTCATCCATTATTTTTAGCTGTGTTTTATATTAAAAAAATGTTTGTAATAATAATTGGTTTTATTTTTTTAAAAAAACTTTGTTGTACACTGTCCAGATCTCTCGTTGCTCTTCCGGTTTCCGGCACTTGTTTGCATGCTGTCCAGATGGTCTTCACATGCGCATGCATGCCAGAAACTGGAAGACCAGGTGACAGTCCCCTATTCCAGAGGTTAACCATAGTATTGGAAGAAATGACACCACATAGCTCAAAAACTCTCTGAGTACTTCTGAAATCCAAGTGGATTCATAAAATATCCAGGTTTATCTATCTTAGTGAGTCTACTACTCAAGCAGAGATTAATTGTGAGCTATAAAAATCCCTGTATTTTGTACAACTAATATTTTCAAAATTGATTTCCCCTGTATATCTAAAGCTAAGTCTTATTGCTATTCTTAACACCTTCTTTTTGGCTTTTATTTATGCTGAAGACATCAGAAGAAGTTCTGCAGAGATATTAAAACAGTTCATATACCCAACAGCAGCTAGGAAAGACAAATGCTGTACTTGTTCCCCGTGGCATGCAATATTATTTTTTTATGCTATGTTTAAAGCAGATGTCCACCTCATCAGAAAACTACCACTATCATAAGGCAGAAAATCCTCCACCAGTGACTTGAATATGGTTCAGTGCACATCCTGAAGTAAACAAGATCCTTTTAAATCAAGGCCATTAGCCACAACTGCTAATGCTGCACTACATACTCATTTCCATTGCAGTGTTGACAGTGAAAATACTAAAAAAAGAGATACAGCTTCCAGTTTTGAAAGCATACCAGCTTCAAAACAAAATGTTACTTCCTGGACAGAATTGCATAATCCAATCTTTTGCCTGCTTCCTTGAGCCAAACCATGTTATAGTAAATATGTCATTTACAGTAAGGCTTTGGGCTGAATACATATTACATTTCTCAGCAATTTATGCAAGGGATGATTAATGCCAACTGATGTCCAATACACAAATTAAGTAAAGTTATCATGCTATGAGATGGAAATAAATTCACATTCACCAAATACAAAACATAATTGGTATACTTTTTTAGCCATTATGAACAATATACAATCTGTGAACAATCTGTGGCACGCCAGATGTTGGTAAATTACAATTGCATTCTTCATACTAACTATGTTATATAAGAGTGTTTAGAACTGAAATTCCAGATATTGCAGTGATCTTAGCCTAGCAGCATTATTTGTAAACCATATTAAAAGTTTTGCTAGTCTTGGAACTATACTGTTAATAAATAGATAATTCCTAAGGGAATACTCTATAGTGGAAGCAAATTGCAGAATAAGTGTAAAAACTGATGAGTAAGTAATCATGAACTGATGGATAATACTGGCAGTATCTGGAGAACTAGTTGGATAGCAACATTTCTTTAGAAATATCCACATAACCATGAATTAAAAAGTAAAAATAAAGTCTCATTTGAGTCAAGCTTGATTCCCAGAGACTTCGAAGACATATTAATACTATTTTGCTAACTATTCGGAAATGAGTTTCTATTGTTTTCTTCAAGAATCTTTCTAATCTATGGCAGCAAGATTTCTTGCTAGTTTTAAGTGCTTAATTGTGCTTAATTTTTTGCAGGTTAATATAACCTAAATTCCACAACTTGGTGTGATGAAGGGTATGTGAAAGATGGTGAAGAAGCTGAAAGTGAATGAGGAATCAAGAAATCAGTTGACAGCTTATTTTATAAACAGCAATTTAGTACAGGTAGCAAGAAACCTAGGAAAGGAAACTAATAAATACAAAGTCTGTCCACAAAAAAGTCAGATATAGGATATTAAGATATCATTGAAGTGCAATTTACAGCATACTTCAGCTCTGGTGACTGTTCTAGGCTACTAAGAGCATAAACTTCCAATCATTGCTCTGCATGTGAATTCTGGATTCCTGCGAATATGTGAAATCTATCCTGACTTGTAAAGTTTGGTGCAATTTTAATAATAATTGCTGCATTGCTGCATTTTCCTGAATTGCTATCCTAATAGGCTACACATGCAGGTTCCATTACTATAATATGTTAAGGACTACCTGTACTTGCTTTGAGTCTCTATAGCAATTACCTACCAAATGCCATGTCTACACTAATTCAGAAAAGAAATTAAATGAGTCAATGCTAAAAATAGGAAAACATTTCTCACACTTAGGAGCCCTGTTAGTCTTACCTTTTTGTGGTTGACGAAGGGACATTAACCCTAATTTATAAAGTGGGTAAGACGCTTAGTGGGTAAGACGCTGAGCTTGTCGATAGAAAGATCGGCAGTTCAGCGGTTCGAATTCCTAGTGCCATGTAACGGGGTAAGCTCCTGTTACTTGTCCCAGCTTCTGCCAACCTAGCAGTTCAAAAACACGTAAAAAAAATGCAAGTAGAAAATAGGGACCACCTTTGGTGGGAAGTTAACAGTGTTCCGTGCGCCTTTGGCGTTGACTCATGCCGGCCACATGACCACAGAGACGTCTTTAGACAGCGCTGACTCTTTGGCTTTAAAACGGAGATGAGCACCATCTTCTAGGGTCGGGAATGACTAGCATGTGCGAGGGGAACCTTTACCTTATTCATAACTATTCTTGTTAACATCCAATTCATTGTATTATGGTATACATATTTGCCAAAGCATCCTAGGTTTGTTCTGAGTATGAATATTTTTTTCCTGACTGGTTTATTTCTTACACTGGTAACAAAAAGGTATTAGCACAGAGTCACCAGCTGCACCTATTTTAACCTCTGTTGCAACTTCATCGTGTTGAGGGATTGTAACACTGCTAAGCTGTAACCTCATGTCTTGCCAATTAATGTGAAAGCAAAACATGACATCAAGCTGGTTCTCTGCCATTGCCTTCATTCTTTCCTATCACAGTTTATTTTTGCAGTGGAATAGAAAGGAAGGGGGGGGGGGAAAGCAGCTCTGTAGGAAGACTGGCAAAGCTGGACATGTAGAAGACAGGAAATCTCAGAAGGTGGACAGTAGGAGGTTTAGTCATTTGGGATGCACCTGCTTTGCAGCTTCAGAGAAAGTACTTGAAACTCACATAAACAAAGTCATATAAACAGTCTTCTTGTAGAGTCAGTTCATAGATACAGATAATCCTTCTCAACTCCCAAGTCCCATGCTGTTGTGTAGACATAGAAAGGATGGCACAACTTCCATTTATGGAATCATAAAATGCCAATGACAATTACAAGAAATTACAAGAAACACTTCAGTAGCCTCAAGACCTTGAAAATGGTGTCTCAGGAGGTCAGGGAAGAATTGAGGTCTACTATGAAGTGCTTATCAATGTGGCTGGGTTATATTCTTTTGGGGGTCTTTTTCTTACCCTTTTTCAATTGTCCAACCAAAAAGGAGCTACCATCTCTTTCCACTAGTCAGTCTGTGCTATAAATACAGCCTCCAACTATCACTTGATTATTAGATTGTCAGAGTATTATCTAGGCTATTTCTCTTCTGTTTAGTTGCTGTTACTTTGTTGTTTGTATTTTTTAAGATACAAGGCACAGGATTATATACTAAATCATAAGTTATTCCATCTGTGTTATTATTGTTAATGCTGATCTAAAGTTTTCTCCCAAAATTGATATTTTCCTTTGCCCTGACAAACCTTTAGATAAATGGAAAGCTAATGTAAACATACTGAGTTACTAAGATTTGTTTAACCTAAATAACATTTTCCCTTCTCTGTAAATATAATTCATAAGACTCTGAGACCCTGGAGTCTCAGTCTTATGAACTAAGCTTACTTGGTGGTAAGTGCCTGACATATTATCTAGGCTGAAAGTAGATTTGACATTAGAAAATGATGTTAGATGTATTTCTAGTTAAAGAGATGATTTAGTATATCTTCTGCTACTTGCTAAGAATAAAGTAGACAAAAAACAAAGAAACAAAAACCTGCCAAAAGGCATTTGAAAAAATGTCTCACATAGTATTCACACTATAAAAATATGTTGAGAAAGAGTTTTTAGCTCTTTAAAAATATCAGATATTTTTCTCAGGCTACTTATATAAGAGTTCTGGTTTATCAAGCTCTGACAATTAAGGAAATGTGTTCTTTTTATAGACTTTTCAGGGGCTAGCTTTTAAATACTGTAATACTGTAATTTAATATTGTAATATCAACCAGGCAAAGAAATAATTTTAAATTCTGAATTATATCTCTTCCATCCTAGTAAAGTTTCTAGTTTGATCAAGGACTTTTGTCTTACCAACCAAACCTTGGTTCTAAAGGATCCCGTGCTTTGATGTTCACTTTGATAACTGTCTATACCTCTGTGCTGCCCCATGAGCCTTTATTTAATGAGCTTCAATTCTGATACCCTGAAATCTTGATAATTCTAAATATTACCATGTATTATAAGCAAAATCATATGGCATATATCTATTTCAGGTTATGAATAGAGTATGTGTTTGGGAAAGAATTTATTATCATATTTTAGGAATACAAATATGTTTGTACAATTTTTGAAATAATTTTAATAATTGTAAAATCATACTACCTAATTAAAAAGCAGAATATAAATGTTTTTATTAAGACCCTATCTTATTAAGTTCCATCTAAAAATCTAATTTGTCATATATTGGAATAAGAAAGTTGAAAATAAATATTTTTCTCTACTCAATCTTCTTAAAAACCATTTTATTCAAAGCTTGCATTGCAGTTATGCACAATTATTGTTATTTGGTGTGGCATTTTAAATAAAACACAGAAAAACTGCAGTTCCACTACAATTTTTTTAAAAAAGCCAAAGTAAAAGCATAAATGTTTGAATGTTGTTTTGAAGCTAATTGTTCACATTGCAAAAGATGGCCACAAGCTCAAGTATTATGACTATAAATGAATGTTAACTAAAAGCAATGAGCTGTGGTATTGCTAAACTTTAAACATGTCTAAGCAATGCAAACTTTTTGGAGAAAACCTTCTTCCCACACTGCTGTCCATTTAAAATAAATTAAAGTCACTGAAGTGTGATTGCTATAAAAATTAGGGCCCAGCTTGAGTTGCTTAAAATTCAAATGCTGAACATAAAGTCCATAAAATAATCTCTACTTATTTAATTGAAAGCAGGATTAAATCCAAATGTCCAGATTTAGTAAATGACTGGTTAAATTTAACCATGGATGGTTTCTTCACAACAAGATCCAAGAATCAATATGTAAATCCAAGCTTTGTACTACCATATTAACACTTCCCCACAATGTTTATTACAAGTTCCTCTCCCAACCATGAAAATCAACAAAATAATTACATGTATGAAACTGGCTCTTCCAGTTAAGAATGGAAAATAAAATTTCTGGATTTGATTAAAAGAAAAACATCAATTTAGAGACCAATAGCAGAAAAAGGCAATTTTATAATTAAATATTATTCAGAAACCTCTAAAATTAAAATGGCAGGTATTGCAATATTATTATGTACATTTTTAGAATATTTTGATTAATATAAATTAAGATTATTTCGATAAGCATAATTACTTTCTTCACAAAAATATCATGGAGTCAATAAAATTGTAACATCATGCAGGATGCTCTTACTGAAATAACTCACATTCATTTGACGCCTTCATGCCATTCATAGTTTTTATCTATTTTTCCTCACATTTTTAAAATTTCTTTTAAATGCAAGGACAATTGCATTTTGGAATTGGACCTAAAAGGTTTGACAGACACCAGATTAAGAATGGTTGCTCCATAGAGATGAAGCACACTTCATAGTAATGACCTGATTGTAATTAAAAAGTACTGTGTGATTGAGAATGTAGAACATATGTTATAATGAGAAAAGACTTTTGACTTCTATAGTAAACGTAAGTATTTAATTTTATTTTTTTTAAACCTGTTATAATTAATACAATAAAATAAATCACATCGTAATTTATAAATGCCAACTGTCAATACACCAGTTTCAGTAAATGATACTTGGAAACATTTTGTGCAATCAAGATGCTCCACCTGTTTTCACACAGATTGAAAAGAGTTAAAAACTATTAGTTAACCTATGCCTCATTGAGTTATTGTTTCAGAGATATTTTCTTACCTAACAGAGAAACAGAATGATCGTAGGTAGGCAAAAAAGCAATGAGAGTGGAAGCAATTTCTGAGTTTCTGTCAGCTTCCCCATTGAGTTTCTTTGTGGAGAGCTGGCCTAGAGCATTGGAAATCAAACTCCCTCCCTCCCTCCCTCCTTCCTTCTCTCCCTCCCTCCCTTCTTTCCTCCCAGCCTCCCTCTTCTTGCTCCCTTCCCTCCTTTTAACTCCTGACTTACTTAACTTGTGGGAAGTCCTCACGTAGAAAGTCACTGAGGAAGTCAGGAGGACATTGCCTGTGCAACACAAGCAGGCAGGTAAGGGGCTATATGTGGTCAAGAAGAGTGCATGGGTGTGTTTCCTGGCTGTGAAATTTGCATAGGCACACACACAGGTGGGTGGTATGGATTGGACCTTGGAAGTGCCCAGAAATGCCAAATACTGTAGATCAGACAAAGCATGTGGGCAGCAATGTGGATCAGGAAGAGTGCATGAGTAGTAGATGTCACATGGGTTGAGAAAAGCATGCAGAGATTCCTTTCTTCTCTTCCTGACTTCCTTCTTAATCCTCCCTTTCTTTTCCCTTTCCTTTCCTTCCTAGCAGGCAGGTAAGTGGCTGCTGCTGGGTAAGTGAAGGAGCAAAGGAATGCAAGAGAGACTTGGAAACTGAACATTCAAAATATGCATTCAAAGAATATTCAAAATGAGCATCATGTGACTGCGCGGCAGCATTGAAGCAATCACAACTTTCCCAAATTTTATTCTCTCAGTAGTCATTGGTCATGGATCTTAGACAAATTCTATAAATTAGCCCAATTGAGGTATGTTGGTTCAAAAATCATTGTCCTTTGATGCACCATTTTGCCCAGTTAAAAGTTATGAGAACAAGAGTTTTAGTAATGTATAAATTCCATAATCTTTATACATCTATAACTTGTAATGTAAAAATTGATTAATAGAAAAAATAGAATAGTAGTATAAAGCTTAACACATTTATGAAATATAACTGTCTTTTTTCTTTCTTGGAGAGTTTTATGTTCCAAAAAGCAAACAAAACAGAGATAATGTCTGTTAGATAAATAAGTCTTTCCACCCTCCTTTTAGCAACAAATTGGTTTTCTGTAGCGGTAACTTTGTGACTCACAACAACTTGACAAAAGAAACCAGAAACACATAGAGGTTACAATAAAAGAATATGTTATTGCTTAATCAAGTTTACTTGGGAAATTGTGTACTATCCGTGTTCAAGCCCCAACGGGATACAAAACACCTCCTTCTCCTTAAGAACTAGCAATACATCCTGGATTGCAAGTGTTTGTGTGTTCTGAGTTCATGAATAACTATTGAGGCCAGAAATGACAGAACCAAAATGAAAAGGAAAAAAGCATGCAGAGGAAGAGCAGAGCAGATCTCTACAGCGTTTAATTTTCAAACTTCCATACTGTTTCACCGAGCTTAAACTAGTGAAGATCAAATAATGACTTCCTTGAAAGTTAAATCCTAGAAAATGGCTCATTAGAATTGATACTACATTTTAGTAAAATTCGCAAGGATAAACTGACTGTAAGGCTGAATATAACTGGGAGAAGCAAATTTTTCTTTGATAAAATAACCATACTTGTCAGAATGAAATGCAAAAGGTCTCTCACTTTCTTGACACTATTCCATAGGGACAAAGAAGCTGCCACAAGGATGCTATTTTTTTTTAACTGTCACAGGTTCTTCCTTTTTAAACTGTACCCAATTAGATTGACCCACACTCAAGACAGATGCAAAAACACTGGACCCTGGACAGGTAATTTCTTTAGATCTCCCTATAAGGATTGAGGAGATGTTTTATTTTATAAAAACAAACATATTAAAGTGATATATGAGTACTGTCTATATCCTATTCTATTTCTAGCTCTATTTCTACCATATTACTATGATAATTACTATTATAATATACAATTCAATTATTATTCCAAAGTTTATACTATTACCTATTGCTCTGCTATTACTCTTTTACAATTATCTATAGACTATTATTATTATGGCTCAATATTTCCTTCCTTAAGCCCGTTCGGTCTTTTAAATCCCCATTGTCTGAGATGTCTTCTTTTCCTGTTAATGGCCAGCATGTAGAGTTCTTGCTCTTTTATATACTGTGCTTTTTTTGGCTGGGCTGTTATACTTTTTTCCTCTGTTAGACCAGCCATGCCTTCTGAAAGAAAAATGCCTTTTTTCATTTGGCTGCTGTACTGTTTGCTGGTGGCTGCAGAGCTCCAAAATACACACCTCCTCCATTCTCCCCCTTACACTTGTGTCAAGGCTGCAGATTTATTGGCAACTCTGCTGGGCTGACACCTGGGAAAAGACTCATATGGGAGGGAAGATGCCTGCAATTTTCCTAAGCAGCCTGCTCTTCCACAGTAACAGAATTTTTTACATACTGTTTCAATTTTACTAACATTCTTTTGTAATAACAACCTAACCTTTTTTCAGAATTGTCCATTACCAGGAAAAAGGAGTATATAGCTAACCATTTCATAGAATCATATGGTTAGAAGGGACCTTGGAGATCATCTAGTCCAGAGGTCTTCAAACTTGGCAGCTTTAAGACTTCAATTCCCAGAATTCTCCAGCCAACATAGCTTGAAGTCCAAAAGTCTTAAAGCTACCAAGTTTGAAGACCTCTGATCTAGCTCAACCCCTATCTATGCAAGAATTTTCTTACTTTTTCAGAAAAATTGCTGTCTGAAGTTTGCTTGAAAGCCTCCAGTAAAGAAGTACCCATGTCTTCAAGAGACAAGTTGTTCCATTCTCTAATAGCTCTCATGATCAAGAAATCCTACTTGAGTATGGACTCTTTTTTTTAATTTCTTTTTGTCACAACAGTATACACAAACATTGTCATAAATAAAACAACATATCTTGAAGAAAATATATATATATATATAAGTAAAAAAATATGCATCAACTATATTAATTTGATATAATGAAGGGAACAATAGGACAGGAACGGTAGGCACTTTTGTGCTCTTATGCACGCCCCTTATAATCCTTTTAGGAATGGGGTGAGGTCAATATTAGACAGCTTTTGGTTGAAGATTTTGGGATTTTGAGTAGAGACTATGGAATCAGGTAATGAGTCCAAGCATTAACAACTCTGTTACAGAAGTCATATTTTCTGCAATCAAGTTTGAAGCGGTTGACATTAAGCTTGAATCTATTTTTTGCTCTTGTAATATTGCGATTGAAGCTGAAGTAGTCATTTACAGGAAGGATATTGCAATAGATGATTTTGTGTGTTAAACACAGGTCATGTCAAAGTCGATGGAGTTGTAAGTTTTCAAATCCCAGGATTTCAAGCCTGGTGGTATAAGGTATTTTGTTGTTTTTGGAGGAGCGAAGAACTCTTCTAGTAAAATATTTCTGGACTCTTTCTATTGTATTTATGTCAGAGATGTGGTATGGGTTCCAGACGGATGAGCTGTATTCAAGAATAGGTCTGGCAAATGTTTTATATGCTCTAGTTAGTAGTGTAGAGATTTTGGAAAAGAAGCTGTGTAAAATTAGATTTACAACTCTTAGAGCCTTTTTTGCTATGTAGTTGCAGTGTGCTTTGGCATTAAGGTCATTTGATATGAGAACTCCAAGATCTTTGACAGGGTGGGGTTCGTCAGTAAGGTCATGACCATCAAGTTTGTACTTGTTGATAGGATTCTTTTTTCCAATATGTAAGACTGAGCATTTGTTGGTTGAGATTTGGAGTTGTCAAGTTTTAGACCAATTGGAAATTAAGTCGAGGGCTTCTTGAAGGGTAGAAGTATTATTAGTGGTATTAAAGGACTCTCTTTTTGTAATACTTCCACCCACTGGTTCTTGCCCAGCTCTTGAGAAATAAATTCATACTCTTTTTCCTGAGACTTCAAATATTGGAAAACTGCTATCATTTAGTGATTATAATTACAAAATTGATATATCTGAAGATTGTGAATAGTCAGCTACTACAGCTGATGTACTAGCAATTATGAATAATCAGAATCTGATTAAGAGCCTTTGAGATATCTGTGTTTAGAAAGAAATAATGAGCCTTTTCATATTATAGTGTGTGAGTATACAACTGTACGTGTGTATTAGTATACTTTCTTTTATTTTTTCATTAAACTTCTGGCAACCCATCTCACTGTCTAGAGTCACTCTGGGTGGCTTACAACAGCATAAAATGATAAATATAAAAGAATTGCAAGGGCCTCTTGTGGCTCAGACTGTTAAGACAGTCTGTTATTAACACAGCTGCTTGCAATTACTGCAGGTTCTAGTCCCACCAGGCCCAAGGTTGACTCAGCCTTCCATCCTTTATAAGGTAGGTAAAATGAGGACCCAGATTGTTGGGGGCAATAAGTTGACTTTGTATATAATATACAAATGGATGAAGACTATTGCTTAACATAGTGTAAGCCGCCCTGAGTCTTCGGAGAAGGGCGGGATATAAATGTAAATTAAAAAAAAATTAAAATTAACAATTAAATAAAGGGGCTAAAACCAAGAGCACAGATGTTACTGCGGTGGGTTTGTCTCTTAATCGACAATCTCCAGCATAGATTTTCTCAGCAGGGCCCAAAGACAACTGGTATATGCAGGTTTTAACACCGCTTCTTAGTGGAGGTGGGTCTCACATCCAGAGGCAAGATGTTATACATGGCAAGGCCACAGCAGAGAAGGTTCTTCTCCTTGACCCTGCTAGCTGAAATTCCTTGGCTGATAGGATCTAAAGAAGGCCTCTTCTGATAGAACAAATAAAGTTGGCCACTGGAGCAAGGTTGTTCCCCAGATAACCTGGTCCTGTGCCATGAACGACTTTAAAGATGATAACAAACACCTTGAATTACACCCAGAAGCAAACTGTTATCCTATGCAGCTTATGTAACAGCATTGCTACATGCAACACCCTTGAGACCTCCAAAACTGTCTACACTAATCCATTCTGTACCAGTGTAGCTTCTGGATACTCTTCAAGGGTATTCCAATGTGTGTATATGTATATATGTATACACATGCACACATCCCTCTGGAACGAACTACCCCCCGGACTTCGTCAGCTTTCGGACCTTCGGACCTTCCGCCGCGGGCTTAAAACATACCTATTTAATTGTGCAGGACTGGGCTAGATTTTAAATTTATGGGTTTTAATTGGGTTTTTGTTTTATATTTTAATAACGGGCTTATAGAATAAGTTTTTTAATTGTTTTTATATTGTATTTATGTGTTTATGTGTTTTTTAAGTGCCTGTAAACCGCCCTGAGTCCTTCGGGAGATAGGGCGGTATATAAATATGATTAATAAATAAATTAATTAATAAATCTAACTCATGGGGCTATTTATTGTGTTTATCGTCTCTTTGGTAGCAAAGCACCTTCAGTACATCATGATATCAGCACTGACATTTGCATACACTTTTTTAATATCTATGTTAGTTGATTGGAAGCAAAGAGGTACATAGGCTTTACAAAAGTTTGCCCCTCGGAACCCCATAGGAAAAATCAACCTAGATTGGAAAAATTCAGGGATTTTAAGAAATGAAACATATGCATGGCTATAGCCTATTCCAAAACAATAAAAAATCAGATATTTTGCCT
Organism: Ahaetulla prasina; assembly: GCF_028640845.1. NCBI lineage: Eukaryota > Metazoa > Chordata > Lepidosauria > Squamata > Colubridae > Ahaetulla > Ahaetulla prasina. Next base: position 39,333,267 of record NC_080543.1, on the reverse strand, counting down.
CATTGTCTCTTGGGATAGTCTTGGGTCTGCTAATTGAGGACTAGTGGGAAGGAGGTTGCATGCAAATTATAAGGCTTCTGACTTCTGGTCTAGGTTGTTAGTAACCAAATGCAGGTTGGAGTCCCTGCAGCTCAGAGCTTTCCAAAGGCACATTATTAAATCAGCATTGCATCTCCAATGATCCATCTGTTAAGCTACTGAAGTTCGCAGATGACACAACAGTGATTGGTCTCATTCGAGACAATGACGAATCCGCATATAGACGAGAGGTCGAACGACTAGCCTTGTGGTGCAACCAAAACAATCTGGAACTGAACACACTCAAAACCGTAGAAATGGTGGTAGACTTGAGGAGAAACCCTTCCATACTTCCACCTCTCACAATACTTGACAACACAGTATCAACAGTAGAAACCTTCAAATTTCTAGGTTCTATCATATCGCAAGATCTCAAATGGACAGCTAACATCAAAAACATCATTAAAAAAGGACAACAAAGAATATTCTTTCTGCGCCAACTAAGTAAGCTCAAACTGCCCAAGGAGCTGCTGATCCAATTCTACAGAGGAATTATTGAGTCTGTCATTTGCACCTCTATAACTGTCTGGTTCGGTTCTGCAACCCAACAAGAAAAACACAGACTTCAGAGGATAATTAGAACTGCAGAAAAAACAATTGCTACCAACTTGCCTTCCATTGAGGACCTGTATACTGCACGAATCAAGAAGAGGGCCGTGAAAATATTTACAGATCCCTCACATCCTGGACATAAACTGTTTCAACCCTACCCTCAAAACGACGCTATAGAGCACTGCACACCAGAACAACTAGACACAAGAACAGTTTTTTCCCGAAGGCCATCAATCTGCTAAACAAATAATTCCATCAACACTGTCAGACTATTTACTGAATCTGCACTACTATTAATCGTTTCATAGTTCCCATCACCAATCTCTTTCCACTTATGACTGTATGACTATAACTTGTTGCTGGCAATCCGTATGATTTATATTGATATATTGACCATCAATTGTGTTGTAAATGTCATACCTTGATGAACGTATCTTTTCTTTTATGTACACTGAGAGCATATGCACCAAGACAAATTCCTTGTGTGTCCAATCACACTTGGCCAATAAATTCTATTCTATTCTATTCTATTCTATTCTATTCTATTCTATTCTATTATCATCATCATCAGAAAACGCAGTTCTAAATTATATTCAAATGTATGTTTTTCAGTCACTAACTTTGGAGCAATCACTATCTTTCAACTAAATTTACCATGTATGGTAATTATTGTGGGATAATGAAATGTGAATTGCCATAAACCACTGGAGAAAAGACAGGATTTACATGTAATAAATAAAATAAATAAATCTAAGGCCGGAATTAGTGGTTAGATTCTTTTCTGTGCTTCATTATTTTTTCAATATCTTCTGCTTATGAATGGTACTACAAAGACTTTTACATCTTGTGATTAAGAATAAATAATTGAATATAATAAATAAATAAATAAATATTTTTTCTTTTAAACTGAATTGATTGCTTCACAATTTATCATTTCTCAGGTAGAATAGAAAGGGAACACAATTGTACATATCCTGATACTTTTATTTCTCAGTATTTTTCCGTTTGATATAGTGGGACAGCTAAAAAAAGCTTTCTCCTTGGCAACCAACAATCCCACTTATTTTAAAATATTTTAATAATATCTTATTAATAAAGTCTCACTAAACTCCCTACATACATTTTTCTCACTTTCATTACCCAAAGAAATCTTATCACTAAGATGTAAAAAATGTTGATGACTTCTGTGTGACAAGCATGGCAAAATGTTTAATTTACAACATTAAGAATATGTATGTTAAGCAAAATTTCCCTCACGCTTTCTACCCCATTTGGGCTTTTATGCCTAAAGGCAAAACAAAAAAGAACTTGTAATGTGAATAGCTTTTTTTAATATCTAAAAAGACAGGTGAGTGTACAAAATTCAAACTGCATCCCTGCACAGTTCAATTTCATATTACGTAGCTATAATTTTGTTCAAAGGCCAAGAAGGGTAAAGAAAAAAGACCATTAAAATCCCATTCCTGTGTTTTGATTTTGAATAGGCATGGTGCACTGCCTCACAAATTACATTTTTATTTCCTTTGCAAAGAAGCAGGAATGAATAGGAAATTCACCTGGCTTCCCCTTACTGGTTATCCTATTGTCCGGTCACCATGTGCTAGGTTTGACTTGGAAGCATTGCTCTAATAATTGGAAGAGAAGCTGCAGACTTTCTTTCCTTTAATGTAAAATGAATGGCTTATCTGCATCTTCATCTTGGCCCATCTTCAAGCAGTTAAGCTGGAGATAGTTCTAAGGCGTTATGTATGCAAAACTGCATGATTATGTCAAGGTGATATTCCTGACTGGTACCATCCTTGCAGTGAAGTCATCCCCAAGATTCTGTGCCAGCTCTCAAATCAATTTTGTTCTTCATTAATTCAACAGTTTACAATTTGAAAGCAGCTGTACTTTAAGAACAGTGGCAGAGAATGACTCACACGTTAGAGATTTCCTCCTTTTGATTCACAGAGGAGATTCTTATTAGGTGATGCTAGAAAATGGCACAGTGAATTCCAGCCTTATATGGTCATTTATAGTTTAAACAGAAGTTATCATTGTTTCAATTAAAAATAGAGAAAAAGTACACACAACCCTTATAAGGAAAGATAGGGGACATTTAGAATTGATATTTCTATGTCTAATTCAGCAGAGTTTCCCTTTAAAGAGTTACGGAATACAGAACTATGTGTAACTTATCCTGTCATTTGAACTCGGGGATGGTGAATTTTGTATATTTGTAAATCCTTAAACAGTTACAAATCTCTGTGTATTGCTCATATGTTTCTTACAGATTTGGTATTTCAATTGCTCAGGATCCAGTTCAGTCATTTATTACATTTATCCCCTGTTGTAGTTGGTTTGATTTTTGGGCTGGGTGCCATGTAAGGCCATCAGCCTGGGCTGCAAAATTCTATATGGATAGTCCTTGACTTACAACAGCTCATTCAGTGATCACTCAAAATTACAACGACATTGAAAAATATGACAATTTTCAAATTACAACTGTTGTAACAGCCTCATGGTCACATCCAGTTGCTTAGCAACTGGCTCATATATATGACACTTTCAGTGTCCCAGGGTCATGTGATCACCTTTTGCGACAAGCAAAGTCAATGGGAAGCCAGATTCACTTAACAACCATATTACTAACTCAATAACTGTGGTAATTCACTTAATGTGGCAAGAAATGTCATAAAATGGAGTAAAATTCACTTTAAAAATGTTTTATTTTGCAACAGAAATTTTGGGCTCAGTTGTGGTCATAAGTCAAGGACTACCTGTAATGATCACTAGGTAGCCCCAAAGAAACATTAAGCCACTAATTCATTGCTGCCATTTAATGGCCAGATAGATTTTTGCAGCTAGGTTTGAAGTCTCTACACTGTTTAAAAAATAGTTACAAAAAAATATGGCAATTTTACCACATATAACAATTTTTTGCAAAAAGCAATTATATATTACAAAAAACTGCTTCTCTCTGTAGGCAGCCTGTCTCCTCTATGGAGTACTGCTAATAGTTGCTAATTTGCTGACAAAACAGAAGACTGTTTTTCTATCACATTTGTTTTTGATTTGCTTTTTGTTTTATTGCAAATTTCCTTGGATTTTAGCCATAAATAACATAAAATTTACATCAATGCATTCCCGCCCGCTATACCTGTTTCTTTGCCAGAGAATTCAAGCATTGTCTGAATAGTAATAGCAAATTTATGGACAATGACTAATAGTGCAGTTCGGCTAATTAATGTCAGCCATTCTGGGCCATTGAGACAATCCTACCTAATTGTGCTGAACAACATGGTCGCTTTTAACAGAACAGTGATGCACAAGGGACTAAGATGCAGTAAAAGTGAACTAGATTTGTTGCAGAAAAAGAAAAAGGAATTGGAACAGCATGTATGATTCTTACAAAGCCAATTGGTCATAATGGGCTTCTGTGCCTCACATTTGCCTAAAACTTGATTAGTGGTGAATTACAAGTTTATTTAATAATAATATGCATAGTGTAGACTTGTACACCCTATAAAGAAAATAGGTATTGTGGTTTGTTTGTTTTTGAAATGGTAAATTCTGTTAGAACTTTATTAGATCAGAGTCTGTTTATCAAAATTACAAAGGACTACAGTCCTTGCATACTTATCTAAGAGGGAAAGAGGAGAGGAAGAAGAAGAAGGAGAGCTAAAATTTAGTAACAACCAAATGAAAAAATACTAGCTTACTTGAACATTTCCTACCTATTTAATAACTAGTGCCTGATTAGACTGAAATATTAAATAAGATAGTATAAATTTTAAGAAATCCGAGAGCTCACTTCACATACTGTTTTACTGAACCTTCCCCAACATTATGTTTGCATTAATATTTTGGAGTAGCTATATTCCCATTCAACATGGATGTCCAGACAATATACCCATGCATTGGCACTAAGGCTAGTTTTGTACAACTGTCAGTGCAAAGATCTCATTAAGGCAGATATCCATAATGTGAATGTAAACCCCTGCTTAAAATAGTTCATATTCCAATCATTATGACAGACTGGCCTTCTAACTATGAGAACATGATGAGATTTACCCATTTTCCTGGCCAGGTCACTATTAATGTTAGACACTTGCTAGTATTCTATAAGAACTCATTTTGTCTCAAAAAGAACAGACTGGTTTGTTTTTTTTTAAATTTAAGAAGAAGTCCTTTCCACACCTAATATTAATTTCTTCAATATTGCCCTTTTCCAGGAATTCAAAATCTTCATAAGACTACATAGCTTGTCGAGGTACCCAGCTTTTCCAGCTTATGGGAACAAATGGCATGTTGAGATATGCTGTGGGACTTTCACAAAGTGGTTGTCATGGTGTTTCCAGCCAGTCACAAAGCATCCAATTACATTATGGTAAATTGTGGAGGCTGTTCCCTGCCTCTACTTTTGCCCCCCTCCTTCCCCTTACTAACCTCCCTGTTACTTGCAGGCATCCACTGTGTCATTCTAATAAACAGAGATGATGCTAGAGGCTCTCATTTCTCATTGAATTATTCTTTAAGTTAAAAAAAAATCTCAACATTGGATAAAGAACCCAGCAGATACCAAGAGAAGTATGCATGATCAGGTTTGATCAGACACTGCACCACTTTATTTCTAAATTTATGCCATTGCCATATTTAGTGATTATTTATATAAGTAGGAATCATAATTAATGCCAGTTCTGTGTTGGCATGTTTGGATATTGGAGAGTACCTGGTCTGTTTAGGACATTTTTTTTTCATACAAATCAGCTGTTTGCAATAATGCATATAACTCCTTTACATATGTACTGTACAAATGAATGGGAAGAAATAGGAAATATGTAACTATGTCTTTCTTTACATTTATGTCATACATGAAACATATGAATCTTTGCTTGCTATTTAATTACCATGGGACTGCCTTTTTTCCTCAATACCTACAACATATTTATCAGACTCTGATTGTATTTGTTTACTGTTGCTTTTATTTATTATTTATCCTTCTCTGTATTTAACATCTATTCCGTATAAACCCAACCAACCATTTCTCCCTTTCTCTCCAATTTCAGATTCTAGTTTCTTGCAACGCTAGCTTTGCAAAATCGATTATTGTTTGGTCTAAACTGATTCTGAGACCAATGAAGCGGAAACAAACTAGAAGCACAGAATTTCCTACTTTGGATAGGAGAATGTTTAAACAGTGTGTCTCCCATGTTCCAAAGGAACTTTTCATTTGTACAACTGGAAGCTTAGTAAGGGATATTAGATAATATTTGTACAATTGGTATTGTTTTGCATTGTTCTATAAATAGCACGTATGGGTGAGAAAGAGAGAGAGTGAGTAAATTCTATAGTATTAGCTAGTTTAGGAAAAGTGTTTAGGTGGGTGGATTGAATGAGTTTTCATCAAGCAGAAAATAAAGCTATTTATAAGAAAATATATTTTATAATTCTTTTATTTTTCCAATTTGGCTGTTACGTAGAAAATGAGATAATGACAAATTTTCTTGCAGCTATGCACCCATCTTGTGTCTGAATCACAGAAATGAACTTGGATTGCTTGGGAATTCTACACACAACATTCTTTCTATGTAACCCAGAGTGCCTGCTACTCCCCTTTGTAAATGCAAATGTGCCTGTGACCTCACCAAAACACAGTTAATAGGCTAGACGTGTGGATTTCCTATCAGACCTCAACTTTTCTCAAAGGAGCAGGAGATAAAATGATGTACAGTACATGTTTGTGATGTCTATATGAGGGGGGGAAAAACCTTCTGAAATTTCAGGTGTTAGCTAGGGATTTACTTATCTGTCAGATTGTATTATTTGTTATAGATTAAAAAAACAAGGGATATCTGCTTCACTTGTCAGCTTTAAAAGCAGTGATATTAATATTTTAAAAAGTAAAGTAAAGATGGCATCTGTTTTAGTAAGATGTTCTAATATCTCTTTTTCCCAAATGATCTAGCTACTATAATTGGAAAGAAGTTACGTGTAAGAGAGCTACATGACCAATATTAAATAACCATAGAGCACTTTAAACCCAGAATTTAGAAACATCATAAAAGTAACAGATTAAATTACTCTGAGTTAATTTGAAGCACAACCATGTAAAACATAACCAAATTATCTGTCACTGTAAATTAAAAGCCCAAGCAACTGGGGTCATTAATTTTTACCTAGTTCCAAAAAGAAAAAGACAGATTTTTCCCCCTAAAAGTTAATTACATATAAAGTCCTCTTTGATAGGTACCCACTTAAACTTAATGGTCCAGATTTCGAGACAAGATCATAAGGGAATAGGTTGTCTTTCAGATATCTTTGCTCCAGATTACTTAAATTACAGATCTTAATTTAAGATCTTAAGACCCAGAGGGAAGTGTCCATGAATATTCTTATCAGAATATTCCTTTATCTTTCACTTTCTAGAAGTGAGACATTAAAACTTTGATCTTTGAACTTATAACGACTTCCTACTCTAAGTCTTCTGCCAGCTGACCAAATGATAAACTGGCAAAATAGATATTCTCCTCACTGCTTTTCTCTACTTTTAATACTTCTTTACTTTCAAAGTCAGGTCCTATTAAAAAAATTGAGCCATATAATCTAGTATTTCGCCACTGATTGCAGCAATCAAAATGATTCAATAAAAGCATATCCTAATAGTAGAAAGTATAGTCTTTGTTAACGTTTTCAAAATGGGGCACTTTTTGTCATGTGACAATGTAAAATATTCCTCAGATGATATCTGACATATATTGTATATGTGTCAGGATAGACATTACAACTATTGTCAGGATAGATATTGCAACTATTTTTATATTTTGAAAATGGATGAAAAACTGTAATGAAGAATCTTCGCTATAGACAACATTTTACAATCCCCAAATTTGTAAATGTTTCAGACTCTGATTCCATAATGACTGGCCAAAGGTTATGATAAGTGAGATTGAATGAAGTTGTAGCCTAAATAATTGGAGGGGATAATCTGTTTTGGAATACTGCTATAGAATAGAATAGAATAGAATAGAATAGAATAGAATAGAATAGAATAGAATAGAATAGAATAGAATAGAATAGAATTTTTTATTAGCCAAGTGTGACTGGACACACAAGGAATTTGTCTTGGTGCATATGCTCTCAGTGTACAGAAAAGAAAAGATATGTTCATCAAGAATCATAAGGTACAACACTTAATGATAGTCATAGGGTACAAATAAGCAATCAAGAAATAATATCAATATAAATCGTAAGGATACAAGCAACAAAGTTACAGTCATACAGTCATAAGTGGAAGGAAGTGGGTGATGGGAATGATGAGAAGATGAAAAGATTAATAGTAGTGCAGACTTAGTACATAGCTTGAGGGAATTATTTGTTTAGCAGAGTGATGGCATTCAGGAAAAAACTGTTTTTGTGTATAGTTGTTCTGATGTGCAGTGTTCTATAGCGTCATTTTGAGGGTAGGAGTTGAGTGTGAGTGGTCTGTAAATATTTTCACAGCCCTCTTTTTGACTCGTGCAGTATACAGGTCTCCAATGGAAGGCAGATTGGTAGCAATTGTTTTTTCTGCAGTTCTAATTATCCTCTGAAATCTGTGTCTGTCTTTCTTGGTGATGTTTTGATGAGGTCTCATCATCTTCAGGCTGGTGTCTTTGGCTTCGTGCTTCTCGAGCAAAGAGTGGTCAGAGCTGCCGTCTCTCTATAAATACTGGTGGGGAGATGGGGAGTGTTGCTGTGAGCGGGTTGGTTGGCTCTGTGGTTGCATCCTGATTGGTAGATGGAGTGGGTGTTTGCAGATTGGTCGGCTGTTTCATAGCATCCTGTGTGTGTGTGTGGTCCTGGTCTTTTGTTCCTGAGCTTTGGTGTTGTGGCCTTTGGAGTTTTGTGATGTGATGTCTTGAGCAGATGGCTGTGATCCAGCATCCCGGGCCCTGGTTTGGCTCCGAGTCCGAGGTCCTGTAATGTGTTCCTGGTGTGTGTCAGCCTGCTTTGTGTGGGGATCAGAGGGGGGCGCAGCAGCCAGTGGTGTCAGCATGGTCTGGCTTCTGGATGGTGGTTGTGAGGGATGGGTTTGGGTTTGAATCTGGTGAGGATGATTGGTGGTGGCGTTGTGTGTTGTCCTGGGTCCAGAGTCAATTTTCGTGGTTGGGACTCGTTTGTTGACCAAGGCTGGTTTCCAAATGTCTGGTAGGTGGGAGGTGTCATCCCGTTTGTTCATATTGTGGGGGTGTTTCTCTATTTCAAAGGCTTCCATAATTATATATATATGTGTGTGTGTGTGTGTGTGTGTGTGTGTGTGTGTCTGTGTGTCTGTGTGTCTGTGTGTCTGTGTCTGTGTCTGTGTCTGTGTATGTAGGTCTTTGGTTGCTCGGGTTTTCTCCCGTGTAAAAGTAGCAGTTAACTAGCAGTTAAAAAGGAAGAAACAGCTGCAATCACACATTGCTCCCAGAAGCACGAAGCTGAAGCCTGAAGATGACGAATGAGACTTCGTCGAAACGTCGCCAAGACACTTCCAATTTTACGCGGGAGAAAACCCGAATAACCAAAGACCTACATACAAACACCCGCAAAAACCTCAGAATATATATATATATATATGTAGGTCTTTGGTTATTCGGGTTTCTCCCGCGTAAAATTGAACTGATTGGGTGGGAGCTTGGCTGTGCTCTGATTGGATGGGGGTTTTTTGTGCTCTGATTGGCTGGGTGTGTGTCCTGTTTGGGTGGCGGCTTGGTTGTGCTCAGATTAGTCTGAGTTGCAGGGGGATTTGAGCTGGTGAGCTGCATTGCTGTTGTTTGGCTTCGTGGTCATGGTCGTGCTACATCTTCATAGTGGGTGTCAGTCTGCTGCATGTATGGATTGGAGGGGTTTGAAATGGCTAATGTTGTAGCTGCGGTCTGGCTTCTGGTCCTTGGTTGTGCTTCAAGATCAGTGTGGGTTTGGGTCTGCTTTCTGGGTGGATGTGTGGTGGTGACATCCTGTGTGGAGCTCGTGAGTGTGGGTCTGGTGTCATTCCTCGTGTTAGGGACTCATTTGTCAATAAGGGCAGGTTTCCAAATGGCTGGTAGGCGGGAGGTATCATCAGATAATCAGAGAAGCCATCGAGATAGAAAAACGCCCACACAGCATGAACAAACGAGATGATATCTCCCGCCTACCAGCCATTTGGAAACCTGCCCTTATTGACAAACGAGTCCCTAACACGAGGAATGACACCAGACCCACACTCACGAGGTCCACACAGGATGTCACCACCACACATCCACCCAGAAAGCAGACCTAAACCCACACTGATCATGAAGCATGACCAGGGACCAGAAGCCAGACCGCAGCTGCAACATTAGCCATTTCAAACCCCTCCCACCCATACATAAAGCAGACTGACACCCACTATGAAGATGTAGCACGACCACGACCACGAAGCCAAACAACAGCAATGCAGCTCACCAGCTCAAATCCCCCTGCAACTCAGACTAATCTGAGCATAACCAAGCCCCCACCCAAACAGGACACACACCCAGCCAATCAGAGCACAAAAAAACCCCATCCAATCAGAGCACAGCCAAGCTCCCACCCAATCAGTTCAAACCCCCACTAGCAGTTAAAAAGGAAGAAACAGCTGCAGTCACACATTGCTCCCAGAAGCACGAAGCTGAAGCCTGAAGATGACGAATGAGACTTCGTCGAAACGTCGCCAAGACACTTCCAATTTTACACGGGAGAAAACCCGAATAACCAAAGACCTACATACAAACACCCGCGAAAACCTCAGAAAAAATATTAGTATTGTTATGGCTCATCATACAATCAGTCAGATGTTCATACTGGCTTTGGCAGTCTGACATTTATGCAGTTGGCATTTATTGAGTTCTTTCCAAGAACTCTTCAATTCGATTAACAGTCTGGGACTGGTAAAAACTTAACAGTTCAAGTCCTAACCAAGGAGCTGTTAAGGTAACATCTGAGTATATAAGCATTTCCAAATACGGTAGTTTTGCAAAATCAGAATATCCAGGTCCGATAAGTTTAACATTTTCATGTGTCTAGGCAACTCTTTGGGTATTGCTCCAAGGGCTCCAATTACTACTGTTACAACCATTGATTTCTTCCTCCATGATAGCTCAAATTCAATTTACAGGTTAAGGTATTTTGTTATTTTTTTAGTTGTTTCTCTTCAATTTGTATACCACCTGATATTGCAATATCAATGAATCAGACTTTTCTTTTCCACAATAGTGATGCCAGGTGTGTTGTGAGCCAGATGTTTGTCTATTTAGATTCAAAAGTCCCACAAGATCTTGACCTGTTCATTTATAAGAACTTTGTCAATTTAGTATTCCCAATAATTTTTGCTGCATTTGAACCCAAACTTCTGGCAAAGCTTCCAATTTATGATTTTGGCAACTCAGTCATGACATTGTAGATAAACAGTTTGTGAGATTTTGCTGAAGCCACTGATAAGGTGATCTTCTGTTTCATCTTTCTCGTTGCATAAGTGGCAGTTGCTGTTGTTACTGACATTTTTCTTTTTATGGAATTGGTCTGCAGGGCTTGTTCTTGGGCAGCAAAAATGAAGCCTTCAGTTTCTTTCTTTAGCAGCCCTGATATTTATTGTTGTTGTTGTCCTATAAAACCTCTCTCAAGGTAGGTAGGTAGGTAGGTAGGTAGGTAGGTAGGTAGGTAGGTAGGTAGAGATAGATGATAGGTAGGTAGGTAGATAGATAGATAGATAGATAGATAGATAGATAGAGAGAGAGAGAGAGAGAGAGAGAGAGACAGACAGACAGACAGACAGACAGACAGACAGACAGACAACAGACAGACAGATCGAATGTACTGGAAATGGACTTGATAGGTCAATAAAAATGTCAAATCAATATAAACATGTGGCTGAATGTGTGATCAATAATATTAAATTTATATACCACCTGATTCTGTCTGTGGGCAGTTTATAATTTAAAATATTTACAAAACAGAGACCAATACAGCAAATATGAAAACAGATTTTGCTTGCAAGACTAGGATTCATAGAGAAACCATGTCATTCACCATTCATTTAGTAACCATTCAAAGTTACAATGGTACTAAAAAAAGTTGCTTTCAACCAGTACTGGCACTCACAACCATCACAGCATCCCTGCAGTCACAGGATCAAGAACTTGGCATTCAACAACTTGGCAACTGGCATGTATTGATGATGGTTGTAGCATCCTGGGGTGATGTGATCATCATTTGTGACCTTTCCAGACAGTTTCTGACAAGCAAAACCAATCGGGAAGCAGGTTCACTTAATGATCACAGCATTCTCTTAACAACTGCAGTGCCAATCATGACAAAAGAGTCATAAAACAACCCACTTAATAACCATCTTGCTTAACCACAGAAATTCTGATCCCAATTGTGTTCATAAGTCGAGGACTATCTATACTGATTTGGTTGCCCCATTAATCTCTGTGCGATTAACTTTAAAAGTTCTGAAATTATAAGTAGTTACTGAATGATAATGAGTGTTTATGGGCCACTCATAAAGCATCGATCAGATGAAAGTGTGCAAGTTTTTAATTTGTTTTAAGATTTTACCAGTTTGTATCAACATATATTTGTCCCAGTGGTTTTCAGGCAGCTCATACTTTAAAATCTGCAATTATAAAATCTTATTTCACTTCCAGTCAATTACCTGGCAGCTGCATTCTGCATTAACTGCAACTTCTGAGCTGTTTTCAGGAATATTTCTTGAGTGCATTGCAGTTTCAGTAGAGAGATTATTGGGGCATGACTTACTGTACAGAAAGAAGCCTCTCCCAATATAGGAACCATTATTGTACTTGGACTTCTATTCAAAGTTGAGGACTGTTGCATCATTAATTTAGTCAAAGTTATGATATTCTATACATAGAATATACAAAAGGCAATTTCTAGCAAAAACAATATTTGGAACTCTCAGGGTTGGTTTGATGTGAAAAATTAACATGTCCAGATAGTTGACACTTTTTGCCACAAGTACATGTTTTCTGGGGAATAGCCATTTTTCACTGTTGACCTGCTCTAGTCAGATCTATCTGCCATTAATAAATTATTGTAACTCCTAAAGGAAATTATTTAGCCATCCTAGCTGTATTGTCCAATGTTATATACGGATATGCATAAAGAAACAGCTCATTTCTCTAAAACTGTCAAGAAAAGCAAAACAAAATTTCCATGAAAGATTGTTTTCACCTTTATTCTCATATATTTCCTTACATCTCTATGCCTTTTCTGGAGTTGCAAACCCTAAGAGCAGCATTTTAAAGTCTCCATAATGACTCCAGTTTGGCAACATTGAAAATTTGAAATGATAGTTTGTAAAACATCCCTCTTTGTTTTTATATTTGCCACAATATAAAAGTATTTTTCCATTTTCCAGGATTATTTTAAATAGGCAATACCCTGCTAGAACAGACCCTTGGCTATCTATTGCAATAGTCTGTCCTTGTAGTGGCCAACCAATTGCATATGAACCCCCACTAGACGTGCAGCAGATGGCCTTCAGAGGCAGCTAAACTTAATAGTCATTATGAATGAAGGCAAATATACATGTTGCAGGATAACGTTGCAGGATCCAGTCTGGGTCAGTCACCAGAACCAGAGGTTTAGTGTTCTGAGCTTTAGACTCGTGCTGGAGCCCATTCTCAGGGAATCTTCTCTCTCATCAGAATGTGTCATTGTTCCTCAAATCAATCCATTTTTTTGAAGCAAGTTAAGATGGTAGACAAGACCACATTCTGCTGATTTCTAATAGAGTAAACTTAGAAACCAAACCTATTAAAGCTAAAACTATTTTTATGATAAGAATTATATTAATAGAATCTAGAAAATCTTAATGTGCCCCCCTTTCTTCATGAGAATTAGGGAAGGTCATGTTTGACACTCAAATTACATTTCTGAGCTGGACTCAGATTTTTTTTATCTGACTGTTGTCTTGCTTGCCTTTCTTCTTCCTGTTCCTCGAGGTTATTTCTTCTGCCAATAAAATGTGCTTTAAAATCAGATATTATCATTATTTAACATGAATATTGACTAATATATGATGCCACAACAAAGTCCATTGACTTATGAATATATGGAACTACCTTATACACAGTCAGACCATTGATATATATAGCTCACCTTTTCTATAGTCTATGAAGATTGTCAATCATCCAGGTCATGGTTGTCCCAAAGATGCTTTTTCCAAAAGGCAACTGCATTTTCCCCCCGAAAATGTTTTACTTCTCATCCAAGAAGCTTTTTCAGTTTAGAACTGAAGAAGTTACCAGAATAAGAAGCGCAACAATTTCAAAGGGAAAAAAAACACACAAGAAATTCTAGTTGCTTTTTGGAAAAAGCATCTTTGGGAAACCTTTTCTATTCTGATTGTAATATATTATTGTCCATGCTTAGAGCTGTAAACAGTAAAACACGATACATTCAGAAATTATCAGGTTGTGAAGAATTATGCCAAATGTATGGCCGTACTCAGTTTGGATTAATCAATATTCTGAAATTGTCTTAAACTTTCTTAAATTGCCCTTGAATGATTTTTCAATTTTTTAAAAAGTATATGTCCTATCCATCCCAATCTTATTTAGAATGAAAAAGTTATCATTACTATTGTTTACCATTTTCCTCTTGAATATTATATATGTTTCATTTTGGCTTGTCTTTTGAAAACATTTCTTGATCATTTTCTTTTTGACAAATTGTCTGTCTGCTAGACAGAGTGATATAAGTGAGTTTTGCAAGCTAAAAATAGCTGTCATTGTCTTGTAAGTCCCAGTTTCTCACTGCAGCTAAACGTAGGTCAGAACCTAAAATGTTCGGATGATATCTCGGGTAGAAAACCAGTGAGGTCTTGATCGATTTTTATTTGGTGGCTGGACAGAAGACACAGCAGTTTTCCTATAACTACTCCCAAATGATTGATTCAGGCAACATTTTTCACCAGATCTCTATGTGCTAATTCAATTTGATGTGCATGTCAACCAATGGAATATACCACAGGGAACCCTCTTTCAACAGTATACAAACAGGCTTTTTTCATTCAATCATGTTTGTGATACAGATCAAATGTGTTCTTCTGTGAAGCCTCTCCTGTTGCCTCTGCCTTTAAATGCATTTCAGAACAAAATGATAGCTTTCCTGGGGCTACTTTTGTTGTTTTCTGAAAAGTCAGGAAAACAAGTGTCAGCATATCCATTCCTTCCAATTCAGCCCAACAATGCAGCTATAAGGATAAATTATCAAAGGGAAAAAGTGTTTTATCCACGAGCACAAGTCAGAAATGATAATGATATTTGGGAAAGCTTGTGGGGCTGCTCAGTAATGTTATTATAACTTTGAATATTACAAGTTCAGATGGTAGTAGAATTCAGAGTTAAACCTTGAATATTCAAATAATTTCAAGTGGTTCATAACAAGATTTGATGTAGCCAAACCTAACAATGATTTTATGTAAAAATATTCTCGCAAAAATATTTTTAATCTCTTTTTATCCCTTGGCTATTTAGGATATACAGTTTTCAATTCAGCAAAGGCCTATTCTTTGTTGTTGTTGTTGTTAGTTGCGAAGTTGTGTCCGACCCATCGCGACCCCATGGACAACATTCCTCCAGGCCTTCCTGTCCTCTACCATCCTCTGGAGTCCATTTAAACTCATGCCTACTGCTTCAGTGTCTCCATCCAACCACCTCGTTCTCTGTCATCCCGTTCTTCTTTTGCCCTCAATCTTTCCCAGCATTAGGCTCTTCTCCAGTGACTCCTTCTTTCTCATTAGGTGGCCAAAGTATTTCAATTTCATCTTCAGGATCTGGCCTTTTAAAGAGCAGTTCGGGTTGATCTCCTCTAGAACTGACTTGTTTGTTCGCCTTGCAGTCCAAGGGACTCGCAGGAGTCTTCTCCAGCACCAGAGTTCAAAGGCTTCAATTCTTTGGCGCTCAGCCTTTCTTATGGTCCAACCTTCACAGCCATACATTGCAATTGGGAAAACCATAGCTTTGACTATACGCACTTTTGTTGGCAGGGTGATGTCTCTGCTTTTTAGTACGCTGTCTAGATTTGCCATAGCTTTCCTCCCCAGGAGCAAATATGTCGTGTCCCACTCCTCTGCTGACGGCCGGGTCAGGGAAATCCGAATCAGGCTTGCCTCTGCAGCTCTGCCCAAAGTCCTAGCAAAGTCCTCAGAGCAGGCAGGAGACCAGTAAGTGACTTCAGCAAGATAAGTTCGACTTTTGCCTGACTCAAAGACTGCCAGAAAGTAGATCCTTTATATAGGCCATGGGGTGTGGCTCCATGACTCAGCACTCATTAAGGCCTGCCCCTCCCTTCCTTCTGTTGCCTCCGCCTATCCAATCTTCTGATGCGAGGATTACTCCAATCAGCTGTTATTGGGAGTAAACCCTCCTCAGGCTCACATGCTGTGGAGGAGGGGGAGGGGTCTAGCTGCTCCGTTTGCCTGGGCATGGAGTCAGGGCTGGGGCCGGGAGATGCTCCTTCTTCTGCAGTTTGTGTGGGCATGGAGCCAGGACTTGGGCCGGGAGGCATACATTCCTCAGTGTTCGGGAGCAGGTAAGAAGGCCCCGGCTGCTCTGAGGGCGGGCAAGACACAACAAAATAAGATTTTTTATTTCTTATTTAGTCCTAGGGATCAAAAATTTTAGTAATACTTTTTCAGACTATATATAAAAGATATAGGCTTTTGTGAGGTACGACTCACTTCATAAGATGTATAGCAAGTGTAAACATATGTTAACTTTAAAGAGGGATGAAACAGCATGGATAAAAGAAGAAGAAGAAGACAAAGTAGAGATAGAAATGAAGATGAATGTGAGACATCTTATCAACTAGTAACAGTAATGTGTTAATTCCATAATATTTCCTAAAATTTGCTGTGATGTCTAAAGGATTTTTATGAGTGTAAATTCAGCAATCTTTTGCTCAATTGTGCTGTTAAACCCCCGCTTGCAAATAGTAACTTTAAAAGTTGTAATGGAGTGTCCAGAAAGACTTAATTAAGTAATTCTAATATTACTTGTCTTTGTGTTGAATCTGGATGTCAAATTTGTGTAATTCTTTTGCACAACATTTAATCTGCTTTTTATACATAGAATCCTGAAGAGTATTGCTGGTAATGTAGGGCATTTATCATATTGTCAGCACTTCAAGGTACACCAGAGATTAGGGTACTAGAGTTATGAATGCTAATACTGTTCTATTATAACATTACAGTAACGTAATCATGCAATTCTGAATATGCTTTGCCATTCCGTCCCTTTATCTTAATGAGAACTGGGGTGGGGGGGTATCATATCTGATATACTTCAAATTACATTTCTGCCTCACACAGATTTCTTTTATCTGATCATTGCCTTGACTGTGGTTCTTCATCCTGTTCCTCAAGGTTATTCTTACTGTCCATCACATATATTAGATGAAGATCATGTGAAGATGCCACTACTCTTGTGTTTGAAATCATTGAGGTCTGTTACAGTGCTGTTGGGGCAAATGTGTGGGAAAAATAAACGTTTAGTTCATTACAAGATCTGGTTCTTATGTTAGTAGTTTTGTTCTCTTGTGGAAAATTGCTTCAGCTTGGGTCTTATCTGTATGCATGTATGCATTCGAGTGACCTGATCTGTAAACTGCAAATGACTAGTCACCCTTTGTTGTTCTGCATGTAGTCTGTTCTTCATGACATCTTCCCAGGAAATTGATCAGGCTCTATTGATTTGTTTATTTATCTCATTGGGTAGGTGATTCAGTCCCCTGTATGTCTGGCTTAATTCCATCAGTTCAGCATCCCTGTGAAATGACTCAGAAAAATGTGGTTTCACAGTACTATACAAATAAATTTATGGATAAATAAATTCAGGATGAAAAGTTGAAACAAATAGATATGCACGGCAATCTACAAGTTTTTAATATAATGTGGTGTTAATATGTCTATGTGTAGTCCATCAGTCTGGGATTTATGCATTTCAGCTATAACTTATGTATGCATTGTGTGTGTGTGTGTGTGCATGAGTGACTATGAGTGTATCTGTCTATCTAGACCTGTTCCAGTCCGGCTTTCGGCCCGGATACAGTATGGAGACGGCTTTGGTCGCATTGGTGGATGATCTCTGCAGGGCCAGGGATAAGGGTTATTCCTCTGCCCTGGTCCTATTAGACCTCTCAGCGGCTTTTGATACCATCGACCATGGTATCCTGCTGTGCCGGTTGGAGGGTTTGGAGTGGGAGGCACCGTTTATCAGTGGTTCTCCTCCTACCTCTCTGACCGGACGCAGACGGTGTTGACAGGGGGGCAGAGATCGACCCCAAGGTGCCTCATGTGTGGGGTGCCGCAGGGATCGATTCTCTCGCCCCTCCTGTTCAACATCTATATGAAGCCACTGGGCGAGATCATCAGTGGTTTTGGAGTGAGATACCAACTGTATGCTGATGACACGCAGCTGTACTTTTCCACCCCAGGCCACCCCAACGAAGCTATCGAAGTACTGTCCTGGTGTTTGGAAGCCGTACGGGTCTGGATGGGGAGGAACAGGCTCAAGCTTAATCCCTCCAAGACGGAGTGGCTGTGGATGCCAGCACCCTGGTACAGTCAGCTGCAGATGCAGCTGTCTGCTGGGGGCGAGTCATTGGCTCCGATGGAGAGGGTACACAACTTGGGCGTGCTCCTGGTTGGGCGGTTGTCCTTTGAAGATCATTTGACGACCGTCTCCAGGAGAGCTTTTTATCAGGTTCGCCTGATCCACCAGTTGCGTGCCTTCCTGGACCGGGATGCCTTATGCACAGTCACTCATGCTTTCGTTACTTCTCGCTTGGACTATTGCAATGCTCTCTACATGGAGCTCTCCTTGAAGAGCACTCGGAGACTCCAGTTAGTCCAGAATGCGGCTGCATGGGTTATTGAGGGAGCAATTTGGAGCTCCCATGTAACACTTATCCTGCGCAGACTGCACTGGCTACCTGTTGTCTTCCGGGTGCGCTTCAAGGTATTGGTTACTACCTTTAAAGTGCTCCATAGCTTAGGACCGGGATACTTACGGGACCGTCTACTGCCGTCTTCTATCTCCCAGCGACCGGTGCGTTCCCACAGAGAGGGACTCCTTAGAGTGCCGTCAGCCAAACAATGTCGACTGGCGGCCCCCAGGGGGAGGGCGTTCTCTGTGGGGGCTCCCACCCTGTGGAGCGAACTTCCCCCTGGACTCCAACAACTACCCGACCTTAGGACCTTTCGCCGCGAACTTAAAACCTATTTATTCCGTCTTGCTGGGCTGGCCTGATTTTTTTAAATTTTAATTCGATTTAATGGGTTTTAAATTTTTGTAAATTTTATAGGGGGTTATTGTATTTTAAATTTGGCCAATTGAATCAGTTTTTTAAGGGTTGTTCTTAATATTGTATGTGTTGTTCTTTTTGTATTTTATTTTGGCTGTTCACTGCCCTGAGTCCTTCGGGAGAAGGGCGGTATACAAATTAAATTATGATGATGATGGTGATGATGATGATGATGATGATGATGTGTAGGTATATGTGTACACCTTCAAGTCAGTGTTGATTTGTAATGTTGACTCATAATGTTTGCTTGGATGCTTTCCTGCAGTTTTGCTTGCAAGATTTCAAAAGTAGTTTGTCATTGCCTGATTCCTAGAGTGAAGAGACGGTGACTGAACCAAAGTCACCCAGCTGACTTTATGCCTTAGGCATGACTAGAACTCACAGTCTCCCAGTTTCTAGCCTGATATCTTAACAACTATATATGTAATACTAGTTTTCTTTTATGGACACTGAGAGTGTATGCACCAAGACAAATTCCTTGTGTGTCCAATCACACTTGGCCAATAAAAAAATCTATTCTATTCTGTTCTAACACTAGTTTCAATATTATGGATATACAGTATATCTGTTTTATATTTTACAGTCTATATCAATCCTCTTGCTGAATTCAGGATATATTCTGCCACACCTAGACTTCATAGGACACAGAAAAGAATACAGCATGTCTTATTTCAACAACTGTTTGCTTATCTGGAAGAATATGGAAGAGAGTTAAACTTTTATTTTTAAAAAATGAATATTGCAGATGTTCCAAATTCATTGAAAGTATCTATTATCTAGTATCTATTATCCCAAAGTCAGGGAAACAAAACTGGATCTTGATGAAAGCACTAGTTAGAAAAATAGCATTTTCTATAAATAGCATTTATAGAAAAATACATTTCAACAGAGGTAAATCTACATTTCCCTATTTTGTATGAAAAAGGGTATACATAAAACAGCACTGTAATATGGTGACTAAGCCAATGAAAATATGTAATGCTAATTTTATATTAAAGCATTAAAAATTAGATTTTTTTAAAAAAAATTACTATCCACTTTAGGAAGCATATTTGTTTGGAGTACTAACCCTTGAGAAATATATTTATTTAGAAACTAAGCAGTTTATATGATCTTCTGCTAGAACTGCTATAGTACCCAATACCTAAATAGGCTGGTAACTAATTACCCTTGAGGCCATAACTATATAATGCACTAACAGGTGAATTTGAAAGTGTCATATTTCTAAGGATCAAAAAATTATTATCCTCGTCAATACTTGGTATTTGCTGTCTTGAATAGCAACAAATAAATCAAACATTTATGTTTGAAACAAATGTTTATAAATGAGTAAAATGAAACATGTATTAAATTGCCAGGCAATATTTATACAATGTATTTTAAGATATATTTAAATAGCCTACAAAATATTGAGATAGCCATCAAATTTTTACTAAGCATAGATAAAATTTAGTAATTAGATTTCAAGCAGGTTTTGTGACAAATATAATTACAGACAGTAATTAATGACAATATCTTACCTACTTCTGCAGACTCTTTTTCTTTAGATTCAATCAAGAAAACAATTTATTAGGAATACACACATTAGAGAGGGGAAAATTAAGAAAGGATTGGGAAATAGTCCTGTTTACTTTTAAAGAAATAATTCATATATCCAGTGTATAAAACCAACTCCCAATTTGGCATCTTCCAGAAAGAATAGAATAGAATAGAATAGAATAGAATAGAATAGAATAGAATAGAATATTATTGGCCAAGTGTGATTGGACACCCAAGGAATTTGTCTTGGTGTATATGCTCTCAGTGTACATAAAAGAAAAGATACCTTCATCAAGGTACAACACTTACAACACTTAATGGTAGTCATAAGGTACAAATTAAACACTTAATGATACAACACTTAATGATAATCATAGGCTACAAATAAGCAATTAGGAAACAATATCAGTATAAATCGTAAGGATACAAGCAACAGAGTTACAATCATAAGGAGGAAATAGTTGATGGGAATGATGAGAAGATTAATAGTAGTGTAGATTTAGTAAATAGTTTGACAGTGTTGAGGGAATTATTTGTTTAGCAGAGTGATGGCGTTTGGGGAAAAAAACTATTGAAAATATTGAAACTATAACTGTCATAATTCATATAATTGAATTTGGAGAAATTCTACTGGTAAATTATACTACATCAATGGTTGTTGTAGCTACTGCTCTTCTGAGTTTGATTTACTTCTCAATGAATTATACACAGTTCAAAATGTACAGCAGAATTACTACCATTGTGATTGTCAAATGCACGTATTTATAAATTAATTCATGTATTTAAAAATTTCATAATCAGTATCATCATCTTGCCACTGTCTTTATTATAAGAAAAACCTAAAAATTGTTTTACAGACTGCCTTTAAATTCCCCTCCTCAAACTTTAAAGAGAACCTTATTTATATATACCTTGTTCAACTTGAACTACCCTGCTAGTTCTTGTTTACCTGGAAACTCAAATTCACCATCCTTTCTTAAGCTGAGCTTCTAATAAAGTTAGGAAAATAAATAAACCATAGCCTTATATCATAAGTACACCATTATACACACTGAGTCTTAATAAAATATTCATTTGAATCATGGCTACCTTGTAGCATTCCAAAGTCAACTTATTTATTACTATGGAAATTTGGAAGTTGGATGCAATAGCTTTTTGTTCTTATTGATCAAGAATATTCTATATTATAAATGTTCCTACCTTCTACCATTTTACCTGAACTCTTGGATTTGTGTCAGAAGCACCTACAAAGCTAAGTGAAGGGTATTTCTGGATTCAAAGGATTTGCCAGTGACAACACTGTTGTCCATGGCAGGGGTTTCCAACCTTGACAACTTTAAGACTTTAAGGGGCCGGTTTAGCTCAGGCTGGTAAGGCCTGTTATTAAGAACACAAAGCCTGCAATTACTGCAGGTTCGAGCCCGGCCCAAGGTTGACTCAGCCTTCCATCCTTTATAAGGTAGGTAAAATGAGGACCCAGATTGTTGGGGGGGCAATAAGTTGACTTTGTAAAAATATACAAATAGAATGAGACTATTGCCTTATACACTGTAAGCCGCCCTGAGTCTTCGGAGAAGGGCGGGGTATAAATGTAAACAAAAAAAAAAAAAAAAGACTTGTGGACTTCAACTCCCAGAGTTCCTCAGCCAGCTTTGCTTTGCTGGTGAGGAACTCTGGGAGCTTTGCTGGCTGAGGAGCTCTGGGAGTTGAAGTCCAGAAGTCTTAAAGTTGCCAAGGTTTAAGACACCTGGCCCATGGAACGACCGATTGCCAGAAGTAATGCAATCTTCAGGGAGGCTCCTTTCATGTTCCCAAAACTTGGACTAAAATGTTTAGGTAAACCAGAAGATGACTGAGAAAAGAGAACACAAAAGAAATGCCAACATTAGCAGAGGGATAAGGAAAGGACAAATTAGTCATGAAATAAAATCAAAATCAGAATGCAATTGACACTTCATCAGAGATGGGTGTTAGATAAATAATTCTAGTAATGTCAATCTGAAAAGCATTTTAAGTGATTAGAAGTGGGCAAACGGTTTGCTACAAATAGCATTCATTGCCAGTGTTGGCAGTTTTCCAGGTAATAATTATCATAAATACTCCTCATTTGGTCAGCTGTGTAGATTGCTAAATAATTAAGTAAACTAATGACAATTTCCTCTGCAATCTCTTTAAAATGTGTTGTAAAGTCCTTCTTTTGTGAGACCTATAAAATTATTATATATTTATTTATTTTATCAAATTTAAACATCTCTCACAGTACATGTATGCCTAAATACAGTCTGTGTCTGTCTATTGTATTTGCATCCACTACGGTTTGAGATAATTAAACAGATCTTGGAAAGAGAGAGAAAAATATCTAGGATCACCTGGATATCTGCTCCTCTTTTATTTCCTCACTTGGTCAAAACTATCAATTTCTTTTTAGGAAGAGGAGGAGGAGGAGGCTAGGTAGGTATGTTTGTTCATTATTCTGTGGAAAGCATTTTGCCACGTGTGTCTTTCAGTGTGTGAGGTTTATTTGTTATTCAGTGTGTGAGCTTTGTTTGTTATAAAGACTATGTGTCAGCCTTTTGAAGTACTTAAGACCAGGAAACCAAAATCATGAATATTAATACTGTCTTTACTACAAGACTACTGTAGAAATTTTGCAAATCTGGATGTGCTTCTTCTCTCCTTGACTTTATCTTCCAGAAAACTAGAGAAGATGAAATCTGATATGCTTTCTTTTTCTCTCTTGTTAAACTTTTTATTGAAAAATTTTATGACACTAAAAACAATACCAACTGAAATCAGAAATAAAGAGAAAACACATAAACTGAAAAGAAGAATAAAGAAATTAAAAAATAACAGAGAAAAAGAAAGGATGGGGAAAAAAAGAATATTTAAAGAAGCAACTCCCAATCTTTTTTGCAACAAGTACTAAAGTATTAAGTACTAAATTAATAGTTTCCTGCCTTTTATGTGGTTGGAATCTCAGGTGCCACGTTATTGTAACAATAAGTTGGTGGTTTCTGAAATGTTTTTGATGTATGACAGTGTAAGACTTTTTATAGCTTGTGTTGGTTATGCTATATTGGGATGAGTGGTCAAGCACTTTTTGATGAAGTTGTGTGGATATCCATTTTGTTGGAAGATATATAAATCAGTAATCCCTAACCTTTGTAGCTTGGCAGCCCAGCTGTGGGGGGGAGGGAGGGAGGGAATTGGGTGTCACAAACCGAAAAGGTTGGGCTCAGTCTTTGTTTGAGTGAAAGGCTGGTGCGTGTGTTTGTGCAGCCCTTGCATGAGTGGTGAGCCAGTGCGCGCACACACACACACACACATGCCCACTGGCCCACCGCTCATGCAAGTTAAGCTACATGTACTGTCTGGCCAGCCACGTACATAGCCTAATTCAAAAAAGGATACAGTCTGGTAGTTGATCGTGGCCTGGGGATTGGGGACGCCTGGTATAGATGATCTGTCTTTTTCCTTGATGTTTGGGTTTTGTGTTTGTGATCATCTAAATAGCATACATATCCAGCTTCTCTTATGGTAGGATGGGTTGGTAGTGGTGCAATTGGTTTAGTGTGTGTGGTAGACTTGTGTTTCTAGTTTGCCATTGAAGTCTCTGTTGAAAAGGATATCCAGGAATGGTAGTGTGTTGTCACAGCCCTTTTCCCATCCATAGATCCATAACCCTCCAAAGACTCCATGACAAAATTGTTTTCTACAACACACCCATTCTAACCATATACACCAAGATTGAAACAACCAGAATCATGGCCTCATCAGCCTCTGCCTAACCACATACTTTCAATCTGATGGAGTAACCTATCTCCCTCTCATGTAGTTTCTTTACTTCTCAGAGTCTTTCTCACTGCTCATATTTTTTGTTGTATGCAATTTTAATCACAGCCAGGTAAAGTTATTTGTCTCCCTGAAGTATGTCTGCAAATAATCTTTTGTCATGGTCAGTGAATATGCTAAGCCCACAGATAGTTCAATTAACTATGAACAACTCCACTGTCAATCAGAAAAACAGTAGTTTTCTCTCTCTCCCTTCCTTCCTTCCTTCCTTCCTTCCTTCCTTCCTTCCTTCCTTCCTTCCTTCCTTCCTTCCTTCCTCTCCTCCCTCCCTCCCTCCCTCCCTCCCTCCCTCCCATCTTGAGCAGTTTACATACCTCCTTTACATATGGTTAAACAGTACCGAATATCTAAAAATAAACAGGAGCATCCAACAGTCTTAAATCTATTGCAAAAATAGAACTTGCTTAAAAATATCTCCACTATTCTACAAATGAAATAAGCTCATAAGAATGATAGAAGAATAAGTTTTTATGGCCTTTCTTAAAGCCTCAAGGATGGAACCTGATGTTCCAAAAATAGCGGGCAAACAAAAAGCTCTGCCACTGATCTCCCTGCAGACAATATTTGTTGAGTGAAGAAATACAAAAGCACCTTATTTCTGCAGAAATAATTGAGATAAAACAGTTCTTAAAATACCAAGGTTCTGACTCACATAGGTCTTTACAGGTAGCAGCTAGAAACTTGAATTGGAAACAGAAGCAAATTAAGATTGGTTGTCAGAATCCCATGGGGCTATGCAGGGGTAACTTTGTAGGTTGTCTTGAGTCACAGGCTTGGTTGAATCTTTCTGAGTAATGCAATCTCCCCAGGTGCCATGTGGTGAGTTCTGTTGCTAAATGAGTAGAGGGCTAATCCTATCATGCCCCGAGGGCCTTGTCTTAATCCCATCACCCTGGAGCTGAAGGTGGGGCAGGGAGCTGCAGGGAGCTGCTTTGTCTTTAAAACATGTTTCTCCTTTTCTCATCCAGGAAAATATAATATTCTGCCTTTTTAATGTTTCCTAAAATATTTCATTCTTCTAGGAGACGGGTGGGTGCTAACTTTCTTCAGATACAAGAAGTAGCAAAGAATTTCTATTTTCTTTTTTTTTCTTTTGTAAAATTATTCAGCATATGCTTACTTAGTACAGCATGGTGCTCTTGTTTGAGATTATCAGGTGACCAAGTCGTTCACTTTAGTTTAAATTAGATAACCTTTTCTGCCTAGGACCTTGGATCATTGTTTCAGAGATAGTTCCTTAGCAAAACAGAGGACGAAAGTGACCATGGGTTCTGACTTCCTGCTGGCTTCTCCATTGAGTTTCCTTGTGAGAAGCTGATAGAGAGCATCAGAATCTATAGTCCACATTGTGCACTATAAAAGCTACTATATTGATGTAATTATTCTGCAAGATATGAGTCTGTGTTATGATACTGTTTCACATTAACTATTTCAGGAAAATCTTTCTAATTATATTGTAGGAACAATGCCTGAAGCAGTTGCAATTGATTGTGAGATGAAAAGCCATAAACATTGCTTAAATAAAATATGTAATGAAATAATATACACCAACAGTTTGTTTTCATTATTAATGCAGCATACCTACAGCAGCTTATGTCAAGCATGCATGAACTTTCCAGAGAAGTTATTTTTTATTTAAAGTTTGCATTCAGATCAATCAATATATATTGCTGAATACAACAGTAATTACTATGCTGTACGAACTTTGAAATGGCATTATCATTTGTCACTAGGATACCACCAGATGCTATCATAAACAATTCCCATCATTCCTACATAATTTTTCCTAGTTTCTTAATGATGTGTAACAAGCAATGAATTAATAGATTTAGGGATGCAAACTAATAGGTATGTAAAAGAAATCCATCATTGATTACCTTTAGTGAAATGTCTTGATCCGTTAAATATTGTCAGTCAGTACAGACATAGGCATAAAATTCATAGAACATCAACACTGCAATATTCCTCAACTCAGATATTGCATGTAAATATGGGCATTACACATTTGAGTGGGCTTAGTTAGAATAAAATCTTTATATTATGACATGCCCATTTTAGAGCTAAAATTATATAGGCAATTGCTCTCTAAACCATGATTTTCAGGCTCTTCATGTCTTTCGTTTCACACTGATAAATTTCCTACCCCCTTACAAAGAAACAGCTTTTATGAAGGTCATATTTGATTATGAAATATATGTAGTTCATTGAAATTTGGTTTAATAGTAATCAGCCATTGCTATTTTGTTATGCTAAGTCCTGTGCCACAGTCCAGACTGTAGTGTGTGTGTGTGTGTGTGTGTTTACACTTATTACACACAATTCCTATTTCATGTCAGCATACCCTTCTGAGCATGTGGAATTCCTGATGGAGCACAGGGCTATAGTTCTCTGCCATTTTCATTTTAAATACTTACAATGGGTTCAAAATCATTATTAGAAAAAAAGGTGATTGCTGATACCTAGGCTTTATAGCATACCAACTTTTTTTTTAGTTACAATATTTCTGAAAAAGTTAAAATCATTGGGTCAAGCAATCCAGTTGGTGTCATCTGTTATATCCATGAGCAAAATGATGTTTATAAGCATCAATTTACTTACTTTGGATCTAGGTTTTCAGTATTAAGTTCCTTCTTTATATAATCTTTCTTACTTAATTCATGGAGTGTTCTATTTTTTCCTCTAAACTGCTTGTCTTTAGTTCCATGAGTTGAGTCCAGATTTAGGCCTGATTCTATGCTGCTAAAACATACCTAAGATGAAATTTTGTTATGTGAGATAAGCAGGAAGTAAAAATGTCAAAAACTGAAGCAGAGGCATTTGTGGTTTCTACAAATGTTAGTACAGATATAGAGCTGGATCCAATTCTCCATCCTTTATTTCTATCAGTTGTTCCTTGTTTATGATGTTAACTCGAGATGCCCTGATAAATTCCCATTTCCTCAAACAAGTTTAGATTACAGTTTGGTTACCGGAGCCATAAGCAATGTCATCATTTCAGCTTTCACAATGAATACCTAGATTTCACTACAAATATAGTGATAGAATGTGATAAGTTAATTAAGACTTAATTCTGAATAAGCATGAGTAGCATTGTTTAAAAAATATGAAGATAATAACATTTTGCAGTTATTGACATTTCATATCAATATATTGCTTATGTTAATGGCAACATGAACACAATTTCTATCATAATTAAATTTAGGAAGTTTTTTACATATTGGTGACCAACTGCATTAAATTGGTTTTTTAGAGTAAGAAATTTACTTTAGAGTAAATTGTGTTACCTTGTCAAGAATCTTTAAGAAAAATAATGAGTGGGAAACTTGTGCCTTTCCAGCATGGAGGCTGATGAAACATGTTGATACTTATATAAATATTCATTTCTAATAGAAGTGAGTATTCATAGCTTAGAGTTGTGGAGCTTTTGATGCATTCTGAATTGTATGCTTGCAGCTATTTCATTACCCAGCTACATAGTATCATCAGTGTGACTATGTGTGAGGTTTCCTGCCTGTTTATATATATATATAGTATCCTGACTGGTCAATTTAGTGGGATTATAGTTTTCTTTTCTTAGTACTTTGGTTCTCGTTTGCTGTCTGACTTTTTATTTCATTTTAATCCCTGATTGTCTGAATACTGGCTGCTAGATAGATGTCTTCTAGTCTTTTTGTTTCCTTTCTAGGTTTGTTACTGCGTCTTTTGAAAGGGGTGTAATTCCCAAGCATTTCTGGATTTGGTTTGGTTTAAAACACTAGCAATGTCCCAGTGGAAACTGTGAGTCTGTCCATGAATAGTGAGATTAAATTAAAGTTCTCCAAGATTTGGGGATGGGGGGGTTACAGATTCATCTACAACTGGATTATGATCCAATGTCTGCAAAAAAATCGATCGGATTAACTTATGGGAAAGTTCACCAAGAATGGCTGACTGAAGCAATTATATTTTTATGGTGCTCTGCCATTGCATTGTTGAAAATTCATGTGGAACATCCGCAGCGGATATAAACTAGATAGATTTGTCATAAAGTAGATGCACTGATTACATTAGAGACATTAAAATGGCTTTATGTGCTATTCCCCATTTTAATATTGTACTTGTAAAAATACTTTGATGACCTAGAAGCAGGCAAGTGACATTTTAATATCTAGCATCCTTGTCAAATGCAATTTATAACAATGCCTAGTAAATCCACACTACTCTTCATTGCACAAATCTGATTATGTTGGAAAGAATCAGCAAAACCTTAACATGAATTTTCATAGTATAATCCTTTCCCATTCTTTGTTGCTAGGAAAAGTAATCACCTTTTTTATAGGCAAAATAACATCAAAACTGTGGTGCATGATTATTAATAAACATCACTACATGATATTTTTAAATAAAAATAAAAAACAAGCATATACATTTATCGAGTTATTACATGAGCTGCCTGTGTTGAAATTTGTGTTAAAACATTGTGAAAATGTAAAATATTATCCAAGAACAAAAATTTCACTTATTAAATCTTCTTTTCAGGTTCAGCCTTATTAACAACACACTGCTATGCATGTCTCCCCAGATGTTTGTCCTACTATGTAGTACTTATTTTCAGACGAATGCATGTAAGATTTGAACCTAAAGATTATTTGAATAAGAGCAGATTTGTAACACATGTAACAGTTTAAGTTAAAAAATATTTTGACTTTAATTATGGATGGAGCTATTATTAATAATGGAGTTGGCATACTACACCTCATGGGCCAAATCCAACTTGCTTGGTATTTATACAGCCTACAATAATGGGCAGGCAGTGGTAGAACACCAAGCCTGAAGCCCTAGCCAATTTTCTGTAGAAGTGGAGGACAGTGAAATCTAACTCTCTTCTGACTCCCAATTGAATATATGCTTATGGCAAAATAATTATACTATGAAAATTACGCTACAAATAGCTATTCTTTGCTACAGATCTTTTAATGTGTTTTTATATAGCCACAATTTTTATATTTTTCCAAATTCTCACCACTGATTTATAATATCCCACAATTAACCTTATTGCCACTGTACTCCCAAATCAATGACCTAATTATGAACACTCAGGATTCCCTCTGGCTGACCAGTATAGGAGAATAAAAATTGGCAAATAGTGAGCATTTCTTGCCCTATATTTCTGCTGCTACTGTTTATTCAACTTTTTTTTAAAAAAATGAAAGAATTTTGGGGTGCTTCATCATTTTAACACCAGTACAATAAGATAGATGGATAGATAATAGATAATAGACAGACAGACAGATGATAGATAGATGATATTCAGAGAGACAGACAGACAGACATTATATGATTTATCATAGAGAAACCTAGTGAAAATGCATTTATCCATTACCTTGGCCCATATTTAAATATAGTAGAAGATTTCATTCTATTGGTATCTGCATATGCAAAAAGCTTCATGACTTACACATATTACCCACACTGTGGAAAGTATTTATTTACTAGTGAACAATTATGGGTATCTTAGAAATTGTATACATATTCAATTTAAAAATAGTTTCTTAGATGAGCAGTCACAAAAGCTGGAAACTGAATGTATGAAAATAACTTGCAAAGAACACACCCTCCGCTGTTAATATACCTTGCATGTTGTTTTGAATAAGCATGCATGCAGGGCCACAGAGAGTTGCCAAGGCAATTTAGATTCTTATCTTCAGCCTAGACCAGAGCTAATTTCATTCCGAGGATAAATGAGGAAGTCTTCTTTTGCCAAATGACAAATTGGAATGATTCAGGATTAATGAAACCTTTTCCCAGTATAGACCTCCCCTTTAGACATGCTTTATTATCTGTGGAATGAAAGAAAATTTGCTTGAAATACAAAGAGGACAAAATAACCACAATGCACTTATACTAAAAAGTCCAGTTCCTCTTATCACAAACACACACACACACACAGAGAAGAGAGGTGAGGAGGGAGGGAGGGAGGGAGGGAGGGATAGAATACTGTAAAATATAAAAAGTTTGGGGATGAGAAGTTTCTTTTAAAAAAGAATTTCTTTTAAAACTGACTTTCTTGCCAAAATCTGTCTCTGATTAAACATGCTAGAACAATCCTTACTATTTACTTTTCCCCATAGTTGCATCACTTGAATATATCATTTTACATCACAAATCCAAATCAAGCAAATATTAGGTGCCTAAGGGAAGAATTTCTGGAGCAGCATGGAGAATGCCGCTGCCTGGGGCATTTGAAAATCAAGTTTATGATATTTGGGAAAATGCTTTCAAGGATTATTAGCTCAACATAGGCCAAGTATTTGCTCATGAAAGGATTAACACAATGAGATGCTTTGTGGAATTACAAGAAATGTATAAATTCAGGTGGGGAAGTATGGTGAAACATTAGAATTAAAAACATTAAATTCTAATGTCTTCTAATGTCATACTTCATCTTTTTATTTATTTATTTATTTATTTATTTGTCGTAACAATATATATAAGCATTGCATAAAGGGTTATATAATATATGAACGTATATATGAGGAGAAACGAGGTACTATAAACATATATATACATAGGGGGAGAAACAATAGGACAGGAACGGTAGGCACGTTTGTGCTCTTATGCACGCCCCTTAGAGTCCTCTAAGGAAAGTGGTGAGGTCAACCGTGGACAGTTTTTGAGTAAAGCCTTTGGGGTTATGAGAAGAAACCACAGAGTCAGGTAATGCATTCCAAGCATATACAATTCTGTTACAGAAATCGTGTTTTCTGCAATCTAAACTGGAGCGGTTGACATTGAGTTTAAATCTGTTGGTAGCTCTTGTGATATTGTTATTGAAACTGAAAAAGTCATTGACAGGAAGGACATTACAACGGATGATTTTATATGCTAAACCCAGATCCTGTCGAAGGCGACGAAGTTCCAAGTTTTCTAGACCCAGGATATCAAGTCTGGTGGAATAAGGTATTTTATTGGTTTCGGAGGATTGGAGAATTCTTCTCGTAAAATACCTTTGGACACGCTCAACTGTGTTGATGTCAGATATATGGTATGGGTTCCAGACAGGAGAGCAGTAATCAAGAATTGGCCTAACAAATGTTTTATATGCTCTGGTCAGTAGCGTGGTGTTTTTTGAAAAGAAGCTACGTAAAATTAAGTTAACAACTCTTAGAGCCTTCTTAGCTATATAGTTGCAGTGGGCTTTGGCACTTAAATCGTTAGATGTAAAAACTCCAAGGTCTTTGACAGGGTGGGGGTCATCTGCGAGGCAATGTCCATCAAGCATGTACTTTGTGATTGGGTTCTTTCTTCCAATATGCAAGACTGAGCATTTACTGGTTGAGATTTGTAGTTGCCAAATTTTAGACCAAGCAGTTAGATGATCAAGGTCCTTTTGAATTGTGGATGTATTGTCAGTGGTGTTGAAAAGTTTGACATCATCAGCAAAGAGAACACAGTTACTTGAGATATGATTACAAAGATCATTTATGTATATTATAAAGAGAGTAGGTCCAAGAACGCTACCTTGAGGAACACCACTCTTGACAGGAACAGGATTTGATAGAGCATTACCAATTTTAACTATTTGTTGTCTGTTTGACAGAAAAGCAGATATCCAGTTGTGTAAGGGTCCTGAAATGCCATAGGATTTTAATTTTAGGAGAAGTTTATCATGTACTACTGAGTCAAAAGCTTTACAGAAGTCTATGTATATTGCATCTATTGATTTACCTAGATCAAGATTTGTAGTCCATAGGTTTTTACAGTGGAGAAGTTGTAAATTGCATGATAATTTTTTCCTGAAGCCAAATTGTTTATCTGAGAGAAGGTTGTGTATTTCTAAGTGCAAGGTAATGGATTGGTTGATGATGGATTCCATAACCTTGCAGGCGACACAACATAGGGAGATTGGTCTATAATTATCAACTAAGCTGGGGTCGCCTTTTTTGAAAACTGGAATGACTGTGGCTAGTGACCAGAGATTGGGAAGGGAGCTGGTAGTAAAAGTTATATTAAAGATTATACTTAGGGGTTCTGCTAGATTACTAGAGAGTTTTTTTAAAAAGTAAGTACAAAGTCCATCAGGTCCAATGGATAGAGATGGTTTCAATTTACAAAGAGCTTTACCAACATTATCTTCAGTAAAATCAATATTTGTTAAGTTGTCATGCTCATTGCTTGTACAATTTGGGAATGTGGGATATGTGCCATCACTGTTGACAAAAACTGATGTAAAGAATTTGTTAAAGAGGTTTGCTTTAGTTACTTCATTATTGTATTCATTGCCATTAGAATATTTTAGTGGTGGCATGGATCTAGAGTTTTTAAGCTTGTTGTTGACAAAATTATAGAAGGCACGACTGGAATTAGTGCGCAGAAGATCCTCTTCTTGCTTGGTGTGGTAATTTGTGCATTCAGTTTTTATTTGGTTGCATATAGTTCTGTAGCGATTTTTAAAATTAGCTACATAGCCCTTTTTGTTTCTTTTCCAGAGGGATCTTTTTTTAGATTGAAGCTTTTTTATTGATATGGGTAATTTGCTTTTCCTGATCTTGGTGGTAGTTTGTGGTACATATAGTTTGATGACTCTGTTGATTTCAAGTAGGAAAACTCTATAGTGGTCTTCAGCAGTTATACAGGATGAGAACAGATTTTGCCAGTCCAGAAATGAGAGATCATTGTTTATAAGGTCATAATTGGCTTTTTTGAAGTTGTCGATGGGAATGTTATTAATATGATGATTTAAGTGACAACGTATATTAAGATGGAAGTCAATCATGCAATGATCACTGTTGGAAAAGGGTTCTCTTATTTGTAGTCCATAAATGGTTTTGTTGTTGTTGCAGAAGATGAGGTCAA
This sequence comes from Ahaetulla prasina, assembly GCF_028640845.1. Lineage (NCBI taxonomy): Eukaryota > Metazoa > Chordata > Lepidosauria > Squamata > Colubridae > Ahaetulla > Ahaetulla prasina. The sequence continues at coordinate 39,300,072 of NC_080543.1, read as the reverse complement.
GGCAGTTGTTTAGTCTTGTACTGTTAGTTACAAGTTGTTCAAGACCTAGGTTTGTAACAGCGTTGTATATTGTAGTGTGGATTGGATCAGTTGTACTTTCGTTTGTTATCCAGTTGATGAGAGGTAAATTTAGGTCACCCAGGAAGATGAGTGGATATGGGCAAGAGGCAGCTCATGTTAGTAGTGAGGTTAAAATATTAGCATGAGTAATATCGTAGTCAGGGGCTCTGTAGCATAGAATGAATCAAAGTGCGGTATTAGATGATAGGTCGCATACAATAGTTTCAGGAAGAGAAAGTTTATGTGCAACTTGAATGTTTTTTAGATTCAGTGACTTTTTATAGAAAATAGCCACTCCACCACCTCTTCGGTTTTCACGATCTGAACGGTGAACTTGATATTCTTTGTTTAAAATGATGGAATCAGGGATGGATGAGATTAGCCATGTTTCACAAATAAATATAATATCAAATGTACCACTGTTTAGCAGGAGGATAAATTCAGGTAATTTGTTAAGAATACTTCTTGCATTCATCAATTTACATTTAAAATCGGTAGAGAGAGGTGTTAAAGAGGTAAGGGGCGTGCATACCTAGTTTTGAATGTTAGTTGGTTGAGGGATATGTAGAACTGGTGGTTGTATAGGAGGTTGGATGAGTGGATGGATGTTTTGGGTGGAGAGTGCTTGGATGCTGGGTACTTGACTGATTGTTGATATGGTTGGTTGGATGGATGGTTGAAAGGCTGGTTGGATGGTTGGTTGGAAGGTTGGTTGGATGGATGATCGGATGGCTGGCTGAATGGTTTGTTGGATAGCTGTACGGATGGCTGGTTGAATGGTTTGTTGGATGGCTGATTGGATGACAGTTTCGATGGATGGTTGGCTGATGGGTACTTGATTGATCATTGGGATGGCTGGTTGGATGTTTTGGGTGATGGGGGGTTTGGTGGTGAGTTTTTGATTGTAGGATTTATTTTTAATGCAATTGGCACGGTAATCAATATATAGGTTTGATTCACCATCGTCTTGTCTTCGTTTAAGTTCAGTGCGGAGTTCACGAGAACGTATCCGTTGCAGGAAAGATAGATCAGGGCGTGATCTAAGTTTACTGTAGGCAGGATTTGTTTTAGCAATTGAGTTGATGGTATATATGAATTTACGTTTGCTGTTCTCGTTTATGCAGATGACTCTGCAGAATCTTGGTGCTATTGATCCGTCACTGTTTTTATATTCAGAACCAGCTCTGGAGACTGCAATTATTTCATTTGGGGAGATGGATGATGAATTATAATTTCCAATTATGTTGTGAATTTTGGTGATATCGGGTTCGTTTGTGTTTTCTAGACCAAATAATATTGCATTATTTATTTTTTGACCTCTCTCCAAGGCATCTCTAATTAGTTGGTCAGTAGTAAATTGTTGTTTAGGTAGAGTTGAAGGATGAGTATTATGTAATGGTAGATGAGTTGGGAAGAGATTTAGATCAGTCGAGAATTCATTTTTTTGTGTTGTAATTTGTTTTATCAGATTGGTGAAACTTTGTTCTATAACTGTTAGGGTTTTTTTTCTAAGTTTTGTTCAATGGCTAGTATTCTTTTTTCTAGGTTTTGTTCAATAGCTAGTATTCTTTTTTCCAAGTTTTGTTCAATTGTAGCTATTATTCTTGTTTCTAAGTTCTTATCAGCATTGGATTTTTTGGCTGGCATAGGGATATATATATATATATATATATTTATTATTATTATTATTGAATAAATTATGTTATTAGTATGAAGCAGATTGCTTGATTACTTCATTCTCTGATTGCTTTTTCACTTCCATATCTTGGAAATATTTACTGATGATATATTACTTCCAATATATTTCTTCTGGTTGTTGTTGTTAGTTGCGAAGTCGTATCCACTCATTGTGACCCCATGGACAACATTCCTCCAGGCCTTCCTATCCTCTACCATCCTCTGGAGTCCATTTAAGCTCATGCTGACTGATTCAGTGACTCCATCCAGCCACTTCATTCTCTGTCATCCCCTTCTTCTTTTGCCCTCAATCTTTCCCAGCATTAGGCTCTTCTCCAGTGAGTCATTCCTTCTCATTAGGTAGCCAAAGTATTTCAGTTTCATCTTCAGGATCTGGCTTTCTAAAGAGCAGTCAGGGTTGATCTCCTCAGGACTGACTGGTTTGATCACCTTGCAGTCCAAGGAACTCACAGGAGTCTTCTCCAGACCAGAGTTCAAAGGCCTCAGTTCTTTGGCGCTCAGCCTTTCTTATGGTCCAACTTTCACAGCCATACATTGCAACTGGGAAAACCATAGCCTTGACTATACGCACTTTTGTTGGTGATGTATCTGCTTTTTAGTACACTGTCCAGATTTGCCATAACTTTCCTCCCCAGGAGCAAGTGTCTTTTAATTTCTTGGCTGCAGTCCCCATCTGAGGTGATTTCTTCTGGTACAGTATCATTATTCAACTTTTGGTTTGGCGTACAAGCTCCACAGATAGCATTTTTGGTACATCACTATATGAAGATGAGATGAAGTTTGGGAAAGTGTAATCTTGTTCATCATTTAATTTACAAGTAAATGAATGGATAGGGCAACTGATTTTCATAACGTATGACAATCTTTAATAGGATACTATTTTGCTGCTTTATAAAATTTAGTTTTTTAAACACATGTAGTAATTTATAACCTACATAGCATCATCAGGTTTTTGTTGTTGTTCTACATTCATTTAAGGTGTATTGATGGGTATCGTTTTAAAGATCTTAATATCAGATAATGAAAGGAAAATAGATGTAGTTGTAGCAAAAAATATTGTTGAACACTGAGTTATAGATATTAATAAACTAGGGAAACATGATTAAAATAAAGTAATATTTGAAAGATGAGAGAGATCTATAAAATATGTACAAATAAATAAAACTGTATTAATATATTATATTGTGAATACAAAGGAGTTTGGAATGCATGACTGAAGTCTGGATTTCAAAAATCTGCAAGATAGATTTTCCTGATCCTTTGCTATCTTATGCAGTCTGATTTGGTTATGAGGAACAAAGACAGGGAAACGTAGATACATTTAGTGCAGTTCAGTCATAAATATTATTCTGAAAATAAGAGTTATGGTAATATAAATGCAGGTCAGGTAGGGAAATGGGGAAATAACATATTTCCTGTTAAGTCATCTCAATAGAATTTATATCTTCTACTTGTAAAACAAAACTAACATATGCATGTAATAGTGTTTCTTAATGACCATTTTACTTTATCTGGAAACAATCTTTTTCGTTTCCCAGGACTGACAAAGAAAAGAATAAACTAATTGCTTATAGTTTTTTAGGCCAGTTTATTTTCAAATTCAGTTGTCATTATTTAATGAACCATGCAAAAAGAAAGAGAAAAGCTATGTGTGGCCTGCCCCATGTCTGCATATAAGAAGCTTACTGAAAATTTATATGTGGCTTGCAGTTCCAGCTTACAGAGTCATCCTTTCATTTGGAAGAGTTTATTTCTGCAAACTTTTAACATGACAGTACTGTGTGGCCCAGGGTTACTTATAGGGCATGTCAAATTTTCAACTTTTAATTTCCAAACATAAGGGGTGCTCAAAAATTGTGACATGCCTCATAAAGTTATTTTGGTTACTTTAATATAATTTAGATGTGCGTGGTAAATAACTACATAAATATTATAACTTTTTAACATTTTATGTGTTACATTTATGCATATTGTTCATTTCATTCAGGAAATTTTAAAAAATGTCCCAACAAGTTACATACAGTTAGAAATGTAACATGTGATTATGGAAATAATATTGGCAAACATGTAGATCACCATTTTCTTGTGCCTTACTACTAAGAACAGCTACCAGTATTTCATTAACAGCAGATCCCCAATCTCATGTTGGCATAAGATATATATTGATTCTGTAATATGATCACAAATTATATGACTCGTAGGATGGAAACGTTGCAACAACTTGAACATCTTTGATAGAGGGCCTGAATAAAGAAACTAATAACATATATCTTCTAAATTAATAATGTCAATTATTTTATGCCTTCATGAAGAAGATATAAAATAAGAAATATGCTCACAATAAACCATTACCCATTTAACCATACAACGGAGCATCAAAGTTATCCCATTATTTATATAAAAATATATGCAATTCATACTATTTCAAATGTATGTATTTGTCAGTTAATGATCGCATGTATAATAAGAACAGTTAAAAGAGATGTATCTATGTTTAGTTTTCAAAATAAATGCACAACAGCATGATATGCCTATAACTCACATATATCTAGCAAGTTAAGGCTATTTTTAAAAAAATATAAAATATTGTATGAGAGAATATATTCAGAAGCCATTTTTACCTACTGGCATTATTTTATTTCACTTTATTTGTGTAACACTACTGTAAATCAGTTTATAAGCAGATGAAATACAACATAAATATAAAATAAATAAATCCATAATCACTAAAAATGAGTGACCCAATAACCATAGCTTTTCAGATACAGTGTATTTTTTACTTCCTACCATTTTACCACAAGTACAGGGTCCATTTTTTTTCACATCAACCAAATATTGGTCCAGTTGGTTGCTAGAGGATTGACAAACCTGTTTCTTCTCTGAGTCTGACATTGTTAGATGAATTAGAGTGACTGGTTCAAAGTCACCCAGTTGACTTTCATGTCTAAAGTGGGATCAGAACCCTCCTTTAAGGGATAGCCCTCCTCAGAGTTACAACCCCTTCAGTAAGATTGATTAGAAATTGAAGGATTCTAAGAAACTTGATCAACACTGACCCATAGGCAGAAGTTTGAAGCAAGCTGGGAACCAGGTGCTATGGGACAAGAGATGGGACAAGTCAAGAGCAAACATCAGCACAATGAAAGGGCAAACCAGAAGGTAACATTTAAGAGCAGGTTATATATATTGAGAAACAAAGAAGAGTAATGGATAAATACTTTGAGATTAAGAAAGTTTATAAGAAAATAGAAACATAGAGTACTAGTTTAGCATTTTATTTACAAACTGTTATTGGAAGGCTAAGGGATAACTTAAATTATGATACATTTAAATTTGTCTCAAATGTCTCTTTATATTTAGTGAAAATAAATTAGCTGTTTGGACATGAACTGCATCTTCTATTCTTTTAATAATTTTATAATTGCTGCAATTCAAGACATAGTTTAAAGGCAGAATTGCCACTCTCTAATTTTTTATTAAGTTGGTGCTTCCTTTCTTTATACAAAAGAGACATCAGAAAGAAATGAAGTAAACGCATAAAATAATACTATCCAATGTCATTCTGTAATAGAAGAGAGATATCAGGAAAATATTTTGTTCTATTGATTAATCTTATAACAGCTGTTTCTTATGTATTTATCTGAGCTACTGGCAAGATAATACAATTTTTTCAAACTGGAAAAGTTAACATTTTGGAACAATTATATATCTTATATTCAAGCAGCACCTATTGAACTACTGCGTATAAGTATCTGAAAGAATTAGTAGATAACACTTCATTTTACAATATACTGTCTTCTTCCACACACATTTTTTTGTTTTTTCTTTTGCTAAATGTTAAAAATTCTGCTAGATGTTAAGAAGATAACTAAGTGAAATAGAAAGTGGTTAAAGATAAAGAATCAAAGCAAATGATAGCAATGTTATTTTTTAATAGTGCATATGATCTTACCAGCTCAGCCATTTCAACAACTGACAAGCAATTGCTACCCAGTGATAGCTAAACATGGCCTCCCTTAGATAGCTGAACAAAACAAGGTTTCTTTCTTACCTTTTTTTTTTTCATGAGAATGAGTAGGCTACAAAGTTTACACCAAGGGGTCATTCAGATTTTTCCTTTTGTTTTTTAGCCTGTTAAGAGGACAAGATGATAAACAGGGGAGAGAACTTAAATCCAGAAAGTATGTTTGTATTTTTAGTTTCAATTGGAAACAACAAGCAAAAAAATATTATGTCAACTATTGTTAGGACTGTATTATATGTTGATTTACTAATAACACTGTAATATAATTATTACACTGCAGAATATAATTATTTTGACTTCTATGAGGGTATTGAAATTAGAGTCAGTTCAGAAAATATAAACAAATTCTAAATGAGCAGCAAAGAGCAATTCTACTTGAATAAAGCCTTATTATTTGTCATCTGCTCTATTATTTGTCATCTACAAGAACAGAACTGTGTGTTGTTCAAGTGGAAAATTAGATCAACATTACTTAGAATTTTGCTTAATTTAGTAAATTATGTTTCATATTTTATGTGAAAGTGACAGGCACTTACTATTTCACAGTTCTAGAAGAAAGCAGCTTTGGTATAATTTCTAATAACTTTTTCTAAAGCATGTGACAAATGTTCACATGAAATCCTAGTAGAGAAAGTATCTAGATATAGATTACACAATATTATCCATCTCAAAGGCATTTTGTTTTTTGTTTGAAAAGGCAAATGGACTGTTTTTTGTTTTAGTAGTTGTTTTAGTAGTAGCAGTAGTAGTAGTAGAAGGAAGAAGAGGAGGAGGAGGAGGAAGAGGAAGAAGAGGAAGAAGAGAATGAGAAGGACCTTTCTTCTTCCCCCTCAAAAAAAAAACAGTCCAGTTGCCTTTTGAAAACAAAAACAAAAAACCACCTTTGTGACAACTATGACCTGGATGACTGAAAATCATAGATATTTATTATTATCCATATTAATTAATTGCTAGAAGCAAGAGGTTAGTGGCATAATGCAATGATCCATTCTAGGTCTTGTGTTCAACATATTTCTATGTTGGATGAATGAGAGACTATAAAGTACAGGGTCAAGGTCAAGATAAACCACTCTTCATCTCAGTCCTGTGTATGTTATAAACTATTATATCTTATTCTAAGTATTGTGCTTTAGGAAGGACATTGACAAATTGGAACATGTCCAAATGAGATCAATCAACATGATAAAAATCTTGGAAGGGAAGAAGTATGATGAATTTGAATTTGGGAATATTCAGGCTGGCAAAGAGTAGAATGTAGAGAGATATGATAGCTCTTTAAGTATAGGAAAGTTGTCATAAATAAAATGGGGTAGTATTGTTTCAAAAAGCAAGATAGAAAACAATGTGTTTAATTTACAACGAAGTGGATTTTGGTTGAACTTCATAAATTTTCATAATGGAAGGAGTGTTCAACAGACAGCTTTGAGAAGTGGTTGGCTCTCTTTTCTTTAAGTGTTTAACAGAGTGTACATGGTCACTTATTAGAGATGCTGTACTAGCTTTATCTAATTCTCGGCTATAAAATGGACAACCTTATTTTCAAGATCCTTTTCTATTCTTAAATTATAAAATTGTAAAATAAAGGCCGACAAAATATCTGTTCTTTTCTTCAGCAGCTTTTCTACATGCATATTAGAAAACTAATTATACTTTATTTGTTCCAATAAAGTGCACTTAATTTAAAATCATAAAGTAGCATGAAGCCTTGTTTTTCTTGTTTTGTTTTATTTTTAATGTCAGGCATCTAGTAGAACCTGGACTTGCAAAGCACTTTTAATGGCCAAGACTATTATGTTTATTATAGTCTGAAAATGCCTGAAGTTTAAATGTAGTCAACTACTTTAATTATTCAGAAAGGCTAGCAACTTGTTTTATATTTCAATCCCTATTCCTTTAACTTACTTATACTTAACTGTAGGGCAATACTTTTTAAAAAAAATATCATCTAATTATCCCATTAGATCAAACATTCTTCATAAGTTTCTTGTTTCCCCTACTTCATATTTTGTGTGCTATGTGTTTTCCTTTGTTAGTGGTGTTTTTTGTTTTTGCTATTTCTACTTAATTAATGAACACCAAACTAAGCACTGGAGTAGGGTATGCTTTGATTTTTGTTCCTGTTCTCTCTTGGGCATAACAATGCCCAGCAGGCTACAGTCAATTCAACAGGAGAGCTGATCCATCACTGTTCAAGAATCTTGGGCATTGACTGATGAGGAGAAGATAAATCATGATAGAGTTGTCCATTCAAAGAGCCCTGAATGACACTGACAGAACTCAGCATAAAAATTAGTTTTAGATGGGCGTGTATAATACGTCACTTGTAGAGAGATTGTCTCTACCTATAAAGACTACTCCTTGTTGCTTTTCTGAAAGAAGGTGATCATTTTATAACATGGTACTTCTAAGGGAATGTTTAATAGTGTTAAAATTTAAATTCAATTTAAAGACTTGTAACTTTGGTTATTTTCATGGTTGATTAGATGTCATTTTTAATTATTTTACAATGGAAAAACATTGAGGAAATAGCATATATATATTTATATATATATATATATATATATATATATATATATATATATATATATATATATATATATATATATATATATATATATGTCTTTGGTTTATATATATATAAATGTGCTTTAGAAATCTAGGACATGTATCAGTTTGACATTCATCACACAATTCAACCATTTTTGTCTCATCAAAGTGTTTTCAGAATATTTTATTGGACATAAATTGATACACAGTAAATTATTCTATATAGGATGAAATCTCCTTCACTTAATCCTTCCCATCCTATAGCCTTATTCCACAAATATGGAACAGACCAATAGTTTTGGTGTTTTCAGTAAACCAGTCATTCTTATTTAATTATCAACAGCAGGTTGCAAATTCTTCCTTCCTCCTTTTTTCGGTAAAAGATTGGAGAAATTCATAGTCCACAAAATTCCATTAAGAAAATGAGAGTATAAAAACTACTAAAGCTAAGTGATAGTTCCATATTCAAGATAAAACTGTTTTTGTCCTAAATGCAACAAAAAGAGAGATAGTCTTCATATAAGTTTTTCTGAACATCTATTGATCCTGATAGAAACTAAAGTAGCATTTTGGAAATGACCAAGTAAAACAGGTAAGTATGAGATTGTGCAGGATTAATTGGATAGGAAAGCAGTTTATAACTATAGATACATTAAGTTAAGTTGAAATGGAAGTTGATTAAGTAATAATGAGGGCTTCATAAATAAATATTTTAGAGTAATATATCAATGAAAATTATGTTTATGTATGTTTTAATATTTCAAGTTTTATTTAAGCATTTTATATTTAATATATTATACAAATGTTATATATATAAAAAGGTAAAGGTTCCCGTCGCACATACGTGCTAGTCATTGCCGACTCTAGGGGGCAGTGCTCATCTCCGTTTCAAAGCCAAAGAGCCAGCGCTGTCCGAAGAAGTCTCCGTGGTCATGTGGCCAGCATGACTCAACGCCAAAGGCGCACGGAACGCTGTTACCTTCCTACCAAAGGTGGTCCCTATTTTTTCTACTTGCATTTTTATGTACTTTTGAAACTGCTAGGTTGGCAGAAGCTGGGACAAGTAACAGGAGCTCACCCCATTACACGGCAGCACTAGGGATTTGAACCACTGAGCTGCCGACCTTTCAATCGACAAGCTCGACGTCCTAACTCCTGAGCCACTGGTCTTTTCCCGTGTAAAATTGGAAGTATTTAGAATAGAATAGAATAGAATAGAATAGAATAGAATAGAATAGAATAGAATAGAATAGAATTTTATTGGCCAAGTGTGATTGGACACACAAGGAATTTGTCTTGGTGCATATCCTCTCAGTATACATAAAAGAAAAGATACGTTCATCAAGGTACAACATTTACAACACAATTGATGGTCAATATATCAATATAAATCATAAGGATTGCCAGCAACAAGTTATAGTCATACAGTCATAAGTGGAAAGAGATTGGTGATGGGAACTATGAAACGATTAATAGTAGTGCAGATTCAGTAAATAGTCTGACAGTGTTGATGGAATTATTTGTTTAGGCCTAAATACTTCCAATCTTACACGGGAGAAGACCCGAACATACCAAAACCTGCATATATATATATCACTATGTTTCTTAATATAATTGAATACATTAATTATATTAAATGTTCCATTTTATATTTATATTTTAATATTTCCCACTCTGCCCTTTCTAAATCTATAATATGGATTTGAACTGCAATGGATCTGCTTAATTTGGTATCCTACTAGGTTTTTCTCATAAATTTTGTCTCATGGTAAAATTATACCGATCAACTCAACTTGTAATCCCATTTAGTTCAGTGCTGTTTATCCAAAGATACATATGTTTAGAATTGCAACCTATAATAAGCTGATAATTAAGAAAGGAGATCGAAGATAAGCATATCAATCCCCAATGCAATCTTTAATCGCCATATTTTTGCTTCTAGGTAGTTTTCGATTGATTTTAGCTAATCTAATTTAGAAAGACAGTTGCAACCCCTGTCATTATGAAAAGGGAAAGGCAGGTACTTTCAGCCAGGAAAGAATTAATAGAGCACACTAAATAAATTGGGAAGACCAGACAAAAAAGAGAAAACTTAATTGTAAAATCAATAAAAATTAATTGAATACAAAGCAATATGCTCATCTTATCTAGTGTCCATTTTAAAAAGATTTCAAATATTTCTGCACTATTTGTTCAACACAAAAGCAATTCTTTGGATATTAATTGGTAGCAGGAACTATAGTAGGTAGCAAAATGAGTTTCTCTGTTTCATGCTTTAAGCACAATGGAAGTTGTTGTGCTAAATACACTAGGGTGTGTGTGTGTTCACATAATATTTATACTGTATGTCCATTCTTATTCTTACATTGTGGAATGCCATACTCATAATAAATGATATTTTGAAGCACAGAAAAATCTATTAATCTTTCAATAAATAAGCATCCTTTAAATGAATGACCTTAAAGTCTACAATTTACAAGATATGGACACATATGTATTTAAACAGTTTTCAGAAAATAAGTAAGCTCTTTCCCTCCCTCCCTCTCTCCCTTCTTCCTTCCTTCCTTCCTTCCTTCCTTCCTTCCTTCCTTCCTTCCTTCCTTCCTTCTTTCTGTAATTTAGGATAGATAACTCATGAAGTTTAAATCACATCTCATTTAATAGCTACATATATATAGAAAACAAGTTGGCTGATTCAAAAAACTAAGTAGGTCAAAAGTAGTTAATACATGAATGAAACAAAACAGAAAATCCCAAAGAAGTTGGGAAGAGATAGGTGCAATTAGTAGATGGCAAATCATTTCTCAATTAAAAATTACATGGACATTTCTATGGAGGTATCCTGAAGTATAAGGAAAAATAAGAAGTTTATCTTTATTATCCAAATTAGATATTTTTGTATGGACAAGCATTCATAATACATAAATAAATGTGAATTGAATTGCATTTAAGTTCTTTTTCATTTTTGTTGCCAATGACATTGGAATTTTACTAGTTTTATAAAGCGGAAATGGCAATTTTTTTGTTCAAATAATATGTTTTCCCCCTCAGATGAGAGCTAATGACCAGGGAAGGGTATAAGTGGAATGAATAACGTTGAAAATGATAAAGTATTTTAGTAGTTTGGTGTTTTGTTTTTGTTTTCAAAGAATAGAATTAAACTTCCATCACTGAAAATTTCTGTCAGACTAAGTCCAAGAACAACATAGAGCAATTCATCTAGAGTTCTGTTCTTGCTAGACTAAATCTTGCCGGACTAAACCTTCACTACTGTCACTCTAAATTGTAATACTCATAGGGTGTGGCTATCCATATCCAATTCCTTTTGTCTCCTATCTATCTCCAAACTGTGTGCCTCTTGTCTCCTCCCACCACTTTTCTGAAATATTTTCTCTCCAACTTAGGAAATTGTCCCTGTACTCCATCACGCTACTTGCCATGCTATGGGTACCATGTTGTACAATAACTGATTAAATAGGAAACTACACTGAAATCCTGCCATTTTTCTTACTTCTTGTTACCATTTAAATTTTATGTTTATTTCTATGGCTGTCTCTCATTTTGTTTTCTCAGATTTGTCTGAACTATTGCCAAGTATGTTTAGGCCTTCACTAAGTCAGGAACTGAGACTGATGCTCAAGTGAAATTTCAGAACAGTCTTCAAACAGATGAATATTTGATCTAAAACTACTTACCACAAAGTGCAATATACTGTATGCATTTAGAAACAAAAGGCAACCTGTATTAATAATTTCTAAATCTATGCAAACACTTACAAAAACTTTTCCCTTAGTGCCAATGGCTGAGTATAACTATTTCTTTCTGTTATCCAGTAAGGATATTACAATATCCAAGTTTGTCTTTAAATGATTAAACAGATGTTAAATTCTCCTTCCATCCAATTGATCTGTAAGAGGCAATGGACATGTCAGCACATTGCAATGAAAATTTTTGTAATTAGAATTTGTACTTTTAATGACAACAGTGCACTGCTGAATAGTGCTCCAAGCTCTTACACTTTATTTTTCTAATTTACAATCACAGACTGAAACCTGGCATTAGAATTATAATCCTAGTCAACTAGATCACTTCAGAAATTTGCTCCATGTCTAAAATTCATATTTTAAAACAGAAGATTCTTAAAGTGAATGTAAAAATTAAACCAGATATTTTTCTTTTAGGTTTAATGGACAAAGAACTTGGAAATAAATCTGGAACATTGCTGTTTTATATGTTGACAGTATCAAGAATTCAAAAATTGAAACATACTTTAATTCCCACAATGGATGAATGGCTGGAAAAACTGATGGAATTAGTGAAGATAGCTAAATTAAATGCTTTAATCAAAGAAAAGAAACACATCCAACTTTGTTTCTGCTTCAGAAACCACTTCTGAATTATGTGCTTGAGATAGAAAAAAATGAAATATTGACTTTTGGTTTTGATAATTAGATAAGTTTGTTCTTATAGAAATGGCTAGTACATAGTTAAATATGTAAAAGTAAAAGGTTGAGATGGTAATGTTATTTTATTTTAGTGCACTAAAAAAAATTGAAGTCAATATTTTTCTCCTTTTTTACCCTTTCTTTCTCTTTTTTCCTCCCCTCTTTTGTCACTATTTTCATTTATATTTTACACTTTGATATGTTTAATAAAATTATTTTTAAAAATTACCTCAAGGCCCTTTTTTTGTATTTACCAGAGTGGAACATTTAGAGTGAAATGATAAGCCAATAGTACCAACAGATTTCTAGAAGATTTCTAGAAAGTTCTAGGGTTGTGCAAAGCTTGTCAAGGTTACCTTAATTTGTCAAAGCTTTATTGAATCACACTGTGAAACAGATTTGTGAACCACAGAGACCTGTTTCAAAGGAACAAATTAAATTGTTGTAGATTTTTTAATGCTATGAATGCTTATTTTTTTCAGTGCCAGACTCTCTCTTTAGCTTGCCTTTCTTTGTATCCCATTGGCCTACTCCAGGTGCCTCTGCTAATTAACTATCAAGATGTATTTCCAGCTAGTCACAATCCGATACAATTAAGTCCTGCTAGTGATGTCAAGGCCCATTCAGGAGAGACCTAGCTTACCAATTGGTAATGCCAAACTCCTGGCATATCAGGAAGCCTAGTGATCAAAAGACCAAATAAAATAAAATAACAATCCCATTTCATCCCAAAAGGACAAACTTGAATGTCTCTGGTTTAGTGTCATGTCAAAGCTGACAGTCCAGAAAAATAAAAGGAAAGTAAGAGTTTCACTTAAAAAAGATTTCCAAATCATAATTTCATTTTTAGGATGCTATAGCAGAGTTGCTACATTGTTTTAGAACATGTTAGGCTCTTTAATTGTCAGGTTGTTACCATCTTTCCATGTCTGTTGTAAAAGACTACAGATGCAATCTTCCAAATCTGATTGCAAGGAGGTTCTTAAAGATTACCAGCTAAAAGCCGAAAAGTCTCTAAAAAGTACATTATTTTTTGCTATATACATCTATTGTTTGCAAAGAGAAAGAGAAAGGGGAGTTTTCTGCATAGTAGTCTATGGTTGAATCTTTCGTAACTGAATCATGAAACTTGAATTATATCAGTTTGCTTTCAAATCACAGATTGAAATAAATTCATGTCTTCAAATATCAGATCTGAAGCAATCAGGAGTAATAGTGTAGACCTAATATTTCCCCCAATATTTTAAAATTTTCATTGATATCTTTATTCTTACTATAAGTTTAAATTTTTAAGATACTTTCTGGAAAATAGCAGCCTCTCCTATAAGTCCCTTTATATACTTCTCACTTCTACCATAAAAGTATAGACCAGACTTCAGAGGTCCCCAAACTTGGCAGCTTTAAGATTTGTGGACTAAAACTCCCAGAATTCTCTCTCTAGAGAATTCTGGGAGTTGAAATCCACAAGTCTTAAAGCTGCCAAGTTTGGGGACCTCTGGTATAGACCCAGCAGATGAAACATTAGTTCTTCTTGATTTACAGACTGCAAGCTCATATATTCAGGTATTCTTGGAAGGGTTCTCAAAGTAATGCTAATCATTGAATGCATATTATTTTAAAGCTTAGAATCTATTGCCAGTTACAACCATTTTTTTCTCTTCTTCCTTTTTGATCTGTTCAAAAAGATTTCATTTTTTTCCTTTTCCTTTGTTTCATGCATTTGTGTTGCCTAGGTGGAATATATTGGATAAAATGGATGCATGGCTAGGATTATTTCTCAGCCCTTAAAAACGGTTTTATAACAAATGATGGAAACTTTCTAATCTCGTTCTATCTCTAAATCAGCATACTTATTTAAAGGAGGTATTACTGCTATTCCTGTCGGAAAAATAAATTTGCTTAACTTTGATATAAAGCAACTGGTATTACTGTATATTGATAGGCAAACAATAATGCTATACAATGGAAGTATATAATGCATAGCAAATCTTAGTGAATCTTAACATGAGACAGTATCAAATATCTTTCTATATCCATGTATAGGTTCAATGCAATAAAAATCTAGTATGAAAATTTTTAAAAAGCAAATATTCAGATTCTTTTTTTAAAAAAAAATCCCAATGTGAAGTCCCTTATATATGTTGGACTTCAACTGCTATGTAATTTCTAGCCAGCTGATATACAGGAATAGATTTTTTATTGATTTTGCTATTCTGGATTTTGTAACAAACAAGTAAACAGCTATTAGAGTATAAATTAAAATTATCAAGTAAGTGGAAGGGGTGATTGGAGTGAGACAGAATGGATGATGTATTATTTCTGTTTGTTATTAGAAAAAAATAGAAATATATCTATGTGAGAAAAATATCATCCATTTTGTCCTAGTCAAGCTATCCTTTTCACTCACTTGTTGGAAAGTAAGAACATAGCTAAAACAGAAAATAATGTATTCAGATCCGGAGGTGAATAATAAAATAAATATTCACCTCCGGATCTGAATACATCTTTTTCTTTCTTAGCTATATTCTTACTTTCTATCAAGTGCGTGAAAAGGATGGCTTGACTAGGACAAAATGGATGATATTTTTCCACAGTGACCACTATATGATGGGTTAAACTATATTAAAATTTGGCATGGTTGTATTTTTATGGTTAGTTTTATAAGGCTACAATAAACATGGCCAATAATAGCTTTTTCTCATCTCATATCAGTCCAAGTGTCACACTTGGGCTAGGAGAAGCTTGTTAGCAGTAATTAGCAGCAATAGGCTCTATTATTTGCCAAAGTAGTTTTCACTGCTAAGTACCACCAAAACTGCCTCAAGGCTTTAATTCCCCCCCTCCCGCCTTCTTCTCCTTCCTCTTGCCTGGCTCTGCTTCCTTTTTAACTTCATGCATTTTCCCATGATACTGCTCTCTGTGGTGCAGGGCAGGGCAAAGACAAGGCACTCGGTATCAATGTGATCTTGAGAGATGGGGTCAGGCCTAGCGAAAGCCTTTCACAAACACAGGCTGAACTCTATTAGAGATGCAAATCCACTTTCTAAGTGAGGATTGTTGAGATAATATAATGGAGCCCAAGGAATTCCACAGCAGCTGCTTTTCAGCATAGGTCTTTTGTCTGCATCTTAGCAAATTTCTGCAGCCTGTTTAAACTGCAGCTATTGTCTCCCTGGCTTCACCGATTTCTCTCCCTGCCACCGGCTTACAATAGCTTGATATGGACATCTTTGTTACCTCCTTTGTACTGTATATCAGAGTAATGTTTCAGCAGATTGAGGCCTAGCAGGAAGAATTAAACCTGTACTACACAGTGCATGATGAATTGTGGGATTTACATATCATTTTAAAGGGATATTTTCTGAAGGTTGTTTCTGAATGGTGTTGTGTCTCCAAGGATATGATCTGAAGGTGGAGTGACAGAAAAGGAAGTGATTTAGATGCTCACTGACAGCTTAATACACATGGTACAGGCAAATAGTGGAAATTCACATGTCACCTCCTTCTGGACTTTTGCTTAGAAACATAAGAACAGCAGTTTGAGATTTGCATCCAATAACTTAGGAAAAAAGATAATACTGGAGTAATTTATGGACAAGGCAGGTTGTTGGAGAGCAAAGGGCATCAGGGCTCAGCACCCTGTGCTTTCGATGCCATGTATTTGGATTAAAACAGAAAGTACTGGTTGAATCAGGTCTTGACATAACATAGGCAAGTATTTCCAGGTCCTGACGCAGTGTGTAGTACTTTCTTGAGATAAACCAGTATACTTTAAGGAGCTATATCCAAGGAATGGATACAGGTACGTCCTGTCAGGAGTAATCTAACAATGCTTACATTTTTACACACCTATTTTGAAAGCATGTCTTAGCATCAATACTGATTCATATTTAGGAAAAGAGTTCAAGAAAAAATAAGAGAATATTTTTCCCTATATATTTACAAAAATATTTACCTACAAGCAAAGAATTCTAAATTATTTTATAGTTGCGGGAAGTAATGTTCATATTTAGACATGAAGCATTGACCCTCTTTGTGGTAGTTAATGACCTGTCAGTGGAAAATAACATTATATTAAGACATGAATAAAATAAAAATTTATGACTAAATGCCAATCCACAATCTGTCCTTTTATATGCCATCCCAAAGATAATTGATAATCTGTGGCTAGCTAACCCAGTTCCACAAGATTTCTTATGAATTTTAGAACAATGTATGCAGAAAAAAAGCTAGCGTGCTTTCTGCTTCATAGCTATTAACTTTTTATGAATATTTATTGTATTTCAGAGCTAAGTTCTAAGAACTAATGGCTTCTAATAACTGGTTACCTGCTTGAATGGCAAATAGGAAAAAAAACAGTTTGGAAGTGGCAAAGAAACTGAAAAACAAAATAAATGTTGCTTGCAAGATGGGCACTTGGCGTGAATATATTTTGTTGGAGAAATTTACACTTATACCGTTCTGAAAAACTAATGTGGTTGGCTTGCTATTTTCCTGAATCACTCTATCTTATATTTCCAAATATGTTAGTAGATTGTCCCATCAAGAAGAAACTGAAAAGGTTCCATTGAAACTAAGATAAGTATTATATTTCTGAATCTAAATTCCTAAAATGCTTCTACAAAATCAAGTTTTTTCTATCATGGATGGGACATCAATACATTGATGTGTGGATGAGCCCTGAATTTCATCTTATATTGCAAGATTAATACACTAACATCATCATCATCATCATCATCATCATCATCATCACAACAACAACAACAACAACAACAGAGTTGGAAGGGACCTTGGAGGCCTTCTAGTCCAACCCCTTGCCCAGGCAGGAAACCCTACACCATCTCAGATAGATGGTTATCCAACATTTTCTTAAAAATTTCCAGTGTTGGAGCATTACAATTTCTGCAGGCAAGTTGTTCCACTTACTAATTGTTCTAACTGTCAGGAAATTTCTCCTTCGTTCTAAGTTGCTTCTTTCCTTGATTAGTTTCCACCCATTGCTTCTTGTTCTACCCTCAGGTGCTTTGGAGAACAGCCCGACTCCCTCTTCTTTGTTAGCTAGTGCCCAATGTTCAAGTCTGTCAACCCCTGGCAACCCCTGAGATATTGGAACACTGCTATCATGTCTCCCCCAGTCCTTCTTTTCATTAAACTAGACATACCCAGTTCCTGCAACCGTTCTTCATATGTTTTAGCCTTCAGTCTCCTAATCATCTTTGTTGCTCTTCTCTGCACTCTTTCTAGAGTCTCAGCATCTTTTTTACATTGTGGCGACCAAAACTGAATGCAGTATTCCAAGTGTGGCCTTACCAAAAGGTAAGGTAAAGTGGTATTAACACTTCACGTGATCTTGATTCTATCCCTCTGTTTATGCAGCCCAGAACTGTGTTGGCTTTTTTAGCAGCTGCTGCACACTGCTGGCTCATATCTAAATGGTTGTCCACTAAGACTCCAAGATCCCTCTCACAGGTACTACTATTGAGCAAGGTATCACATATACGGTATCTGTGCATTTTTTTTTGTTTTTTTGCCTAAATGTAGAACCTTACTTTTTTCACTGTTGAATTTTATTTTGTTAGATAGTGCCCAATGTTCAAGTCTGTCAAGATCCTTCTGTAACTCGAGCCTATCTTCTGGAGTGTTGGCTATTCCTGCCAGCTTGGTGTCATCTGCAAATTTGATGAGTTCCCCATCTATCCCCTCGTCCAAGTCATTGATGAAGACGTTGAAGAGTACTGGGCCTAAAACAGAGCCTTGGGGTACTCCACTGTTGTGATTGTCCTCCCTCCTCTCCTCAACCGGGCCCCTCCCATCTCCTGCCGGGCCTGCCTTGTCCTTCCTCCTCTCCTCAGCCGGGCCCCTCCCTCCTCCTGCCAGGCCTGCTATCAGATTCAGAGACTGATAATGAAGAGGAATGGCCTGGCATGCCTCCAGCCCCCAGCCCTGGCACCATGCCCAGACAGAATGTCAGGAATGAACAAACAAACCTCACTCCTACAGTGTGTGAGCACGAAACCAGCCACGTGTTAGAATTGCCGGCAGCAGATCCGGAGGAAGGGAATTTACAGTGGACGGATCCCCGCCTGTAGAATTGAGAGGCGACATCAGCAGAAGGAAGGAGGCAGGCCTGGATAAGTGCTGAGTCATGGAGCCACACCCCATGGCCTATATAAAAGACCAGCTTGAATCAAGCAATTTGAGTCAAGCAAAGTCTCATCTGGTTTGCTGAAGTCACACCTTGGATTCCTATCTGCCTGAGAAATCTAAACAAATTTTCATTTATAATATAACAACAGAGTTGGAAGGGACCTTGGAGGCCTTCTAGTCCAACCCCCTGCCCAGGCAGGAAATCCTACACCATCTCAGTCAGATGGTTATCCAACATTTTCTTAAAAATTTCCAGTGTTGGAGCATTCACAACTTCTGAAGGCAAGTCGTTCCACTTATTAATTGTTCTAACTGTCAGGAAATTTCTCCTTAGTTCTAAGTTGCTTCTTTCCTTGATCAGTTTCCACCCATTGCTTCTTGTTCTGCCCTCAGGTGCTTTGGAGAACAGCCCGACTCCTCTTCTTTGTGGCAACCCCTGAGATATTGGAACACTGCTATCATGTCTCCCTAGTCCTTCTTTTCATTAAACTAGACATACCCAGTTCCTGCAACCGTTCTTCATATGTTTTAGCCTCCAGTCCCTAATCATCTTTGTTGCTCTTCTCTGCACTCTTTCTAGAGCCGCCGCATCTTTTTTACATCGTTATGACCAAAACTGAATGCAGTATTCCAAGTGTGGCCTTACCAAGGCATTAAAAAGTGGTATTAACACTTCATGTGATCTTGATTCTATCCCTCTGTTTATGCAGCCCAGAATTGTGTTGGCTTTTTTGGCAGCTGCTGCACACTGCTGGCTCATATTTAAATGGTTGTCCACTAGGACTCCAAGGTCCCTCTCACAGTTATTACTATTGAGCAATGTATCACATATACGGTATCTGTGCATTTTTTTTTGTTTTTTTGCCTAAATGTAGAACCTTACTTTTTTCAATGTTGAATTTCATTTTGTTAGATAGTGCCCAATGTTCAAGTCTGTCAAGATCCTTCTGTAACTTGAGCCTATCTTCTGGAGTGTTGGTTATTCCTGCCAGCTTGGTGTCATCTGCAAATTTGATGAGTTCCCCATCTATCCCCTCGTCCAAGTCATTGATGAAGACGTTGAAGAGTACTGGGCCTAAAACAGAGCCTTGGGGTACTCCACTGTTGTGATTGTCCTCCCTCCTCTCCTCAACCGGGCCCCTCCCATCTCCTGCCGGGCCTGCCTTGTCCTTCCTCCTCTCCTCAGCCGGGCCCCTCCCTCCTCCTGCCAGGCCTGCTATCAGATTCAGAGACTGATAATGAAGAGGAATGGCCTGGCATGCCTCCAGCCCCCAGCCCTGGCACCATGCCCAGACAGAATGTCAGGAATGAACAAACAAACCTCACTCCTACAGTGTGTGAGCACGAAACCAGCCACGTGTTAGAATTGCCGGCAGCAGATCCGGAGGAAGGGAATTTACAGTGGACGGATCCCCGCTTCCGTAGAATTGAGAGGCGACATCAGCAGAAGGAAGGGAGGGGCAGGCCTGGATAAGTGCTGAGTCATGGAGCCACACCCCATGGCCTATATAAAAGACCAGCTTGAATCAAGCAATTTGAGTCAAGCAAAGTCTCATCTGGTTTGCTGAAGTCACACCTTGGATTCCTATCTGCCTGAGAAATCTAAACAAATTTTCATTTATAATATAACAACAGAGTTGGAAGGGACCTTGGAGGCCTTCTAGTCCAACCCCCTGCCCAGGCAGGAAATCCTACACCATCTCAGTCAGATGGTTATCCAACATTTTCTTAAAAATTTCCAGTGTTGGAGCATTCACAACTTCTGAAGGCAAGTCGTTCCACTTATTAATTGTTCTAACTGTCAGGAAATTTCTCCTTAGTTCTAAGTTGCTTCTTTCCTTGATCAGTTTCCACCCATTGCTTCTTGTTCTACCCTCAGGTGCTTTGGAGAACAGCCCGACTCCCTCTTCTTTGTGGCAACCCCTGAGATATTGGAACACTGCTATCATGTCTCCCCTAGTCCTTCTTATTATTAAACTAGACATACCCAGTTCCTGCAACCGTTCTTCATATGTTTTAGCCTCCAGTCCCCTAATCATCTTTGTTCTCTTCTCTGCATCTGAAAGGAATTTGGCAAAGCTGCAGAGGCTTCGTGGCCACACTTGATACAGACTTCCCAGACCCGGTCGTCGGAGGGGGAGTGGAACACGACATCCACTGCATACTTCCCTCCATGTGGATGTAGTTCCATTGAGGACTACACGTTGAGTGTGGTTGGTCAGCCAGTTACGAATCCATCTGGTGGTGGTGCTGTCTAACCCACATTTTTCTACTTTATCTAGTAGTAGGTTATGGTCTACTTTATCAAATGCTTTACTGAAGTCCAAGTAAATTATATCGACAGCATTCCATTGATACTTGGCTCTTGTTTGAACTGATGGAACATTGCATGATAAACCTGAAAATAATTCATTGTTTCATTAGTAATAGAATCTGAACTGAACAAAATATACTGAAGACAGAATTAACGCCTTCTCTGGATGCACAGTTGTACTTGATATTGCAAAATTATAAAATGGTTCTTCAACTATCTCTTCACTCCTGAATGAAAAGAGAAAGGATTATACAGAGAAACATTCATCATGAAAATGTGCACAGGCGTGTCAAGCTTCCATTTGACTTTTTTGTTTTGTTTCCCAGCTTCCCAGTTACATGCAATTCTGAATCCTTAATTAGGATTTGAGCAGCAATGTGATTTTCTGCCTGAACAGCTTTTAAAAATTAATATAGGAGGATTATTTTAAAGAGGTCTACTCTATAAAGTCAGTACATAGGTTTAGTTCATTATTCTCAAGCGAAGATTTAATACAAGCAATTTATCTCATTCTGTTCTACAAACTGAAACAAGAGAGAAATCACAAATTTGTACTTCAAAGGAATTTTTTTTGCCAATCACAAAGCTAACTAAATTTGTTTAATCTGAGGAAAACTGCATAGCTCTGACCAAAGTCCTGTTGGATTTGAACATTATAGAAATTAAATTTAAACCGACTGTAAAAATTATTATTATAAGAGCCATTTTTGTGTAGTGGTTAAGGTATCAGGCACCAACCCAGGCACCAAGACATTTCTAGTCCTGCCTTAAACACAAAGCCAACTTGGTCAATTTCTTTCAGCCCTAGAAAGCAGGAACAACAAACTATTTCAAAATTCTGTCAAGAAAACTGCAGAGGTTTCTCCAGACAGTCGCCAGGAGTCAATGTTGACTCAAAAGCAATGAAAAAAGAAAAAAAAAACCTATTAATGACAACAGAACTGAGGAAATTGATGAAATACAGTAGACGAATTGTTTAAGACTGTAAAAGACGGTGTAGTTAAAGTGCTACAAACAGTATGAAGAAGGTAAGGAGTACAAGGCAGTGTACAAGGAACTGAAAAAGTATACAGGAAAAGTGACTGCAAGTGTAAAATAGAGAGAGGTCAACTGCTTAGTACAAAGACTATTGAAGACCTAGACAAACTACTTAATCAAAGAAATATCACCCTGAAAAGAATGTGTGTCAAGGTCATGATTTTCTAATTTTATATCAGAACAAATGAGGACCCAGTTTGTTGGGGCCAATAGGCTGACTCTGTAAACCACTGAGAGAGGACTGTAAAGCACTGTGCAGTGGTATATAAGTCTAATTGCTATTGCTATTCTCAGGAAGTGTGAATAAAGAAAATTTGATTCTTTTATTTTGTAGTGGTAGAGAAAGTAGTTAAGACTAAACCTCAGGAAGAATAAACAATTCAATACTAGATGGATTACTTATGTTAATTTATTAATTTAATTATAATGTGGGTTTTCTTTTTTAGAAAAATATTTATTTACATCCTGCCTTTGTTATTTTTACAAATAACTTGAGCTGGCAAATATATCCAACACACCTTCCCCTTCCCCTTCCTATTTTCCCAACAACAACTCTGTGAAGTTGGTTGGGTTGATTACCCAGCTAGCTTTCATAGTTAAGGCGAAACATGAACTCATGATTTTCTGCTTTCTAACCTGGTGCCTTAACCACTAGACCAAACTGGCTCTATAGTGTGTGTGTGTGTGAGAGGGAGAGGGAGAGAGAAGCGGGAGGGGGGGGAGGCAGACAGGCAGACAGGCAGACAGACAGAGACACGCAGGCACACAAACACACAGAAATAGAGGCAGTGAGAAAGATCTGTTCTTTTTATATTTGTTGTTTGATTTGATTGTTATATGTCAGGGGTCTTCAACCTTGGCAACTTTAAGCCTGGAGGACTTCAACTCCCAGAATTCGCCATCCAGCAAAGCTGGGGAATTCTGGGAATTAAAGTCCTCCAGGCTTAAATTTGCCAAGGTTGGAGAGCCCTGTTATATGTCACCCAGAGTGAGATGGGCTGATGTAACCGGGGAAAGATATTCTGTCAAATATCTTAGGCATAAAAGGCTTTAAAAATTAAAACGAACACCTACTGAATTGTTTATGCAGGTGTTCTATTTTATATTGTAAATTGAAAAATTAAAACGAACACCTTAAATTGGACTCAGCAGCAACCAGTGCAGCTCATAGAGCCTAGGTAAAACATGTGCTGTGCTAAGAATATACATAACTGTCCACGCTGCTGCATTTTGTACCAGCTGAAGTTTCTAAACACTCTTCAAAGCCAGCAACAGGTAGAATAGACAATAATAGTCCAATATGGAGGTGACCAAAGCATGGGTGACTGTTAGTAGGACCGGTCAATCCAGGAATGGGCCTAATTGGCTCACTAAACGAAACTATGATTCCCCCTTTAGCCATGTCTGCCACTTGGTAGTCAAGTAGGAGTTGTGAGTCTAGGAGGATTCCCAGATTGCATACTGTGTCTGTCTGAGGCCATGCAACTCCCCCAGCTTCAAAGATGGGTCAATCCTAAAAGCAGAAGGGGGATGGATAGCTGAGATGGCAGATACTGGGACATCCTACCAGTTGCTGGAAAGAACTGGGCTAAAAGACAGCACTGAGGCACTGATCATAGCAGTGCAAGAATAAGCATTAAGCACCAGATGCATAGAAATAGGAGTCTACCAAAACTAGACAGGACCCAAGGTGCAGAGTATATGCTAGAGACAGTCCAACACTCAGTGGCAGAGTGTGAGATGCAGGAATGAATGCATACATTGAACAACATAATCAAACAGCTGGCATATTGTGCAGCAATATCTGTATGGAATATGGATTAGACCCTCTAATCCATGTTTAGATGGGAGATCCCACAGAAGATTGTGGAAAATAAGAGGGGTAAGATCCAGACAAAGACAGGCCAATCAACCAGACACCATGGAAGTAAAGAAAGATCAGAAGGCAGAGAGGGTGACAGAAACATCAGGAAGAAGGAGTATGAGAAATTGATGTACCACTACTAGGGTTTGAAGGAAGAACTGGAGATATGGACAGTAAAGGCCAAAATGGTTCCAGTAGTGGTTGGAACACTTGGGCTGTGACTCCTAAGCTAGAAGAGTGGCTCCAACATATCCCAAGACTGACATCAGAACTCTCTGTCCAGAAGAGTACAATTCTAGGAGCAGCTAAATCTTGCACAGAACCCTCAAACTCCTAGGCCTCTGGTAGAGGAGCTGATGACCCATAAGGGTGAGAAGGATTGTATGTATGTATGTATGTATGTATGTATGTATGTATGTATGTATGTATGTATGTAGTATTCTCTTCTGTTTTCTCTTATGGGTATGGAAAAAGAATAACAAGAATAGACTTATAGAAGCTGAATGAAATTAATGCATACCAATGACATTAACTGGAAAATGACTATCCCTCAGTAAGTCGCAAAAATAATTGCACATGACAGTCTGTAGGGAGATAATATAGCTCTCATAACTCCCACAGAGAAGGAATTTAAGATGAGAAATTATAATGCCTGATTGTCAGATGCCTTTGTCTCCCTCAATGTCTATTTATATGTCAAGTTCTGAAACATCTGCTATGCAAAAATATACAAACATACACTTCAATGCCAATGGACAACATATATTAGCAAGTAAAATATAAATAGAATTTATTGGCAACATTTTATTTGTATGAAAGCAATGCTGTGTAAATAAGCATAATATAATACAATAGAGTGTAAGAATGCCATCACATGAACCCAAATCTGTTTAAACAGGAAATCTTGTTAACATATCAGATGCTGGCTTTAGTATTAATACTTTTGCTAAAGTATGCATTTTCAATTTATGCATTTTATTATTGTTTACATATCAATAATATATAGTATGGATATATGTATCTATGACAATATCTATTGGAATTTTAAGATAGTATTGTAGACTTTTTTTCAGTCCTAGTTAGTCATTCTAAGTGGTTACATCTGGCATTAGCAGAGAGTTCAGATCTTGTTTAAATATAGAATGTGGTTTGTTTTGCAGAAAAAACCCCTAATCATGAATTTAATCTCCTGTACTACAGATCCATCATGTTAACACTTATGCACCATCCTTAGCTGCCAGGAAAATTGTATTTATGATCATATTTCATTATCTGGAAGGCACTGTTTCCAAAGATAAAAATTGTCCTTGACGAGAAACACAATGCTAGGAGCTCATCTTCTACAGATACTTGGATATGGAATTTTCTATGTACAGTTTAAATAACTCATAACGTTTATCTACAAAGTTTTATCATGAAAAAGACTCCTGGAATTCTAAGCAAATTAAATCTTATATTTCCTATTAGATATCTACAGTACCATACACATTATGATGTAAATTAGAGTAGATGTGTAAGTAAGATTTTTCTTTTCTTTTTTTAAAAAAAATTGTCCATAATATACCAGTGTGAAACTATTGAAGTGTAACCCCAAAATTGCATTTGAAAATAAAACCCTGGACTCAATGGGACTCATTCCCTTTTCTGTATGTTACAGAATTACATTCAAGGAGTCCATGATGCTAATTAAGTGATGAACTGTTCTATTTTAAGCATTTCCTACAGTGTAGAAACAAACATTATTTATAAAGTTGCCATTTCTCATTTGGTACCGCTAGACCTATTTGACTATAAATCCTATAATATCCAGATAGGATTATAGGGGAGGGAGGGAGGAAGGGAGGGAGGGAGGAAGAGGGGGGTTGGGGAGAATAAATAATCTGAAATGAACCTGTTTTAGAAGCATGTTTCAATTTTGTTAAATGAAAGATACAAGCAATGCATCACTATTTGTGAAGATCACATGGACAAGTTATCAAAATGTTATCTTGTACAGCAATATCTGAAAAGCAGACTTGAATTGCACAGAAACATCACACCTACTTAAACCTGGAAATTCCATAGAGAATTAGCAAGCCATAACAGAAATATATACTGAGAAATACTCTGGGAATCTGCTGCCTTGTGAACCTCCTGGGGTGTGAATAAATGGATCTGGGTGGCTGGGTTTTTTTTATTTGCACCTTGACAGACCTGTAGAAATGTTGCTGTGTCCCATCTGTTACTGTTTTATGTGTGTTGTCATTATTTTAATGTAAGGATGTTTTTTTAAAAAAAAAAACCTGATATTTTCTAAACAGCACATTTGACTGCCTTTTTGTTTTTTTCATTGGCAGAATCTTTTAACTGAGAACCTGAATTCCTAAAGTAATACCTAGGAAGTGCCAATGTTCTTATTAGCAGCTGCTGTGAATATCTGTCGGGGTCTGTGTCCCACCTGAGGTTTCAAAAATTATTTCAATATTTTTAAGTGATTATAAAGTCATCTTGTTGCAAATCAAATGCCTCAAGGACATTTCGGTTTTAATTTCCCAATACTTCTGAGACCTGGTAATACACTGAAGACTTTCTGAGGAATTGAACATGATAGAGGTCTGCAGGTCATTTTTTTTAGAAGGTAGTTCCTTATGTATATATAAAAGACAAAACAAGTACACTAGTCATATAGGGTATATCTTCCTTTAGTGATTATGAGTTATATTCTTGATGTGGCCTACACTAAGGTTTGAAAGCCAAAAAGTAACATTTAATACATGTTACAAAGGACATGAATTAAACAATACAATATATTTCTTTATTAGACAGAAAACACACATCATAACCAGGGGTGGGTTCTACTTACCTTTACTAATGGTTTGCAACAGGGTCGTGCATGCGCGCGTGCTTCGCTCATTGAGCCGTGTGAGCAGAAACTTCCTGATGACATTTGGGTCATGGACAGAGGCTCCCGCTGCAGAGATGGGTTTCAGCAGGTCCTGACCAGATCTGGAGAACCAGTAGTAAAAATTCTGACTGGCCCCAACCCCATCTATTCTCTGCCTCCCAAGTCCCAGCTGATTGGGAGGAAATGGGGATTTTGCAGTAACCTTCCCTTGGATTATGGAGGGAATGAAGATTCTATAGAATCCTTTCCCTGACACACCCACCAAGCCATACCCAGAGAGCCACTAGTAAAAATTTTTGAAATCCACCAATGTCCCGCTGGTTTTACTACCAAACCACTAGCAAACCGGTCCGAATCGGGGGCAACCCACCACTGATCCTAACATGCCAATGAGTGCATCAGAGAAGAATATGTTCTAACCACAGCAGGTCAAAAAACACCCGCTAGTGGATAACTGAACTGAACTGAACTGAACAAGCTTCTTAAAGCAATAGGCACACGATTCCACAGAGATAACACATAAAATTATAGTTAATGGAAAAGAATCTTAGCAGTTTTCTTCTAGTAAAAAAAATGCTGAAGTGAATGGTTGCATTCACCCAGGTAGCTATTGCTGAATTATAGACAACTCGGAGGTAGCCATTTTTAAATCATTAAAAAACATTGTCAAGTTCAAAAAAATTATTAATTAAATAAATTTATATGTTACCAGATTTCTAATAATCTCACTAGCCAAGAAAGTTAGGACTGTTATCAGTTAGGACTGATTATTTAATCAGTCAGATTATTGATGGAGACAGTCTAAAAATATAGCAGTAGTGATAGCTCTTAGATTTATACACCACCCCATAGTGCTTTAAAGCACTCTGAATGGTTTATAAATTTCAGCATATTGCCCCCAACAATCTGGCTTTTCATTTTACTGATCTTGGAAGGATGGAAGGCTGAATCAACCTTGAGTCAGTCAGGATCAAACTCCTGGCAGTGAGAAGAATTAGTCCTCAATCCTGCATTCTAACCATTGCATCACTATCAAATATAACATACTGTATGTGCAATGGCTTATACTATTACTTTTTCTTGCACCATCTCTGAAGTTCCTTAAAAATTACAACCACTGGTTAAGTGCTTACTTAACATATTCAATAGATTTATACACAAACTACATGTATGATTAATGTGACACTTAATAGAACACCATCATTTCATAATACTTTAGGTATTTTACAATCATTCTACCTGACTTACTGAGCTCTTATTTATTTATTATAAATATTATAAATATAAATTAACTGATTACAACCTCAGTCCTCAATATTCATAGTCATTTATAGAATATAATATAGCATAAATGTAAACATTTCTTTTTAGAAAGCAAACCCCTCAAAATTGCAAACCATTTCACCACTTGTTGTTAGTTGCGAAGTCGTGTCCGACCCATCGCGACCCCATGGACCACATTCCTCAAGGCCTTCTTGTCCTCTACAATCCTCTGGAGTCCATTTAAACTCATGCCTACTGCTTCAGTGACTCCATCCAGCCACCTCGTTCTCTGTCGTCCCCTTTTTCTTTTGCCCTCAATCTTTCCAAGCATTAGACTCTTCTCCAGTAAGTCCTTCTTTCTCATTAGGTGGCCAAAGTATTTCAGTTTCATCTTCAGGATCTGGCCTTCTAAAGAGCAGTCAGGGTTGATTTCACCACTATCTATCAAAAACTCACCCAAATATATATTACTCGCAGCCTTGAAAAATGGAAACCGCAAAGGGGCAATTTACTTCTTGGGACCAAGTCTTCTAGACAATTTGCAATCCACAGGTAAATCCTATATTGGGTGCAAGCCTTCTTTATTTCTAGAGAAATTGGAAGTCTAACATCTCTTTTGATTTATTTATTTTATTTATTTATTATTTAAATTTTTATACCGCCCTTCTCCCGAAGGACTCAGGGCGGTTTACAACCAGATAAAATAAACATTCCTATTACAAAATAAATACTATTAAAATACCACTAAAAAACTTATTCAATTTGGCCGCAATTAAAATTTAGCAAATAATAAAACCCATTAAAAACCCATTAAAAACCCATCGATAAAACCCAATTAAAAACCCATAAAAAGCTAACCCAGTCCAGCGCAAATAAATAAGTGAGTTTTGAGCTCGCGGCGAAAGGTTCGGAGGTCCGGAAGTTGACGAAGTCCTGGGGGGAGTTCGTTCCAGAGGGCGGGAGCCCCCACAGAGAAGGCCCTTCCCCTGGGTGTCGCCAGACGACACTGTCGCGCCGACGGCACCCCGAGGAGTCCCTCTCTGTGAGAGCGCACGGGTCGGTGAGAGGTATTCGGTAGCAGCAGGCGGTCCCGTAAGTAATGATGCATGGAAAGAATCATTTTCAAGGAGACAGTCCATTAAGATATCCTAGTATTATCACCTAGTGATCAATACATTAATTTAAGCTTGGAAGGTTATAAATAACCAGTAAAGTGACAGGAGAACAGATAGTTTGTTTCAGATGTGTAGAAACAAGTTTAGAAAATGTTAATTCTTCATGTATATATTTAGGGATTAGCAAAAATCAGGTGCCAAAGGCCAATCACAGTATGTTTTATTCATTTTTAAATTATTTTTTCAAAGAAAATATTACCATACTTAAGAATGTTCAAAGATCATGCATCCTCAATGTACATTTAGGCGGAGTCTTCCGCTGCCTTTCTCAAAACTGACAGATCACTTCCCTGATGTTAAAGAAGATTGCTAGTAACTGTTTATAAAAACTCTTCCAAAGCGTGGGAACCAACAATGACATGAGCATAAAAGCTCTTCATCTAGAATCCACCTTAATAACTAGGACAGCTGATTATCAGCTGGTTAGAGGAAGTGATGGCACAGTGACTTATTGATACTTGAATTGCCAGCCTGAAATAGTCTGTACTCTGGTGGATCAAGTCCACTCCATAAGATAAAGTGTGCTTCTGCCACTTGTTCTGACCCAGCTTTAGCAGAAGCAAGAAACAGACTCCTTGTCATGAAAAACAATTAGCTCCCCAACTCCTGCTCACCCAGCAGTTCAAAAGCATACAATATTGTGAGTAGATACATGGTACCACTTCTGTGGGAAAAACCTAGCTGTGTTGAGGTGTCCAGAGAGCAAAAGCTAGTGCTGGACCTTGCTGGATATGAGGCAATGCAACACAAGATGAGGTGAGACAGTCCAGCAGAGAAGTCCGGAAGAGCCAGCAATCAGAGTGCCACTAGTCAGCTGAGTAAGCTAGTTTGCACACATGTGCTGAACAGAATGAAGTAGCAATTTAGGCTGTCAGAACTGCAATGTGTCTAGCATTTGTAGATTGCCCTGACATTGTATGCTATATGCTAAATAAATGAAATAAATCAGAAGACAGGAGAGTAAGAGAAGAGGGACAGACAGACAAACAGACAGAAAGGAAGCACAGAGAAAGAGAGAGAGAGAGAGAGAGAGAGATTGCGATTCCAGACAAGAGTTTGAAAAAAATACATATAACACAATTGGCTCAATGCATGAGAGCTATTCTTTAAAATTAACTATTCTAGATTGTGACTGACTTAGTGCTTCATCCAAAAAAACAAGATCTATAAACTTTTTTCTTCAAACAAGTTATAAGGGAATGTCTCAAAATGCATATATATATTTAAGAGATTGGGTCATTTTACTTGCTTAAAAATATAGGCGGCACTTTTCCAGAATAGAAAACTGAGGGCAGACTTGCAAACCCATGGGAATCATTACAAGAAAATGTCTGCTTCTTTATAGAAAAGATTCATAGTTGTACGTGACAGTTGCCACATTCCTTTCTCTTACAAGTTAGCAATTCTCAAAATGAACCATTCTTCTCTGAATATCTATATATAGTACTAGAAATTACTCTGCTTGCTGAATTTATATCTATTACATAAAAGCATAGGAAACAATATTACTTTGAATATAATGAACAGGGAACAGTTTAATCCTGGTATCAGCCTGTGTTGGTTGAAAATGTCTTCCAAATATCTTCATAATCACATAATAGGTAGCTTTTAACTATACAATTAAGACACATTTAACACCTAACCTCTATTTCCATCTTTCTATTTTACAGGGTTGCTACAAAACCAATTAGCATACAGAGTGTTCCTGAAAGAATAAGGTTGAACAAAATACAACAGCCAGCATGTCATGGAACACTAGACTATAGTGAATAAATAAGCCAAATATCTTTCATTAGAACTTAAGGAGCTTGTAGGAGAAAAACTGTGGATAGAACAGGCAGTTTTAGTTTTCCACGTACATGAAGGAAGGAAGGACAGAGAGATTGAAAAGGTCAGCCTAAATAATAGTAACTAATTCAGAAGTGAGATGCTAGTGCGGAAACTATAGCAGACAAGATTTGCCAATAACACAATTCAGGAAGACATTTTCAAACATGAAGTGCAGTTGAAAAACAATGTGGCATAAACTGATGAGGTCAGCCATTAACCATAGATTTAAGGAAGAAGTAAACAATGAAAAAAAATACATTTGTACAAGGTTAATAAATAAACTCTTTAAAATCTTTAGTGATGATTGCTTGGAAGAAGAGACTCTTCTCTAGAAGACGTACTATTTTCATAAATTAAACTACAAATTAATTCACTTAACTTCTATTTATGTTTAGCTAGGACAACTTTGGTAGCCATCGTGCATTTGTTTCTGTTAAAACTCTCCAGGTATTTAATCTCTAGTTAAGTTTTATTAGTAACGTAAACCAATTATCTTTTCCCAGCACATCTAAGGATAGATCATAAATAGCTCATTCTTACTATAGAAAGAGAAGTAACAGAAGTAAGTGAAAATGGGAAAATATAGGTAATAATGCGATGAAGAAAGAGAGGGGTAAGTAATGTTTAGAGGAACTTTGTAAAAAAATTTAATTTCAGAAGCTAAATGGCAAAAGTTTTACAAACAGTTAAAGACACCACTGATTATGAATGGGAAGAAGAGAGGAAAACCGAATGAAGAAGAACGAAACAAAAAAAAGAATAGTCTGGATGCTGTTACCTAGTTTGGTAATGAAATGTGTGCAAGAAAAATGTATGCAAGAAAACAGAGGGTCCCAAGGACCACATAGTTCAACTGTAAGCTATAAATATGCTCTTCTACGGGAACAAAAAAAAAAGAGTTTATTCCTACATTAAATAATAATAAATAAAGTAAATAAACAATAATAAATTACATTTGCAGAATAAAAATCAATAAATAATACCCACTATTTTTCAAAAGATTTTACTATTATTTACAGCACAGTTAAAATATAATGGAAAAAATGGCAAGATGTTCAATTTTTAGGATCTATATTTAAGATTATTCTCTAAGTATGCTTACTAAAGACAACTATATAAAATTTATTTATTCATGAAATATATTTGCAAACCATCTTGTATCCAATAACTTTGAATTGCAAAATTGAAAATACCATTTACTGAAGGGATATTGGGGCCAGACTTTATACAGCAAACTAGAATGTTTGTTGCAGTGATAATGTACTATAGAATTTGGGACTGTGCCATGCAGTCCATGAACATTGCTCCCCAATATGAGCTGCAGACTGCAGCAGTCCAGAACTCCTGTAAAGGAAGCAAAGTGAGATACTTTATTCTTGGGCCACATGATACAATCCTAGAAGTGGCCACCAGTTTCAGATACTGAAAACTCAATTCAGCTCCCCACAAAATGGTGGCATCATACCATGCAGCTATGCAGCCCAGGAAGAGAGCATCCTGCCCACCTTCTCTAATCCAAGCTTCAGAGATCTTCAAAGGTAAATGAGGACAAGGGTGTAAGGCCTGATGGGGTGGGAAGCAGTCCCATGGCCTATGAGGATCCAGTCTGGGTGGATGAGGGAAGGTAGTGGAGCAGGTGTACAGCATCCATGCAGTCAGTCATAAGAGTGAACAACCATGGGGTGCTACAGTGGCTGTAACTTCAAATCTGGGTCATTAGTAGCTTTGGAGGAGTCAGTCATAACTTTGAACATTCACTAAGCAACTTTCGTAAGTTAAGAACTATCCATATGGCATTTTCAAAAGATTTTACTATTATTTACAGCACAGTTAAAATATAATGGAAAAAATGGCAAGATGTTCAATTTTTAGGATCTATATTTAAGATTATTCTCTAAGTATGCTTACTAAAGACAACTATATAAAATTTATTTATTCATGAAATATATTTGCAAACCATCTTGTATCCAATAACTTTGAATTGCAAAATTGAAAATACCATTTACTGAAGGGATATTGGGGCCAGACTTTATACAGCAAACTAGAATGTTTGTTGCAGTGATAATGTACTATAGAATTTGGGACTGTGCCATGCAGTCCATGAACATTGCTCCCCAATATGAGCTGCAGACTGCAGCAGTCCAGAACTCCTGTAAAGGAAGCAAAGTGAGATACTTTATTCTTGGGCCACATGATACAATCCTAGAAGTGGCCACCAGTTTCAGATACTGAAAACTCAATTCAGCTCCCCACAAAATGGTGGCATCATACCATGCAGCTATGCAGCCCAGGAAGAGAGCATCCTGCCCACCTTCTCTAATCCAAGCTTCAGAGATCTTCAAAGGGGTAAATGAGGACAAGGGTGTAAGGCCTGATGGGGTGGGAAGCAGTCCCATGGCCTATGAGGATCCAGTCTGGGTGGATGAGGGAAGGTAGTGGAGCAGGTGTACAGCATCCATGCAGTCAGTCATAAGAGTGAACAACCATGGGGTGCTACAGTGGCTGTAACTTCAAATCTGGGTCATTAGTAGCTTTGGAGGAGTCAGTCATAACTTTGAACATTCACTAAGCAACTTTCGTAAGTTAAGAACTATCCATATGGCATTTTCAAAGATTTAATAGATTATAGAATGCTTCACAATGCAGGCACATTAAAGTTCAGAATCTATATTGTTCAGGTCTTTCAGGTATCACAAATATTAATGTTTATTCTAACCATGATATGTCAGACAGAGCCCAGCATCCAGCTTTATCTTTATAGCAAGCCAAAATCAAAGAATATGGACTGCGGTGGCATGGTCCCATGCACCACTCATGATCTGGTCCACCTACAGGAAGTCAGAAGTTTCTCCCACTGCTTTTTTGGGCATCCATCGTTATTCTGTTTCTCTGCTTCAGTAAGGAAATATCTCTGAAATGATAACCTCTGGCGCACAAGTCATCTACTCTATAACTATAGATGTCAGTCTTCAATATAGGAAACCATCAATCATCCTCTGAAAGAATCTTGATCCCATGTTGATAGAAAAAAAATAAAATTTGATGTAAAATTCAAACTATCAACAAAAAATTACTAATTATAGATGAAGTTTATATTGATTATAGATTACATCTATAATCTGATTATAAACTGATTATCGATTACATAGATTGCATTACTCTGAGCATCCCTCTTCTCATGAGATAATGGGAAATTCCACAAAGAAGACAAAAGGAAGGATGAGCTCTCAGGGTACCAACAATACCAACAGTAGCCCCTACAATTGTAGAACTGGAAAAAATTATTTCTGTCCATCATCTGTGATAATTTTTCCTATATAAGATTTAGTATAGCAGAGCCCACTGCTTTACTAACAATAAGAAACATTTAATCTAATGATTACAACTGATTTTATATACTGATAGAATATCTTGCTATAGTCCTTTCCCCCACATATTCAGCAAGAAAAGAGTGAGTTGAAAATATAATTGAATATAAGATTAAGTGTAATTACTAAACACATGATTCTATGCTGGACTGTAGACAATGCATTCTTTGTCACCTTGTTAGATGAATAATAAACCTCATGTTAAAAAAACCATTAATCAATATTAGATATTCATTCCAAGCAATTTCATATATATTTTGCTCCTCCTAATTCCAATCCCTCAGATTTACTTTTACAAATATTACAAAGCTTAATGTTTGCAATTAGTGAGACATGGATTTGGAAGGCAATTCAGAATACAAATTGCTAGATTCAGTGAGTCACATGAATCAAAGCATTCAACCTTTTCAAACCATGATTAGTGCCTATTTTCATCCTAAATATTGTTTTGGTATTTAAAGTCTAATACTGTTTTTGCAATAACATCATAAATCATACAAGACAAAATAGAAATGAAACTCAATACAGATATTTATTCTAATGACTGAATGTGGTGTCAAGGTAAATATCAACAGCAGGTCAGTAAACATTACAACTTTCTAGAGGGAGAGAAACATATTTTTTCTCTCTTACATTATTTAAACAGGATTTTTAACTATATGCCAGACCAAGATATTTAATTAGAGTCTTTCTAAATTTTCTTCCAGAAACCCAGAACAAAAATGGAAAATACAGTTTGGTACCCTCCCCTCTCTGAATAAAGATGTAGTTTTATTGGAAGATAAAAGATTACTTTAAATGGATAATCTACTAAAAACTAACTTCAGTTGGACATCAGATATCCAATATGTTTCATTTTAGCCCCAAATCAAAATGTCACTGTTACGGGGTAGATCCCACTGTTATCCTTCCCTTTTCGCTAATGATTTTTTTTAAAAATTATGGTGCTACTAAGCTTGTAACTGTTTAAATGTATTACCATATTATCTCATATAGTAGAATGATATTAATATATTCTGTCTTTCAAAACATAGCAGATACCTAAGAAATATGAGATGAAGGTTGGAGCAAAATTGATTCTTTGGCCCAATATAAATGCACATGTTTGTAC
Organism: Ahaetulla prasina; assembly: GCF_028640845.1. Taxonomy (NCBI): domain Eukaryota; kingdom Metazoa; phylum Chordata; class Lepidosauria; order Squamata; family Colubridae; genus Ahaetulla; species Ahaetulla prasina. The sequence goes on along the minus strand of NC_080543.1, from coordinate 39,264,304 downwards.
CTTTGCACCAATTTTCACTTCTGGGGACTTCCTGGACAAGAGCTGGCAGTTTCTTTGACAACACTGTGATTTGCCATTGCCTTCTTCTTAGAAGTAACTGGCCTAAGGTCACCTAGTGGCCTTAGGGGCAAAAAAAAAAGGTCTTAAACTTACAGACATCTGATCTCTAGCCCAGCCCCTTTAACCATTGCACCCAACTGGCTGAAATACAAATATAATGCATAAATATCTAGTTTTTAGCTAGTTTTACTATTGTGCTTTTTTGTTATTGTCATTTTACTCTCTCATGAAACTCAGCACTTTATCTGTTTAAAGCTGAACTGGACGTCATTTAAAAGAAATCTTAGTAAATCTGACATCTCAAATGCTTTCAAACTTTGTTTGCCAGAAAGGGCTGAACATATTTGGACCAGTGATTACGTTTGCCACTGATTGTATGTATGTATGTATGTATGTATGTATGTATGTATGTATGTATGTATGTATAAAACGTTTTGAAGCCGTGGAAAGGATTGTAATTCCATAACATGCTTGAGAACAGCAATTAAAATCCTTAATGACATAAAGCAATGAAAGACTCTTCTGATTGCATATTAATGAAAGGGACTGGTGTAGGTCCTGTATGGTTTAATGCAGATTGCATAATGAGAGAACATCTATGTGATTTGTACTCTGACTGCTTTACAACCTTTTGAGTGATCCACAAATGAACTCCTTTGACCTGTCTTGACTTATTGCTTTGATTCCTGGCAAGCTTCTATTAAATCTGCCCTGCCAGCTTTTAAATGAGCAAATGCAAATAGCATGCAGAAGATATATTCCCTTTCTCTCAGTTTCTGCATTTTACCTTTACAATTGCAGTACAAGATTTCCCCCCCCACCCTTGTTATTGTATTATTATTGTTATTGTTGTTGTTTCGGATCCACATGATTTAATGATTTCCAAAATCTCATTTTCCTTTACATTGGGAAATGCTTCTTCTTATTTCTTTAGAAAAGAAAAGCCCAAATCGAAGAAAGTATGACCAAAAAAACCCTATCTTTTGTTCAGGGGAGCACAAAGCAGGACTTTTGCTCTTATAAAATTCTGTGAAGCTTTAAACAGATGGATTTACATAGCTAAATCCCTGAGCAATAGAATTCATCAGCTGCTAGAATTATTAGACATGAACAAGGGCATGTGTTTATCGGGAATATTCTACTTCTCTCTCCCCCTCCCAGCCCCTGCTGTCCCCAGTTTGAAAATGGTTTAATTTTTGCTTCTTAGAAAGCACATGGCTGTACTGAATATACAGAAAAGGGGAAACAGTAACATTTTCTGTATGAGGAATTTCTTATTATGATGTTTGCAAAACCTTAAATATCATTAGACACATTTTTACTGATCATATTAGAACAGAAACAACACCTTGTAAAGGTACAATCAGGTACAAAAAATAATGCAGTTAAAAAATGCCATAGCATATTTAATATATTGTGTATATATATTTTCACAATATTTTTAACCCATATAGCTATTTAATGCTTTATATCTTATTTATTCATGAAAATGCAAGTAATAAAAGATGCCATGGAATTGTATAATTTTCATCTGGCAGAAATGTTGAAGTGGTATAATGTAATAAAATGTTGAGGCCTGTGTAAAATGTTTGTGTACTACCATAAATGCAAAAATCTTTATAACACAACAATAATGTTTTCTTTAATTTATTCAAGATTTGCAGACTGCATGAAACATGCTATTTTTTTCATTAAAATTACAAGTATCAAATTTCTTCTTGAAGATTTTTTTTTCATTTTTCAAATTCTACAAAAGAAGCTTGTAATAAAATCAACAACATAAAAAATTAATCTATTACAGATGTAAACCATCCCAGCTAAAAAGAAATCAATGTAACTATTTAAAAATTATTTTTAAAAAATACAGTTTAAACCAGTAATAAACAAATCCACTCTGTGGACATCATGTTCTTGCTAAATTTAGTATGATTGAGTACTGTTCCAAATAAGATCTCCAGGGATTAGTTATGGGAATCACAGCCCAGTTTGGAATACCAAATTATACATCAATATGTTGACAAATACAGCACCATCACAGCATCCTTATATCAACACACTTTTGAATCAACTGTGCATATGTCTACAGCAGGGATGTCCAACTCGATTTCATTGAGGGCCGCATCGGGATTGTGTTTGACATTGGAGAGCTGGTGTGGGCATGGATAGGATGACATCACTTGTGTCAGGGGCGCCTGTGGTGGCCCAAGTGCTCTGCCAGCAAAAATGGGCTCCTGAGCTCTGTTTTCGGCTGCGACAGCCTCCTGCTACCCTCTGAAAGTGAAAATGGAGGTTGGGGGGGCATGTATGGCCCTTGTGAACTCTATTTTCATCTGGGATGGTCCTGCAACCCTCTGCCAGTGAAAACAGAGCTCGGTAGGGCCAAGCTCCATTTTTGCTAGCAGAAGCACTATGGGCTGGTCCTCCGCTGTTTCCAGGGCAGGCCCATGGGCCAGATCTAAGCACTTGCAGGTCGGATTCGGTCCCTGAGCCTTGAGTTTGACCCCCCTGGTCTACAGTATCATGTACAAGGGTCCTGAGGCCAAGGATCTCTTGCAGGCTCCAAGCATTCTATTTCTGGCTTTCCAGCATCCTGGGTTCGATTTTGGGGCAAAATAATTTCAGCAATTTTCCCTTCTTTGAAAACGAATAGTGGGAATAAATATAGGATATCTCTGGAATGCAACCTATTCTTTTCCCACCTTTAATGTTACTACAGCAGTTCAAAATAATTGTTTGTCAAACTGAAGTTGTCTGTTTTTAAGAAATAACATAACATAATAACAGAGTTGGAAGGGACCTTGGAGGTCTTCTAGTCCAACCCCCTGCCTAGGCAGGAAACCCTATACCATCTCAATCAGATGGCTATCCAACATTTTCTTAAAAATTTCCAGTGAAATTTTTAAGAAAATGAATTAGAGCAGTGGGTTTCTAGGTAGTAAACTAATCACAATGCTATCCTTAAGAGCCGTGATGGTGTAGTAGTTAGAATGCAGTACTACAAGCTACTTCTGCTGACTGCTGGCTGTCAGCAGTTTGGCAGTTCGATTCTTATTGGCTCAAGATTAATTCAGCCTTCCATCCTTCCAAGGTTGGTAAAATGAGGACCTAGATTATTTGGGGAATATGCTGACTCTGTAAACTGCTTGGAGAGGGCTGTAAAACACTATCTATTGCTATTGCTATTGCTAATATATCTCTAAGGCTAAAAAGGGCCCAAAATTGATAATCCCAAAATATTTCTGGCCCTTCTGAGAGGCTCAGTGAGATGCCTTTTATCTTATAGTTAAAAATAAATGAATATGTGTGTTGTAACCAGTATGATATTGCCAAATGAGGACAAGCAGTTCTTATTATATAGGTAGTCCTCAATTCATGATCACAATCCAAAATTTATGTTGCTAAGTGAGAAATTTGTTAAGTGAATTTTGCCCCATTTTACAACTTTTCTTACCACGTTTGTTAAGTGAATCACTGCAGTTAAATTGGTCACATGGTTGTTAAGTGAATCTGGTTTCCACACTGACTTTGCATGTCAGGATACCACAAAAGGTGGTATCACACAATCCCAGGACACTTCAACCATCATAAATATGTGTCAATTACCAAACGTCTGAATTTTCTGGTCATACTTCCACATTCTAAATATCTGACGGCTGAAAAATGGTGATGTTAAAATAAGAATTAACGTATGTGTTAACATTCAATTGAAAAAAATAAAACTAATAATTCAGCAGGAAGCAGCATAAAAGCATAGCTGTTTTAATGTCTCTTTGACTCATTTTTTTTTACTCCTGGTGAATGCATGGACAATCCCTGCAGTTTTCTTGACAAGGCTTTATTAGAAGTGTTTTGCCATTGCTTTTTTTCTACAACTGAGAGAAAATGACTGGCCTAATATTACCCAGCTGGCTTTATGCCTAAGGCAAGACTATATGTGTCCCAGTTTCTAATCTTACCACTACTACAAATGAGTTCAAAACAGCAGTAATAGTAAAAAAAAACTTCATAGGACGAGTGTTCAGTACATGTGTTCAAAGGCGAAGTCTTTCCTAAGCTACATTTTAGTCTTTGTCATTCTTTACAATCAACTTCCATTTTTAGCAATCAGACACTGAATATTAAAGTCTAATATCCCTTTATCATTTTTACACTGTTCATAAAACTAATACGTCAATTAAAATACCACTAAACATAATGCTGAATTGCAAAAAAAGAACTGAAATACTTTATTAGTGTACTTTGAATCTTGACGTCTAAAATAATCTTTTTTAAAAAAAAAAAAGAAATCACCTAGGAGCTACAACATATACTAAACTAAAATCACATGTTTTTTAAGCTTTACCTTGTAAAAATCAGTAACATGGCATGAAAGAATTAAACATGGCATAAAAGAATTAAAAATTACTTGTGGTTTTATCGTTTTGTAAAAATCATGAAGATCTTTGATTTTTGGAGACCATATGTACTTCAAAAATGGAACATTACTAAACAGGAATTAAGCTTGTTCATTAGCCATTAATGAAACAGAGCCCATTTCATTATCATCATTAACTAAAAATTATAAACTGGATAAATTTATCCATCTCACTCCTCCCAGCACCTGTCCAGTAATGATAAACAGGCATTCCACATGTAAAAAATTGAAGTGCATTCACATCATTGGGTTAATGTTGGTTTATTTCATATAAAAGATTCCAAATTATACAAACCACCTAGCTCCCCAAATTCCATGTAGTTTTCAATGCTACAACAGCACAACCATAAGTCAAATACTACAATAAACAAGCTATTGGTCACAGTAAGCACAATAAAACTAAAAACCTTATAATATAGTAACTTAAAAATATATTGTAAAAGTTCCATAGAAACCTAAAATGTAAGTCAATAAAGAGATTGTTAAGAGTCGCACTAAATGAGAGTCGCTGGTTGAGATGGGCAGCTATAAAAATTAAATAAACCAAGAAATAATTGAGGAACATTAGAGAATAGATTTTGGTTCAAGTGCCCGTACTCTTGGCTTCATGCAAGTTCTAAATCAGTGTTTCTTACTTAACAATATTAAAGTGACTCAACTTCAACTCCTAGAGTTCCCCAGCCAGCCAACCACAAGTTGTTAAGGTTGAAAAAAGTGGTCTAGTTCATCTGCATTTACTTTATTGCTCATGCATAATTCACAGGAATCTTCCTAAACTGGAAGTTTGCACCTGAGCCAGATTAGATAAAGTCCAACAGCAATCAAAAAAGTTTGGACCTTATCCTTTTGTGCCCATGTAGGATTCTACACTAATTCCCCACTCGACTTCTCTCTTTGTCTCAGCCATTCTCTTTCTGTCAACAGGCTTTCTTCTGCTGTTCCACTTATGTAATAATAGATGAAAAATAGATGATGTTGGGTTCTCTTTCCGGAAAGGGTTGTTTCTCCCAGTAATCTATAGTAATGCAGACACAAGATGAAAATTAGACATATATAGAGACATCCATCATTTTATACCCAGAAGTAAATCCTATAAGTTTAAGCTAAGAGACTGATTGACTTACTTAACAAATTATTGGCAAGCTTTTGTAAAAAATACCATATTTTTATTGACAAATTGTATCTGATTTATTTTCATCTGTGACAGTGACATCACAGTGCAGCTGAGTTTGCTTTGTCTGAAAACAGTCCAATTCTGTTTTCAGACCCAAACCTATAGATAACTCTGAATAGGGTTGAATCAGAATGTGAAGCTGTTTCATCTTAACTTCTGTATCATATTCTAATTTCTGAGCAAGCATCATCCCTATTTAAAATCATTTTTTAATTAAAATTTTATGCTACCCATATCCCTTATAAGATGACTCTGGGCAGTTAAATGTTCCTAATTTCTGTAAAACAAAATATTGCTAATTGATCCTAGACTATTTAAATGTCTAACTAGATGTTAATAACAACAGCCAGATTTGCATATGATCATAATTTATCTCAGATATTGGAACAACTTTTTGTATGTACATTATGGAAGCATTACTACATTAGTGATTTAGCTACCTGTAAAAAAAAATAAATAAATGTTAGTTTATTAGCCCCAATTGCTAAGGAATGTTTCTCAAAGGAGACTGAACAAACAAAAATGCCCCACAAACTCATGCATAATTAAGTCAATGATGTCATCAAATTTAGTCAAGGGTATCTCTTGAAAAGTTTTATTTATTTTTTTAAAAAGGGAGTTACAAACATATTCTGAATGAATATCCCACTACCATGTACAGCATGTAATATACCTATCTTCTCAACTCAGATATCTGCCTTGGGAGCACACTTCTCCATTTTCATCATGGAAGGGCACTTCCACCACCTGCCCTGGGCTGATTTCATTTAATGCCTGGCTATTTGCAAAAACTCTTGAGTTTTGCTAAGTGTATCTTGGTATGTTTTACTTTTTTATTGGGGTGATCTATTTCAAATGGCTATGTTTATTTATTTCTTGTGTGAAAGGATAATAATTTATCACTTTAAATTTTAAACCATAAAGCAAAATTTTACCTCAGTGCTGTACTTGTCCAAATCATTGGTCTAAAGCAGGGGTGTCAAACTCACATCGTCACAGCATTGTTTTTTTCCCCTTTGCTAAACCGGATGTGGGCATTGCCAGCACATGACTCATCTGGTCCACAGGCCGGGTGTTTGACACCCTTGGTCTAAAGGTTAATGTACCAGACCAGAAAGTAAGTGATGATGAGTTCAAGTCATCATGAAAGTCAGCTGGGCTGGTCATCTCTCTCAGCCCAACTCACCTCACAGGGTTGTTGTTGTGGGATAAATAGAGGAGGAAAAAGTATTAGCTTGCGTGGCACCTTGAATTATTTGTAAAAATAATAAAGGTGGGAAATAAATAAATGTAGCCATTTCTATTTCAGTCCCATCCATTCATTTCCCTGAATATACTTTATTTGAAATAACCTAGAAAACTGTGGATTCTACATAGTTCTAGAGCTGTCCAGGAAATTACTCAGTCTCTTGCTTCATTTATGGTACAGCTGGTTGAAAACATACTTTCAGAACCAATTATCTGGCTAATGTACACCAGGTTTTCACAGCCTTAAGATTTTAAATTATGACAGTAGCAGTGACTGATGGAAGATGCCATCAAATCCCACTAGTGAAAAAGCTCTATAAATGCTGTCAATTCCATCATGTAATTTGCTTCATTATCTCCTTTAGTGATCCTTATAGCCTTCTGTGGAAGGGGGAGTACAGCATTCCTATCACTTAGATTTGAAGAAAACATTTGGTTAAATTTTTCAAACCACTCTGAACGTTTAAGAAGTAGGAAGTGGTGCATAAATATTTCAAAAAACTAGATATTAACTTCTTGATGTAATTTTTTTCTTGCAACAATGACAATATAAAAATATGTATTATAAGAAATATTTACAAAACATGCATAATTTATTTTTTTTATTTTATTTGTCACAACAGTATATATAGGCATAAGCATGAAATAACTATACGATATATAAGCATATATATAAGCATAAGTATGTAATAACTATACGAATTGGATACAATTAAAGGGAACATTAGGGCAGGAATGGTAGGCATGCTTGTGCTCTTATGCACACCCCTTACAATGTTCATGCCAACTTTAAAACAAAATTACATATAGAGGCAATAATTTTAAAATTAAAAAATAAGAAGCTGGGAGTAAATAAAACTAGGTAGATTTATCCACTCCTGATTTATAGACCCTAAATTGAAATGATAATTCAGATTTATGGCTTTGAAATAACACATTGAGAACTAATTAGACTTTCATCTATTTAATACAATAAGGAACTCTTTCTTGGTAACATTTGCCTCAGAATATGTAGTCCTTTTGTGATGCCAGCTGTTTTTGTAAGTACCTCCTCAGAGGGATAACTGACAATTGTTTGTTTATTGTTATTTTATTTATTTATTTAACTTTCTGCCAAAAGTTTACTTGAGTTTGAGGTGGTTTAATAGATAATGAAGCAGAGAAGGAACACATCATCTAAGACCCAGTTAGCAACCTGCTGGCTTACATATTGATATAATCTTCAAGTTATTCCTTTAAATAACCAGGTGAAGGTTAAAGTGACTCATGCCAAGAGTAGAAAGGGTGTGTGTTTGTGTGGCTAAACAGTATCAAATGTTGCTGAATTCTCATTTTCCCCTCTATTTGCATAGAGCCGCTGTTTGTCTATGTGCTCTAAAGAGATAAACTGCATAAAGATAAACTGCAGCTTCCACTTTCAAGCCAGACAGCTGTCATGGAACTCTGTTTTTCAAGACCTGACCTAAAGGCAAAGTGGATATTGTATCACAATTAATTAGGAGCATTGGCAGGTTCGCATACATCGCAGGAACGAAGTATATGGGACATACCAAGTTGTTAAACCACCTACTCCAAAGAGAGTAAAAAAGCCATGTTATAACCACTACCATCTCTTGAGATAATACAATTGGAAAAGCATTGTTTGAGGATTTGTCATAGTAATGTCCATATTTACTACACTGCAATAGTTTTAAAATGACATATGGGAAAGAATTTACGGATGGTTGGCTGTAGCTTAATGTTTCATTTACAAGTATATCAACTACCCTGAAAATAATTATAAAAATTATATTGTGGAATGGTAGGAATCGCCATAGAAGGGCTCAAGGAAATGGTGGCAAGAAACTCACCAAATGATAAATGGAAGTTTTGTAACTGATTTTTTGCTGACTGCAGCAGCTATTACGAACAGGCAAGGCAGCTATTATTTTCATGTCAACAACTCATAAATCCCAAATGTGTCTGATAAATAATAGTCAAGTCATGACTCATGGACCCCATGAAACTGCCAACCCCTCAATTTGCAGCCTACCAAGTACCCTAAAATTACACTGCTAAAATTAGGTGGTAAAAGTGATGATTTGGGAAATGACATCTCATGCAAAAATAAGGGTGGAAATGGATATGCTAAGCCTCTGTGAGGCAAATGTATTCAATGCTATATAAATTCTCCAAATAGCCTTTTCAAGGGGGAGGGAGCCAAAATTGCTCACTTGCCCCTGGTGTTTTCAGCATCATATTTCCCCCTGCAATACTCCAATTAATTAGGGGAGGAGGAACTAAGTAGTATTCTGAAGAGACCTACTTTAATACACATCTTATGTGGAAACAGTGGAAGAATACATGGTATCTGTTTATTAGTGTTGTACTTGTACTTTATTGCTTTTAGCATTTGAAAATACATTCTTAGTCTTTTCATGAAATAGATTAATAACACTATCTATTCATTTCTTCATATTATATTTTACCAATCATTAAAATCATTTGCTTTTGATTATGCTAATCAATAGTTGCAGGGCTATTCTACTTCAATGAGTTTACAAAACGTCTACTTGAATTAAAACAATTTTTGTACCTCAGCTGAATAAGAGTTTCTAGTCAAACCAAAATAGATAGGAAATGTATATGCAGTAATTTAAGGTGGTATTTGAAGAATTAAAATTGAACTTCCATAGATCCCTAGCATGACCCATAATTGCTTTTATCTGTGATTGTAAAGAGCAGGAACAGTTGAAAATGAGAAAACAGCTTTTAGGGCTCCAGAATGTGTTCAAACCTTAGGTGTGAACAGATTGGAGTGAGGCAATTCTCACCTGATGTAACAAAACAAAACTGTTCATAGAACCCAATAGCTCTAAGTAATTAACTCTGTAATAGGAAGATCAACACATCAATGTGGTTTTTTTTACAATGATTACATGTACCTCGCAGATACTGAAGTAATTTAACAGTCACCTTTTTTATACCATAAAATATCAGATTTTTGGACAAACTTTATCTGTATATTAACAGATAATATGTCTTTGCCAAATAACTCATATATATATTACTATTATCTAGTAATAGTAGCATAGCTTAAATACAGCATACGATGGACTTTTTTGAGGGACTTCCATTGTAACACTCTATATTTGTTCTGCTTATAAATTCCTAGCTTATATTTGAACATCAAAAAACCTTCTCTAATTTGATCTGAACTCCAGGAAATAATATAGCATAAAGCAAATAGTAACTTGACTCTCTGCTATTTTCAATATTATTATCATCTATATAATGCTAATTTGAACAATTCTTGGTATTTATTTCAAATGCCTGGATAGTGTGGCATGTGCCCTTAGTTAAATGGGCTTATTGGGTTCCTTTGCACATTGAATTGCTGGAAGTTACAACCTATCCCTCTCCTAGAAAATGAAATATTTTAGGAAATATTAAAAGGACAGAATATTTCCCCTAAAAGAGAGGCAGAAACTCAGCCCCCCCCCCACTTTATTAATGGGCCATTAAGGCCTGGGCCAGTCTATTCTACATAACTCTCCTTCAGGCAGAGCCATTTAGTTGCCCTTCATTGCATCACCCAACAAGGATCAACCAAACTTAACACAGAGATAACCTAAAACTATAGCTATGACCTCTGACAGGAACCAATCAGGATACTCTTCCTGTGCCTCAGGAAGTTCAAAGCCAGAGAGGGTTGTTTACCTTTTTTTTAAAAAAAAAATCTTTTGCACCTACTAATGAATATTTCTATATGTCTTAGAATCAAATAATACATTAGTATTAATACAAAATTGTACAATAATAGAAAAGGCAGAAAACATGCAATTAGAACAATTAGATTTTGTCATAGATGGTATAGACATGTTCTCCTCTGACCTAAAAAGTCCTTATGCTAACTACCTAGGATGGTATGTATTGCCTAACTAGAAATAGAACATTGCCTTATATACTTATTGGGGGTGGCAGTGGATGGATGAGACTTCAGAATATTTGACTCCATACTTTTTTTAAAAAAAAATTAATACCACTATTTTTTTTCATATATTAGGTATGTTAAGGAAATTATAGCTACAGATAAATTTTTTGAGGACCAGCATAAGTAAGTGGATGTGAACTGAATGCTGAAACAGGAAACATATTTGCCCTCCAAACACTGTCACATATGTTTCTAATTACCCTAAGATAACACAAATACTGTTGGTAGCAAGCAGCTCAGTCTAATAATCAATTTGGAATTAATAAACTACATTTTGGTGACTCAAGAGTGTTAATCACATGCTACATAACAACGGAAGTGTCAAGTCAGTCTTGGAATCAAAGCAATAATTCAGAATGTTAAATTAATTGGGTTAAAATTAGGAAGTATAAGAGCAGGTTTCTAAAAGCTCTGATTAGTAAAAAATTACCTCCTATTTGTTTTTCTGTAGCTAGATTGGAAAAAAAGGCAGATTGGCATTGGATATTTGGCAAATACTTTGGACAGTCAAGGAATTATAGTATGAAAATATCAAACATTTTGGCAATTTTTGTTCTTACTAGTAGGAAAGCCATTAACTAATCAAGCCATTGATTCCACTATGCATATGCATAGATGTGTTCATTCAATGTATGCTTTGCTTCATTCATCAGTGTGTGTGTGTGTGTGTGTGTGTGTGTGTGTGTGTGTGTGTGTGTGTGAGTCAGTAGCTTGTCACTGTCTTCTTCCTGAGAGTTGGATGACCAGCTGAAACACACCCAGCTGGAACACACAGTAACATCAGGTACAAGCAACCATATCCATATGTGTAGAGTTCAACTAATTACAGTATTTTATTGCATTATGCCTATAATATAGGAATTTCCCCAAACTTCTTGCCTTCCTTGAGAACAGATAAATAAAGTTCCATGGCACTTAAGAGGAATCAGTCCTGGATCTCTTTTGGCTCAGCAACAATTCAAGGCTAATTCCCCATGTTCTGGCATGTTCTCAAGGCCCCCATCCCTAGAAAGGAAGAGAGCTCACCAATGGCTCCTAGCTAGTCCTTCCTGCCAGCAGGCATCTCCTTGTTCTTCCTTCTCTGGACACCAGCATTAACACATTTCAAATTTTGTCTCAGTTCCAAAGCAGCCAATGACTACTCACTGATCACACCTTACTACCAATCAACTGAGTGCAGAGGCCAAAGGAAAGCAGGAAAGCGAGGGGTGATATACCCCTTCCATCTTGTCTTGTGTCACATAATCTATGTGTTTCTGAGAAGTGTAGTCGTTCTGGGAAGTGAAGAGGCCTCAACTTCGACAAATTTCAGTCCCACGGGAGTTATGGATCCCAGATTTTGGATACATTTTGTAAGTTGGCCCAGTAGACTTATATTGATTCAATCATTGTTGCTCTATGATTCACTGTTTCACCCAACTGAAGTTTATGAAGAATCAAATAGACACAAGAGTTTTGGGAAAATAAAGATTAGAGCCCATGGTAACCACTGTTTCAGTTGAGTTGTCATTCCTGTCTCTGCAAAGTAGCCAATAAAGTGTTGGGGTTAGCCTATTATGAAGATAATGCACCAACTAAAATGGACAGAAGCACTCAAAGTGGAATAAGGGGGAAAATAATATTTTAAAAGGAAAGGAAAATTTTTGCCAACAGATCACATTGTCTGTTCCTGTTCTCCAAATATGATTTCTGGCTCATTCTCAGGACAAGGCAGTTGAGTAATGTAGACATTACCAAAGCTATGATGGAAAATAAGTTTTGAACTCTTAATTCTTAGGTAAACATGTCCCACTGAACTGTACAAAAATTTGAAGACTTTTGCGTTGTTTGTGACGGTTTATTTCAAAAGAAGCTAAGATTATCTTGCTATGCCAATAATAATAATTTTGAAAATAAAACATCTAAGTAAATGTTGCTGCTCAGTCCTCATAAAAATGGCTCATTTTTTAGCATTTATCCTAACCGATATAGGGTGCTATTTCACACAGGTGTAAAGCAAATGATAGCCTCTGCTATTTGCTTCTCACTAGCATTAATAAAAGAAGCAGTATGTGATAAAACAAGAGTCATATGAAATATGGATTTCATGAACTAGAATAAAACTAGAAAAATGACTAAATATGAAAGGTCAGGGCTTATAATGAAATATAATCTCCTGTGTTTTGCACAGTCCCTCCCTTGAAGAAAATTAAATGTTAATGTTTTTGAAAACTCTGAATTCTTCCTATCAAGATATATATCTTTTCATGCGACTTGTGCATTAAACACTTATAAAGCAAAAGCCAATTTTGTAGATTTTTATATCATGTCATTGTGTTGCTGAACAGTAATCAATATGCTGCAGAGAATAATGGAATAAACTGCGAGAGATGGCTTCTATCTGCTGTCTAAAGAAACATTAAAATAAGATTTATATTTATACCAGTATTTCTATATACTATATTGCAAGTTACTCTAGGCAGTTTAGAAATGTTATGAAACTCAGAACACACACATATGAAAACTTTGGAACATTCAGTAAATAGTTGACTGAGGATAACAAAACTTCAAGAACAACCAATACAATTTTCTTTTCAGCCTTCCTAAAGCTGGATGATTTGGTGCTGTCCAAACTCTGGGGGTGGGAAGGAGAGTGAAGATATTTCTTACCTGAAAACTTGCCTTGAAGACTTCTTCCCCAGCATCTCAGAAAGGAGAAACCCTATGTTTCTCTTATCATGTTGAAAATGTACAATATAACAAGATGGTTTTATCAGGGGCAGCAGTCCTGAAGATATCCTGCAGCCTAATCATTAAAGATTTTATGGGTTAAAAACTTTCAGAAATTCAATGCATGCTCGCCAAATAGTTTCATCTGATTATAACAGCTGTCAGTAACCAGAAGGTAGTCCACTGAATTTTGTACCAACTGCAAGGACATTCCAAAAGAAAGGGTGGATTAAGGATGATGGAACTACTGTCATTGAGAATATCAAATCCAAAAAAGAACCATAGCTGCCACACACAGCCAAATTGAGCAAAGAATTCACTGAATATGGTTTATACTTGCTGATTCAGCAGTAGCAAGTCCAGGAGAATTTTGAGAGATTGTGGAATAAAAAGAGGTATTTCTTTCACTTATGGGGATCATGCAATAAATCTATGCTCTTTGGGCATAATTTTGGGGAGGAGATAAGTAAAAAAAACACCAGATTGATTATGTGACATCAAGTCACTGTCGACTCTTGGCAACTATATATATATATATATATATATATATTACCAGGAGAAATACAAATTAGGTGAATTATTAAAATAAAACAGAAACATCCTGTGATAATCACCTGCTATGAAAGATGCCAGGACACAACTCTCTTTAGAAAAGCTATAAAATCATCTCAATCAGAATAGAGATGGAAGGGACCTTGGAGGTCTTCAACTCCAACACCTTGGAGACCCTATACAATTTGAGACAAATGGCTGTCCAGTCTCTTCTTAAAAACCTCCAGTGATGAAGCACCCACAACTTCTGAAAGCAAGCTGTTCAACTGGTTAATTGTTCTCACTTTAGGAAGTTTCTTCTTAATTCCATCTTGGCATCTTAATTCCAATCTTGGCATCATATCCCCTTTGTCAGGGCAGAAAAACTATTAAACATGATCTGTTTATACCGCATATTGGGATTTACTTTTTTTGCAGAATAGCGTTTTAAGAAATACCATTGATTTTTGTTGCAGTTTTATAATGCTTTGACAGAGGTGAATTTTGTTGTAACTATATAAAATATACCATTGCTATTTTATTATGTGTATATGGGTTCTATTCAGTGGTGGGAATCAGCCAGTTCGCACCACTTCGGGAGAACCGGTTGTTAACTTTCTGAGCAGTTTTTTTTTGTTTTGTTTTGTTTACATTTATACCCCGCCCTTCTCCGAAGACTCAGGGCGGCTTACAATGTATAAGGCAATAGTCTCATTCTATTTGTATATTTTTTTTACAAAGTCAATTTATTGCCCCCCCAACAATCTGGGTCCTCATTTTACCTACCTTATAAAGGGTGGAAGGCTGAGTCAACCTTGGGCCGGGCTCGAACCTGCAGTAATTGCAGGCTCTGTGTTCTAATAACAGGCTTCTCTACTGCCTGAGCTATCCCGGCCCAAGATAGCTCAGGCAGTAGTTTTGGCAAACTGGTTGTTGGAAGAAATCATTAGGGCAGAGAACCAGTTGTTAAATTACTTGAATCCCACCACTGATTCTATTTATACAATCTGATATATTTCAGATTATATCTGTCGTTTAATATGTGTCACCATTTGATGGTTTATTGGACATTTTTACCAAGATAAAAGAATACATAAAGATAGGTACTGATAAAATATTGTTCAAACACAGATAGGTTTTCAGTTAGGAAGGCAGATCAAGAAGGTTTGTTAATCTGTCCCATTTAACAAAACCTATTAGCTGCACTCCGCCAATTCTCTTATTGCTATTTTTTAGCTGTTATGGTATTGGTATTGGTCTACCTCTATGTGCACTATATATTTTTCTTTAAAAATGCTGCCTTATATAAATTAGCACGCTCTTAAATAGAGGAAGGCAGAATTTTCATTGTAACTATCATTCATGACGACTGAGTCATTTTCTGATTGTTCTTTCAGCTGCAGTCAGGAACTGTTTTTTTTTTTTTTAAATTGTGTGGGGGGAAAAAATACCTGTTTTAATCTACCGTCAGTCCTTCTGCATCTCCTTATGATACACAATACTAACTGGATTTCCCAGACTTCAGGAAAAATTGTTTAAAAGCATTTAAATGCTAACATTTCTTGCCATGCCCCATTCAGCAAGATGTTGACTTGATCAATATGCTGTCAGTGCATTGGTGCCAGTCGAGAAAAGGAGCATGTTTTAAAAGACCCTAAAAGGAAAGCAAATATTGATGTCTCATTGCTTATGCACTATATTGCTCTTTTCTCAAATAAATAAGAGCAGAATGACAATGGTCCTCTAAAAGGTCACCATAAGTCTTGCTAAAATTAGGACTTTGTTATTTCGATAGCTACAGTCTGTCCTTGCCATAGTCTATCTATCTATGATACTGGTAAAATATAACCCTGAAATATTTCCAGGTTCAAGCAGATAGAAATTCCATTGTCTGTTAAAAATTATTTTAGTGCAACTGTGCCTTTAATGCAAACAAAATCAGCTGGGATACATGTGTTTGGACGAACCATTTTTTTTTTTATATTAAGATAAATCTAAAAGAAAAAAGGACTTGAAAGATCACTAATAACCATCTTTAATTATGTAAAGGTCAAATTACATCTTCAATTGAATTGATACCAGAATGTATACAAAGGCAAATTCTGGAAAATTTAAACCTTCACCCTAACTGTTTTATTTCTAAGCTTCATTTTTTTACAATCATAGAATTTTTTTAAAATGAGGAATGGAGCCACCATTGTTCTTAAATCTTAAGTGTGACCCATAGACTGATAATGTTCCCTGAACTGAGGTATGAGAAGTGGACTCTTGTCTGCAACTTCTAATCATTTGGAGGGGGAGGGGATGCTCAATCAGTTATGACTATAGCTAGTGGAAATGAGAAACATGATTTCTCACCTTGTCTCAGGAAACCTTTCTGTTCTCCCTAAATCCAGAAGATGAAAAACAGACTGTAACTCTATCCACATACATGATGTATTCCTATCCAGTGTGAATTAATACCATGCGTTTTATGGGCTCTCGCCTCCTAATAAATGTTAACTATGGCTCGTGGCCACCAAAAAGTTTCCCAAAATGCTTAGATTTCTTGGACTGGCTGGAAACCTGGCTTCCAAATGTTCCAATGTGTATGTTTACTCATATTAATTATTAAAATAGAATTTCAATGTGTGAGAGATACTCATGATATAAAACTAGCTCTGGATTATTTTTATATCAGTGCAAGGAGGAAACCTCAACTGAGAATATCAAGAATGATTCCTTAGAATTCTGATTCACAAAATAGCTATCACTAGACAGTAAAATCAATGGTGGGAGTCCGCCAGTTCGCACCACTTCGGGAGAACCAGCTGTTAACTTTCTGAGCAGTCTGGCAAACTGGTTTTTGGAAGAAACCATTAGGGCAGAGAACCGGTTGTTAAATTATCTGAATCCCATCACTGAGTAAAATGTATTTAGAATTTTTAAAAATGTACAAACTTACATGGTTGTGCCAAGAAATACAATATGTTGGAATTCTTTATTATTGTAATCCTTATAAACTCATATATTGTAAAACAGTATCAGAAAAACATTCAAGTCTGACTAGTGTGAACATTCTATACGATTTAAGCTTAGAAAACAAATCACACAAGAGGTTATTACATTTTGTTATTTTACTATATATACAGCCTCATGTCCTAGGTCCTAAATAAGTCATAAATCACAATGAGTATCTTATTCAAGAGGAATACATTTAAAATTTATCTAGGACTATAATTAAATATGGCCAATACAGCTAGTCTTTGGTCTATTTAATGACTATCTCAATGATTCACAAATGATAATAAGTTGTAATAATGTTTTTTTTTAATAAAAACATTTTCAGAACAATGCATGCATTAATGACCAAATTCTATGCATCTGATTACAAAAGTCTTCTGTGTGAAACTGATTGAGGTCTGGTCAGTTTCAGCAGTGCACTAGTGGGAGAGTTCTAATCAACTAATCGAGATCATAGAACTGAACATATTAACTTGCAGTTAGCACTTTTTGGGGAAGTTCTATGTTGCAGAGGAAAGCAGCTCAAAAAGAAATAGCTTGCTTAAGCAATCTCTTCACCCTCTAAACAGGGGAGGAAAAGGGAAAAAATGGGCCAGACAAGCATGAGAAAATTTGATCTGAATAAGATGGAAGCAACCAATGTTCTTCATAGCATGTCTCTGTTAGTCATGTTTTCACCTTAGCAACTATTTTTCTGAGTATATAGATAGATAAGCAAAACGTATGAGAGAGAGAGAGAGATTTTGTTATTTCTTTTAGCTAACATTTATTGGCTGACAGCCTGTAGGCAATTTCTAATACAAAGACAAGAATATCATCAAATTAAACAATTATATTTAACTTTTATTTTTATTAGTTTTCTTTTGGCTGTATTTGTAACAACCACTATTTATATTATTATGTATTTTATAATATATTTAAAGTCTGGTTTTATTATTATTTTTACTATCATATTCTGTGCAATATGAAACACATATAAACGTCACAAATATATGTAAAAATGCCTAGGAATGCGATACATAATTCAGTTATGAAACATGTGGGAGTCAAAAGAGTCATTTCAAGTGTTTCAAGCTTAAAATAACACAGGGCTATTCATGCTTTGAACATAATATTTTGTTCTGTCCTTGCATTAAAACATGATCATTTTGACTATAATCGTTTTGCGAGTGCCAAGTGCCACAATGGGATGGTTATTGCGGCTTGTTATTTTATAATTTTCATTTCCAAACACTTTCCAATCAAGTCTCTACAGCAGCACATTCCAGCCATATCCTTGCTGTTAATGATTTAAACTGGATGGAGTCATATAGGAACGGAGTGTTGGAAAATGAGGCACATGGCCATATGGAAGAGGACAGCACTCCTGTCAGCCTGACTAGCACATTACAGCTGTTCTTTCAACATCCCAGGAGGAAATTAGAGTTTAGACAAAATAATAGATTTCAAATGTAGCTTATCCTCTCCCAAGTAGCCTCCCCTATAAAAGTAAAGGGGACATGCAAATACCAAGGCATACGTTTAAAACAAAATATCTTCATTTTGTGCATGTTCCTTCTTATAGTGTCAGATGACTAGAGAAACAACTATTGATTATTTAAAATGTTGACCCAGTATTAAAAAGAAGCATTCATGTGCTTCTCAAGATGTTGTGACCCAGGTCCAAGTAGGAAGTAGGAAACTCAGTCAGTGTAAAAACAAACAAACTTTATTAGAACAGCTGAAAATTAATTTATTCGCAGCGTAGTCCAACTAAATTAAAGTAAATTCCTCCCAACACAATTCTTCAGTCCTATCACCAACCTTGGACCAATTAGGCAAACTACCAAAGGCCTTTCTTGGCAAAAGTTCAGAAGACACCAATACAAAACAAATGCAACAAAACAAAGCTATCAACATTGTTTTCCGGCAAAGAGCCCAAACACCGTTGCTGGTCTTTTAAGCCTTATGGGAGGGGCCAATCATCTCTTGGCCCTACTCCTGAGTAATCCTCTTTGCTTGAGCTGCATGCTCTCATGCATGCATTAGGAACAGGCTCCTCCTCTTCCTCTGCCTCACTATTGTCAGCCTCTGGAGGCTCTGGAGTCCGCACCTCACTCCCCGATGGCCCTGGCCCCACCTCTGCCTCCAACACATAGCCCTCATCCAGGCCTTCCTCAGCCTCCAGGACTGGCCCATGTTCTTCCTCAGCCTCATCACTGTCTGACTCCATTGCCAGCTCTGCAGGCTGCTGGCAGACCACAACACAAGATGCAGAAGGCATTCCAAGAGGTCATTCCATTTTTTTACTAACAAATTAATTAAGTCATCTAAGTCAGAGGTCTCCAACCCAACGGGTCCATGGCATGCTAGAAACTGGGTCATGCAAAGAAGCAAAGTCCCATCCACCAGATGCAGGCAGAACATGAAACCATGTCCCTTCTGGTCTGTGGTAAAACCTCTCTCCATGGAACTAGTCCCTGGTGTCCAAAAGGTTGGGGTCCACTGATCTAAGTAGTATGATAATTTGTTTTATGCACAAATATAAATTAAAATCTATCCAAAAATACACAATGAAGAGCAGAAGTTAAGACTTATTTGTTGTATTTGCTACGTTAAAATATATATTCCTTAAAATGTATCTTTCCCTTATAGTTATTAAATAAATCACATGTAGTCCTCTCTTATTGACTCACAATTGGAGCAAGCAACTCTGTTACTAAGTGATGTGATCATAAAGTGAAACTTGATGTGACTTATGTCAGTTACAGCTATGGTATTAAGCAAATCATCCATGGTCATTAAGCACAAAGTCATGTGATGATGACTTGGGACTTCCTAATAGCTTCCCCAATGACTTTGCTTGTTGGAAGCCAGCTGTGAAGATCACAGATGGTGATCTCATGAAGCACAGGATAGAAATGTGTTAGAAATTTGGTGAGTTACCAAGGATTTTAATCACAATCACATGACGACAGGGACACTGTGATACTCATAACTTTGATCTTTTTTTTCAGCACCGTCATAACTTTGAACAATCACTGAAAGAATGGTTGGTAAGTGAGAACTGCCTATATATGTATAACTTTATTTATGACTACTCTTTCCTTGAAAAAGTTCAAGTTAGTTTAGATTAAGAACCACCTGACAAATACTTGCTGTTTGTAATAGCTAGGCCAAGTAGAAATCTAAACATTGAGTAAACATCAGCTTCCCTAACTGGCAAACATGAGCCTTCCAATTTTATTCACCCATCCTTTTGTTCATTTACTTATTGCCTGCTTGCTTAGTTCAGATTTTATGCCATTAGAGATTCAGAATTATTTACAACATCTTCTTCAGTAGGAATTTGTATTTGGTTTACACTGGCTGAATTTAAGCTTACATTTCATTGACCTTCATCCAGTACCTATTTCTACACTGCATTGCACCATGTACAAAAAAAATTTCTCCTGCCATACACCATAACAGCAAGTTTGGTCTCAGAAAAATTATTAGTAGGTTTATTGGTACTCACAGCTCTATTGTCCTCTTTTTTTTTAAATCAAAAAGGGCGATTAAATAACAGTTCTATTTGCTCTATAAAAATGGCCTAGATTTATATGAAACAAATGGGACTTATATCACACTAACCTTACTGAGATTTATGTCTAACTTTTTCTATGGATTCCAATGGAAATTTGGTTTGTCTAGCTCATCTGACTTCAACCCTACATAGATTATAGAATTTATACAGAAACCATTTTCTGTTGCCCTTATGTTAATCTGCTCTCCTGTCCCTGTCCCTGTAGGAATGATACAAACTGCCAACATATTTTGTGACCCAAGAAAGCTAGTTAATTATTAAAGGTCTATTCCAGGATCATTTTATAAAGCCAGATAGATATTTTCAGGCAATTTGAACCCTGGCTGACCTGCAATACCAGCACAGATGGAAATATTCTCAAGAGCAGGATAAAATGAACACATCGAGAGCTGTCTAAAAATGTCAGGCAGTTCAACAAACAAAATATTTAAAAGGGCCATACAACACTTTCATAATATAAGCTATTAGAGAGTGCCCTGTATAGGATGCTCCTTTTCCCATTCAGCACATTTTTCTTTATTGAACCTATGAGAGACTAAAGCTGAAAAATAAGAGAAGGGAGAATCCTACCAATGGCTTATTGGGAATTATTTTGCTTTGACATATCTGAGGGTCATACATTCAGCCTCCAATCACCTGAGGTCAAACCTCATTTCTATCTGGTAAAATGTATAGAGTGTGACTTTGCTGGATGTTACAACCTATCTCACACTCCCTACTTTCTCAGCCATCTAAATTAAACAGGCAAGTCCAAGAAGCTTTCAGCAGCGCTGTTTCCCTATATTATATTAATGCAGTGTTGCTCAAAAGCTTTTTCTTTCTATCCCATTTCAAATGTAAGGCATTAAATCTTCTTGGGAATACTCGAAACAATAGACTGCAAAAGAATAATCAGACTTTGCATGGCAGGAGAGATATAGAGGCTTCTCTGATGTTTCATGGTAATACTGAGTCTTCCATAGATTACAGCTTTCTGTTTGGGGAAATATGGGCTTTTATTTTAATTTCCCAATGGGTATATAGAGAGCATGATGAACAGGATGGTATTTGCTTTCTCTGTCCTTTCTTCTCTTGTCTCTCTCTGCTCTCTTTTCTCTTTCTCTCTGTCTCTGTCTCCCTCTTTCTCTCTCTCTCTCTCTCTCTCTGTGTCTATCTATGTCTCTCTGTCTCTGTCTCTCTGTCTCTCTCTCTCTGTCTGTTTCTGTTTCTCTCTCTCTCTCTGTCTCCTTCCCTGCCTCCCTCCCTCCCTCTCTGTCTGTCTCTGTCTCTGTCTCTGTCTCCCTATCTCTCTCTCTGTGTGTCTCTTTCTCCCTCCCTCCCTCTCTGTCTCTGTCTCTGTGTGTGTGTGTGTGTGTGTCTGTCTGTCTCTGTCTCTGTTTCTGTCTCTGTCTCTGGAGAGAAAGAGAGAGAGAGAGGGAGGGAGGGAGGGAGGGAGGGAGGGAGAATGAGAAAAGGAATGGGCAGCTTGGTCCCTATTTGGGATACTAATGAATTCCCTTCATTTGTCTCATTATAAATGTGCCACCTTTGGCACTGGTCTTTGGTTCAGCTCCTGGTTACATCACAGCAATTTCCCTATAGTCTGATGCATTACAAACATCTTCCAAAGCTAAATCTCTTTCTTTTGTTTCCCACTTTTTTTCATCTCAAGATTTTCATTATGCCCTTCCCTTGGCCCAAGGCACACCAGATTCAATAGAAAGTAATTAGACGATTAATTAGAATCTGTATAAAGGAGGCCAGTTCTACTTAGGTATTATCTGTGGTTGTTTTTGCTTTTGTTCGGACACTTTTAGTGAGATTAATTCCTGTTTACATGAGTTATACAAAAATGAATATCTCCCAGTGAAATAAGTAGGGGTTAGCAGTTTGTGATTCTGCTATAATAGCTAATTTCTTTTGTTAGGCATTCTTTCTATCAACTTATCAAGTCTAAAGAAAAAATGCAGTAACTTTCAGGTGCTTTTGCCTACAACCTTTAGCTGCTCTATCCAACATGGACAATATTCATATAGCACACTAGAACTATATTACAATAGTTATCATTTAAACCATCTGGACAGCACCAGATTGTTTCTGAGCTAATCTATTTTAAGTCATTTTTGCTAATAGACTTTGGCGTTTGTTAAAGCAGTTAATTGTGTAAATTAATTTATGTTTTGCATGACTAATTTCATTTCTTTATCTTCTTCTCTCCTTTACTTATTCTCGCTCTATTTGTATTCAAAATTTCATAACGTTCTCTCAAATATACTAAGTTTTGAAACAATTCTTCATAAAGAAATACCTGTTTCAAATACTTGCTAATTGTGAGTGGAATTTATCAGTTCTGTCATTACCAATGTAATTGTTTGTATGAATGTAAGATAATAAAGCTAGCAAGGGTTGCTTGGGAAAGTCTTGATGGTACCAATTATATGGTCTACTACTAGTAGGTAAAGGCTATACACATTCCCCATATCTTTTTTCTAATACTTCTAATTATACAAATAATTGTAACCAACACAGTAATAGCTTTGCACATGAATGTGATGTTTCTTACAGATAATGTTTTGTAAGCAAGTTGAACTTTTGGATGTATAATCACAACTGCATATTGTATCATAATATGGTACATACACACATACTGTATATGCACACCAAACATACATACATACAGAGTATGTGTATAAAATAACATGCATAATTTACACAGTTGTTAATAATAATAATAACTCAGGGTCCTTTTCCCCAATTAAAAAGTGAATAAATCTCAACTGATTTTTCTCTGTAAATTTTTCTGCTTAAATGATTCTAGCAGAGGAGATACAAATAATAATAAAAAATCAACATAAAATCTTTGACAGCAGAGTTTGCAGTACAGATAAAGTTCTTTGGCAAAGTACAAATACTGATGCCTGAGAACTCATTATACCACTCAATCATCTCAGCTTTGTTCATTTGTGGAAGGAAAATTGAAACACATTTGAGATTTTGCAAAACCAAAAATTTACGCCCACAGAACTGTTAATAAAAAAATTTGAAACCCTCCACTGAATCATAGCATCTACTCTCTATCAGAGTTCTTGGACTTAGCAACTGCCCAGCAGTATAGGCTCCTAACAGAGGCTATGTAGGAGGTTATGTGGACATTTAGATTGGTGACACTTAAGCACAGGCCTTTTGTTCTTAGTATCTTAGTTGTTCATTGCCATCTCCACACAGGGACATAAGGCACCTTTTAAAATACATTTTGGATTAATTTCTACAACATAATGGACTAAAATGTAATTGTTTGGTTTGTGGATCAGTATGTTGTGGTCATTTGGCCAATTGTCTTCCATATTGTGTAAGTTTAGCTCTTATATTTTGCAATAATTGGTTTATCATGTAGGGCAAAACCAGAACATCTATGGTATTTTTTGCCTGGGATTAGGCTTTAGAAGTTGCATGAGCCAACTTTTAGTTGTTAGATGAAAACAGAAATCTTTTGTTGGATATTGATCATTGTTGGATATGTTCTTAATGTGTCTAATGTGGTGTTGCTTCTTTTTAATATTAAACTGTGTAAATAATTGTACTTAGTCTACTTTATGTAAGTCATAATATAATATAATGAGAAAGCATACAAATAAAATACCTTTGAAGAAACACTTTTGAAGAATAGTAGGATACATAATAATTTCAATAAATGTACTTGACTTGAATCATTATAAAATATTGGTTATTTTTCTTCCTGAATCCATAGCACAGTAGTTTTTCTAACAAAGGCACAGATGTTTTGGACCTCTTGAAAACTGCAATCACACTAACTTGTTCTGATGTGATATTCACGTAACAGTACATCATTTCATAAGAACAAATTATAGGAAGATATTAAATATCCCTTGAGCCAACAATAAAATAAATCAAAAAGATTTTGGGTGGGCCAAGTTCTGTTCCAATTAAAACCAAATGTGATGACATTATCCCATCCTGTAGTAAAATCTATTTTTTCATGACTAATAACCCCATATTTGGCAATTGCTAGTCTGAGCTTATTAGCCAGAAAAGAAAACATTGTTGAGTTGGAGGTTATGGTTTAACTTTAAAAGAAATGAATCAATAAATTGGGACTCAGCTTAGTAAAATCATATTTCTAATGAACATATCATTTAAAAAAAAAACATTATTTTGTTGAAAGTGACTGATTTATCAAGAGCAGATTATATTGGTATCCTTGAGAATAAATAGACATGATGCTGGCAATGGGTTATTTCTATAGAATCTCAGAGCATGAGCAATTCTCTGCTAGATCCAACCCCTGAGCCACCTAGTCAGAAGTCTGTTTTCCACTATGACCATCCAACCACACAAAGAAGCCCACTAATCTGTCATCAGATGGTTTTTCAGAGGTTGTTACATAATAGCCGTGGATTCCTGTGATTTGCATGAATTTGTCCAACCTTTTTTAAAGCCAGCCAAGCTGCCTACCAGCACTACATTTCAGGGTAATGAATTCCAAAAATGAATTATTATTGGGTAATAACAATCCTTTTGTCTCTACTGGTTCCTCTAGGATTCAATTTCATTGGTGACCTCTGATTCTAGTGTTTAGATTTGGTATTTTGGGAAGAGAAAATAATTTATAATTATCCAAATCTTGCATATTTTTATAGACCTCAGTTATGTTTCTGCTCACCTACCTCATTTCTAGACTAAAAATACCCAATTATTGCAACCTTTTCTCTTAAAGAATCTGCTCCAGGCTCTTGATTATTTAAGTTAGTTTCCTCTGAACTTTCCTTTCCTTTCCTTACCTGTTCCAGGTAGGGCAACTAGAACAGCACACAATATCTCAGAAGTATTTGCAACATTAATTTATATACAGACATTATGATATTGTCATCTCTATTTTCAGTATTGTTTATTATTGTTTATGTGGATTCTCATTCATCCAGGTCATGATTGTCCTAAAAGTGCTTTTTCAAGAGG
The DNA here is from genome assembly GCF_028640845.1 of Ahaetulla prasina. Classification (NCBI taxonomy): domain Eukaryota; kingdom Metazoa; phylum Chordata; class Lepidosauria; order Squamata; family Colubridae; genus Ahaetulla; species Ahaetulla prasina. The sequence goes on along the minus strand of NC_080543.1, from coordinate 39,238,674 downwards.
CAACTGGACTTTTTAAAACATTGAACATAATGTAACCGTCCTGGCATTATCTTTGCCATATATACTAAAATAAAAAATAAGTATCATTTATACCTTACTACTTATATACATTTGGTCTATTCAGTATTTACATATATAAAGACATCATTCTTTTATCTATATTACTTATAGATTTGTCTTATCTACTTTCATTCTATTATAATTACATACATAACCTTAATTCTCCATTCTATGAATTCTGGTCTGTTCATATTTTTTGTCCCTCCATTACGCCATTGAATTTCATTTTGTTAGATAGCACCCAATGTTCAAGTCTATCAAGATCTTTCTATATCTTAAGGCTAGCTTCCAGAGTGTTGGCTATTCCAGCTTGCTTGGTGTCATCTGCAAATTTGATGAGTTCCCCATCTATCCCCTCATCCAAATCATTGATGAAGATGTTGAAGAGTACTGAGCCTTGGGGTATCCTACTTCATACTTCCCTCCATGTAGATGCAGTTCCATTGAGGACTACATGTTTAGTATGGTTGGTCAGCCAGTTACGAATCCATCTGGTAGTGATGCTGTCTAACCCACATTTTTCTATTTTATCCAGTAGCAGGTTATCGTCTACTTTATCAAATGCCTTACTCAAGTCCAGGTAAATCAATCTTGCTTGCTATGATTCCCTTTTATGATAAATTAGAATTTTTGGCACAAATATGTATCTTTTTACATTTGTTGCTAGTGTGATCTGTCTCTTTTCATTCCTCATCATTCGCTGCTCTCCTGCCATTCTTCTCCTTCCTCCTTCGCACTCTCTCTCCGGCTCGTCATCGACAGCAGCTTGGGAGTTCACGGCTTCCATGACGGCCTTGGACCTGACTCAAGTAGTTGATGGCCCTACTCACATTGGGGGTGGCACTCTGGACTTGATTTTTATCTCTGGTCAGTGGTTGAGAGATCTGGAGTTGAAGGAAATAGTCATTGAACCTTTGTCATGGTCAGATCACTCTCTCCTTCGCCTGGACTTTCTGACCGCCATTCAACACCGCAGGGAGACGGAGCCAATACGTTGGTTCCGTCCCAGGCGCCTGATGGACCCGGAGAGGTTCCGGACGGAGCTTGGGCCATTTCCTGAGGGTCTGGCTCACGGCACGGTTGAGGAACTTGTTGCGGCCTGGGAACGGGCCGCGGCGGGGGCCTTAGACCGTGTCGTGCCTTTGCGGCCTCTGACCCGGCGCAGGTCCCAACCGGCTCCTTGGTTCTCTGAGGAGCTGAGGGGGATGAAGTGCCGGAGAAGACGCCTAGAGAGTTCCTGGAGGTCTAGCCGTTCGGAGGCTGATCGGACACTAGTGAAGTCCTATAATAGGACTTACCTAGTGGCATTGAGGGAAGCGAGGCGTTGCTACGCCTCCTCCCTCATTGCGTCGGCAGATAACCGCCCAGCCGCCCTGTTTTGGGTGACTCGTTCCCTCCTTCACCAGGGGGAGCGGGATGACCCGTTGCAGGGACGTGCTGAGGAGTTTAACGGTTATCTATACGACAAAATCGTTCAGCTTCGGGACGGTCTGGACCAAAATTGCGGTGACTCAGGGGATGTGTCTGAGGGTGGTCTTGGTGACATTGTATGGGATGAGTTTGACCCTGTGGCTCCCGAGGACATGGACAGGTTGTTGGGTAGGTTGAATGCCACCACATGTTTACTGGACCCGTGCCCCTCCTGGTTGGTGCTGGCCTCTCAGGAGGTGACACGAGGCTGGCTCCAGGCAATTACGAGCGCTTCTTTGGTGGAGGGAGTCTTCCCGGCCGCCTTGAAAGAGGCGGTGGTGAGACCCCTCCTCAAGAAGCCTGCCCTGGACCCGGCTGTTTTAGGTAATTATCGTCCGGTCTCCAACCTTCGCTTCGCGGCGAAGGTTGTAGAGAGTATGGTGGCATATCAGTTTCCCTTACACCTGGATGAAACTGTCTATCTAGATCCGTTCCAGTCCGGTTTCCGGCCCGGTTACAGCACTGAGACGGCTTTGGTCACGTTGGTGGATGATCTCTGGAGGGCCAGGGACAGGGGTTGTTCCTCTGCCCTGGTCCTATTAGACCTCTCAGCGGCTTTTGATACCATCGACCATGGTATCCTGCTGCGCCGGTTGGAGGGGTTGGGAGTGGGAGGCACCGTTCATCGGTGGTTCTCCTCCTATCTCTCCGATCGGTCGCAGACGGTGTTGACAGGGGGGCAGAGGTCGGCTCCGAGGCGCCTCATTTGTGGGGTGCCGCAGGGGTCGATTCTCTCGCCCCTTCTGTTCAACATCTATATGAAGCCGCTGGGTGAGATCATCAGTGGCTTCGGTGTGAGGTACCAGCTGTATGCGGATGACACCCAGCTGTACTTTTCCACACCGGGCCACCCCAACGAAGCTATCGAAGTGCTGTCCCAGTGTCTGGAAGCCATACGGGTCTGGATGGGGAGAAACAGGCTCAAGCTCAATCCCTCCAAGACAGAGTGGCTGTGGATGCCGGCATCCCGGTACAGTCAGCTGAGTCCACGGCTGACTGTCAGAGGCGAGTCATTGGCCCCGATGGAGAGGGTGCGCAACCTGGGCGTCCTCCTGGATGAACGGCTGTCTTTTGAAGATCATTTGACGGCCGTCTCCAGGAGAGCTTTTTACCAGGTTTGCCTGGTGCGCCAGTTGCGCCCCTTTCTAGACCGGGATGCCCTATGCACGGTCACTCACGCCCTCATGACGTCTCGCCTGGATTACTGCAATGCTCTCTACATGGGGCTCCCCTTGAAGGGCATCCGGAGGCTGCAGTTAGTTCAGAATGCGGCTGCGCGGGTGATAGAGGGAGCCCCTCGTGGCTCCCGTGTGACACCTATCCTGCGCAGACTGCACTGGCTGCCTGTGGCCTTCCGGGTGCGCTTCAAGGTTTTGGTAACCATCTTTAAAACGCTCCATGGCATAGGGCCGGGTTACTTACGGGACCGCCTGCTGCTACCGAATACCTCTCACCGACCCGTGTGCTCTCACAGAGAGGGACTCCTCAGGGTGCCGTCAGCTAGGCAGTGTCGTTTGGCGACACCCAGGGGAAGGGCCTTCTCTGTGGGGGCTCCCACCCTCTGGAACGAACTCCCCCCAGGACTTCGTCAACTTCCGGACCTCCGAACCTTCCGCCGCGAGCTTAAAACATATTTATTCATTTGCGCAGGACTGGACTAGGTTTTAAATTTATATTGATTTTAATTGGTTTTAGTATTTATATCATTTTTAATTAATTTGGCTTTAGAATAAGTTTTTTAATTGTGATCTTAACTTGTATTTATATGTTTTTATTGGCCTGTGAACCGCCCTGAGTCCCTCGGGAGATAGGGCGGTATACAAATTTGATTAAATAAATAAATATAAATAAATAAATAAATAAAATGTTGATGCCTATTACCATACTATTTAGAAATTCCTTTAGAGCTCTTCACATTGTTTTTATCATTCTGATCAACTTAGTATCATAACAATTTGATATTCCACCAGTCATGCCTGATTCTAAATAATTTATAAATATGCTGGGAAAGCATTCTTTAGGATAAGTTCCCATTTCCCCCCCCAACAGATAACAATCTTAGTTTACCCAAATTGAATAGAGATTGCAAGGATTTTTCCATAAGTAGCAGTTATGTATCCTTGCAAGAGAAAATGTAGCTTAAGGCAAAAAGTTTTAACCAGGAAATTGTGACTTAGTGAGTTCTAAATGCCCACATCCTCACCATTGTTGCATTTTCCTAATACTGTTTTAAAGACCCATAGGAAATCTTTGCCACAGATTTCCTGTATCACATTCAGCCAAGCTGAATCAAGATCTCCTGACAAAATTAAAGTCAGTTGAAGTTCAGACAGGGTGCTTAGTCAGTTGGAGTATGTGGCTTTTTATCTTCCTACAAGCACTTTCCCAAAGTACTCTTCTGGTTATCCACAGCACCATATTTACATTTTGCATTCCAGAAAGTGACAAACATTAAAATAAATATGACAGTTGATCATGCAGAAAATTAAGTGAAAATATGAGAGCAGCTCCTGTAAGACCCAACCCACTTTCTTGGCTGTTTTACTATTTGTAGTTTGCAGTAGATCTTTGATATTCTGTGATAAGGATCTATTTTTTCATAAATATACCAGATTTTGATAAAAACTAATGATGTTTTTAACATAAACTGAATACACAGGTGGCTTTTTAAAAATGATTAAAATTATATTCACAACTTTGCTGGATACATCTGCATTCTTTCAATAAGCCTTCCTTCCTTCCTTCCTTCCTTCCTTCCTTCCTTCCTTCCTTCCTTCCTTCCTTCCTTCCTTCCTTCCTTCCTTCCTTCTGTAAATTGAGTCGTTGATTTTATCATGCAAAAACAATCAACTCAATTATTATTTTAAAAACTTCGTTTTCTCCAAAATACCAATCTACCTTAACAGTAGCAATATCAATAGCAGCAACAGCCAAATTCTAGCTGACTTGGGTGTGATGAATGTTATTTACACTTCAGTTTGCAGCTTTTTGTACAATCTCATAAGAGAATAAATCCACACTTCCATGGAGGAGCTGTGCACAAGGAAGTCTGTGACTGTTAAGCAAAGGTGTCAGACACATATGGGAATGTATTAATAAGGGTCACACCTACATTTTAAAGATTTACAAGTGACTATGAGAATGTGAGTATGAGAGAAAAAGAGATCAGGACAATAAAAGAAAAAGCTTAACATACGATTTAACAATGGGAAAAAGTTATTTAAATGCAGTTATTTATGATCTTATGAAAACCCATCACTTGGAAATTTTTAATCCCTTAGCATTTGTATTGTAAAAATCCCATTGTTTTATATTTAAGTTACCCTCAATGGTGTTGTAAAGATTATGGCTGCAGAAGGATCATTTTTCATTGGTAGCACTTAGCAATTGCAATAGCACTTACAGCTCTCTCTAAGCAATTTACAGGATCAGCACATTGCCTCCAACAATCTGGATCCTCATTTTACCAACCTCAGAAAGATGGAAGCCTGAGTCAACTTTGAATCAGTCAGGATCAAACTCCTGGCAGTGGGCAGACTCAACTGCAATACTGCATTCTAACCATTGTGCCATGATGATTCCTTCATTGTCTCCATCATAGCTACTAATCCATCATAGTTTCTACCCCAATCTTCTCTGAGCATAAACATCAATTAATTTTTTTAAATTTTAAGTAGGAGTGAGAAACAGCAGAACAGCTCTCTCAGATCTACCGTAGAAGAATTCTATTTATTCAAGATCAATACAATGTTGTTCTAAAAGGAATTGTGTATCACTTCTATGTACAGGTATATGTATATGTATATGTATATGTATATGTATATGTATATGTATATGTATATGTGTATATGTGTATATGTATATGTATATGTATATATGTATATATATATATGTATACACATACTGGTGGTGTAAGATTTCTATCTTTTCATATGGAAGTTTATACTTATGTATACAATTCCAATTACACTATAACCAGAGGTGGATTTCATCAGGTTCTGACCAGTTGTGGAGAACTGATAGTGGAAATTTTGAGTAGTTTGGAGAACTGGTAGTAAAAATTCTGGCTAGCTCCACCCCCATCTATTCTCAGCCTCCAAGTCCCAGCTGATCGGGAGGAAATGGGGATTTTGCAGTTATCTCCCCCTGGAGAGGGAATGGAGTTTTTAGTTTTAGTTTTTAGAGTATCCTTCCTGTCCCACGCCCACCAAGCCACACCCACCATGCAATGCAATGCCCATCAAGCCACACCCACAGAACAGGTAGTAAAAAATTTTGAAACCCACCACTGATTATAACCACAGAGCTTGTTCACTGACCAATTTAATCTATTGTTTATTATGTTTGTGCATGTGTTATTGTCTTTAGAAATCAGATAGCTTCATTTGAAGCTGGCCTACTATGTAAGGAAGGGAGATGGACAGTTTAGAAATGTGAAATATAAATAAATACATTTATTTAAAACTTTATTGATGCCATACCAATGTTTTTTTGTTCAATGACATTAAATCACAAAAAAATCTCAAACCTCAAACTTTGATTAAAATAAATGATGTAAAAATGGCAAGCACCCTTGTGGGATTGTCTAAAAAAACCTAGCCATACCATTTCCATTTAATTTATTAAGGATTTTGGAATGTACCCTTAAAAGATTTGCTTTTCCAACGGAAATGGTATACCTGAAAGCACATTACTAGTACAGCCAACAAGTAGACAGTCTCATCAAACAGTAATTGGAAATTGAATTATTATGGAAGAGAGTGACCACCCATATAGGGAAAGGCTGAACGTACAAGATTTAGGTTTTCTTTATTTAACTTCTATCTACAAAAGCCAACTATAATAAAATAATAAGCTAACAATAAATAATTTGATGACTTGATCCCACAACTTGAATAAGTGATAGTACTGTAAAACACTATAATTTCTGAAGCACTGAATAAGCCAGCCTGCTTTGGGAGGGATTTTGACACGATAACAGTTTGATTCTTTATTTAACAACTGTGTGCTGTTCTTAAGGCTTTCCACCTTTCAGATTTGCATTTAGGATTCACTTGCCTGCATTTTTACTCTATATTGGAAACACAACAAAATTATTAAAGCTTATAATAGGATGGAAGGATGATAGGAAAGCAGGACAGAAGGAAGGAAGGAAAATTTGATAGCAATTTAGCATATACTACCATTGAAATGGAAATATTCACAGATAATAATAATGGGGGGAAATAGCTTTCAAGGATAGTATAGAACCATGATGGCGAACCTATGGCACGTGTGCCAAAGATGGCACATAGCACCTTCTCTGATGTCACGTGAGCCATTGCCCCAGTTCAGTTCCACTGTGCATATGCGCATGTCTCCCACCAGCCAGCTGGTCTTCGGGTCTCTGCCTTCGGGGGGACTGCATGTGCATGCATGGGGGGCACGTGCGTGGGGGTGCATACATATGCATGGGGCTGTGCACAGGAGGGCACGGCACATGCAGTGGGTGCGCACGCATGAGGGAACACATGCGTGGAGGCCACATGTTTTGCATTTTTGGGGTTTGGATGCACACTTTTTGGGCACTCAGTCCGGAAAAGGTTAGCCATCACTGGTGTAGAGACATATGAAAACAGAAAGAGGATACATAGTTTGTTTGCACAGCTTATTTATACCTATTTCAAACAATGCTATAATTCCCTAAACCTGGATAATTAACCACCTAAAATATAGAGCCAAGAAAAAGAAAGGACAGTATTTCCATTTCCATGTTTAATGTAGAAATAGCAAGAGTAAATTTTATTATTATTATTTCTATATATTCAGTTTAGTCATTTTTTTCCTGTGGATCAAAGATCTCAGGAATTGAGATCTTTTTCTTTCTTTCTTTTGTTCTTCAATTGTGTGCCCTTAACAACATATTTCAATAGCTTACCAATCTCTTGCCAAAAAGCTAATAGGAAAAAAAATTGTAAACCCTTTGCTATATATTTTGCAATATGTCTCTTCCTGCTTGCAACTTTATATTTTGCAATGTGTCTTCCTGGTTGCATTTCCACTACACCTAACAAAAATTAAAGAAGATCATAGGAACATTTTATTTTAGTTAGCAATCACTGTATGATTTTGGAATGTTTCTTCTTTTTGTCCCTTAATACCAACATACCTTATTTTTTGGAGTATAAAATGCACCTTTTCCCCCCCAAAAGGAGGGTGAAAATCTGGTTGCATCTTAACTTTGAATGTATCCTGCCCAGCCTCTCAAACAGAGGTTTCAGAGGCTGAAAAAAGTCTCTGAAATGAAGCTTCAGAAAAAAAGCCTTCGAAACCAAGCTTCAGAAAAAAAAACCTCTGAAACAGCTTCAGAAAAAAAGCCTCTGAAACGGAAGTTTCAGAGGCTGAAAAAAAAGGTAGTCTCAGAGATCACAACCAACGAACATGTTGCTAAAATTCACCTCTGGGAACAGCTGATTGGGGATATTCAGGAAGGTCGATCCACTCACCAATCAGCTTTTGCCTTATTTTCTTTCCCAAAAAGTAAGGTGCATCTTATACTCCAGTGCATCTTATAGCCAAAAAATACGGTAGGTTATTTGAATAGTAATGTTATTGTTGTTGGTCCTATTTATTAGACTTAATATTCTGCCTTACCTCACGTGCTAAGGTAATATACCGTATGTAACATTTTGTTCTCCAATTTGAATCCCCATAAAACTAACCTTATGGAATGAATTTGGAAAAAATTGACTAGTTCAAAGTCACTAATGGACTTCAATGGCTGATAATGAACTTGAATTTGGATGTACCCAGGCCTACTCAAACATCTTAATCACTTTACCACAGTATTTTAGGGAATGGAAAGGCTAATGCTCAGCAACTGCTGTCACTTTCAAGTTAATGTTTATCTATCAAATTATGCCAATAAAATAGATCCAATAAATAGAATTAGAATTAAATTGGAAAAATCAAATTGGAAAAGTTAGTAATATCTAATATCACTATGTCTGTCTGTTGCCTTCAAGTCAGTGTTGATTCTTAGCAGCTAGTCCATACAGTTTTCTTGGTAGATTTATGGAAGTGGTTTGTCATTGCCAGCCTTCTGATTTTGTGTGTAAGGCAGGACTAGAACTCATAATATCCTGCTTTCTAGCTGATGCCTTAACTATTACTACTAAAATGGATCTCAGTACCGTATTACTCTATCTAAAGTCAAAAGAATTACCAGCTGAAGGCATATTGCTGAAGATTTCTATTCTTACCAGACACTTATCGTAATTGGAATGTCATGAAAATAATGCATTGTATCTGTATTCAATATCTCTTACGTAAGCTAAGAATGAACTTCTAAATTAAGCTGAACTTTAAATATGGATCTTTTAAAAATTATTAAATCTCTTGGTGCATGAGAAAAAACCAAAATCTTTTGAAAGTTCATAGAGGAAATATTTTCTAAAATTTGAAAGTTGTTACCTTACATGTTTTAGCTTCCCACTGGGCAAAATTATTCTCCCTACCCTGCAAGCTAAAATTGGATTAAAAAGGTAAGATTTTAATTTGAGTCAACTTTACTAAAGGCTGCACTAGACCTGAAAGAGGCTTCTTCATTGAATGACTGTCTTCATTGCACAGGCCTGCCACATAATCTATTTTCATGAAGTGCCTGACTTATTGATCTGCTAGAATGCCAATAACCAACTTGAGGTTTGTTGGTTGGATGAAGTAATCAGCCCTCATGAAAATTGATCCATAGCACTCAGTCTAGGCAAGTAGTTCTGTGAAACAGGAAATTAACATTTTACTACAAAATTGTACCTTGAAATATTTTGATTGACTGCCATTAGAAACAGAATGGGTCAGCACTCTAATATGCTTCCTAAAGCAGATTGGTCACATATGCAGATTTAGAAATTTTAAAGTAACTATGCAGGGAGATAAAAGGTACACATACCCACATACACATACCTATTAGTATATATCTCTTTTACACTCAGACTAGTAGGTCCATTTGTTCCAGAAATGCGGAATCTAAAATTACAGTACCAAATATGGTTTTGTATACCATTCAAAAAACAGAATATTCCAGAGAACACCATTGCTCTGGTAGTTTTCTGGAAATTAATTGTATGAATTGGGGATGCTGCAGGATGTCCCACAATCAGAATGGGAGTCCAGAGAAGAAGTAGAATTTTCTGGAACCTTCAATTCCTTGAATTGCAGCATATTCAAAAAGTTGTTAGTTTTACAAAAAATTTAAGATGATAGAAGGGGATATTTATTAAATACGGTAAATCTGCAGTAATGATGTTGTCGCTACCATTTTTCTTAGCATTTGTCCTGCATAATTGCAAAGTCTGCTTGTTTTACACTGCACTTACTTAGTTCTTACAGTGAAGCTTATCAATGCATAATACAACAAAGGATTTTCTTTTTAGCTGGCTGATCACAATGCCTAATGCTGTGAGACCTGGGAAGCAGCAACTACCTGGCTTAATGTCACCCATAGGTTGCTGTTGCTAGGAAAGAACTAGAATCTAAGTCTCCTTATTCCGATTCACATCCCTTAACCATTACACCACATTACCTAGCTTAAATGATGGGTAATAATGTGTTGTATTAATTATGTAAACATTTAAATCATTTTTTTCATTCTTCCACTTACGTATTGAAGCTCATGCCCTAACATTTACCTCACATAATGAAATAATAATTCTTTGTTTTAAATATGGTCTGTTACTGGAAAAAAAAGAACCTAATATTAAGCACCAAATTCAATCTATTGCAATATTGATTGCTTTAATTTGTGAATTAATTCTTCTGATCTGATTTCTATATTTCCGCAAAGCCCAAATGCCAATAAAATGCACAGTAAATAAAAATAGTAACAAATCCCATGAGAGATTTTATGGCCTTTAACTGGAACTTTACTCAGGAAGTAATATACATACAAACCATGTCCTGAATCAGTAATCAAAGCTTCTTCTCACATATAATCAAGGTTACATACTGAGCAATAGACCTTAGAGTTCCGTACAAGTATTGACTTTATTAAATTTCATTTTCATGTCTCCTTTCCATTGTTCAAGCAAGGTATCCATCCTGTTTGTTACAGACTTGATAATATTCAGCACTTCTGAGATTGCATTCATTCATGGATACACTTCTACTGCTATTTTCCTAGTCATTATGAAGCCCAGCTACATACATATTTCCCAGATTACTTTAAAAGCCTCTCTTCTCCTAAAACACTGTCACTTGCAGATTATGTTCAACCTAAAATTGGTTTAGGTGATCCATGAGGACTTTCACGGCCATCATCTTTTATGATATATGGCAGCGAATGCTGTAAATTAGAATGATATGCAGCCCATTTGCTTGCCATGCTACACATAAAAAGGAAGAGTATAGCTTCTCTTCTTAAAATCTTTGTTCTTTGATGATCTAAATTTAATTCTAACGTGATTACAGTAATTATTATACTTCATAGGTTTTACCTTGTTGTATTTAAAAATAAATTAAGAAGAAATTATTCTCCTGTACCTGATATAAGTATGTCATGAAAAATCCATTAACACATTGCTAATCTTATAAGTAGTACATTTTCAAATACAGTATAGTTAAACAAGGAACAGGATTGCCTATCATTTTCAAGGTGTCTTCTAGTATAATTTATTCATATTAGTCCAATTGTCTATGTTTCAACTGAAGCTATACCTGACAATTACAGGGTAGGACAAGAGCACTATTTCTTTTCATCTATGTGTGATAATGACCATCTGCAGGAGAAATCTGTAGTAAGGTGAAATAATATCTGTCTCTCTCTCTCTCTCTGTCTCTCACTCTTTCTCATAAAGTGCCATTTTTACTTTTCTTCCTGTTACTGCTCTCTTCCACAAACTGTAGGCATTGCGATCAAATAAATTAAATCCCCAATTCATACACACTCCAAAAAAGCATAAGATAATGGATACATAACATAATCTTTTTGAGGCTGCCAGACATTATCATTTGTGCCAAAAGTTGATGGGAAGATTAGCTTATTAACATTAACTGAAAGAATACGAAGATGGGAAGCCCACAGACTTCATATGGTGCCTCAATACTACTCCAATTGTGTCTGCCCATCTTATTACATCTAATAGGGCTGGCATGCTCTAGCTTCCATTCTCAAAAGCATGTCATCTCTTGGAATTTCAAAGATGTGCCTTTTCTGTAGCTATCCCTCTTCTTTAGAGTAGCCCTCTCCATATTTTCAATTTGCATGGACCAAGTCTTTCTTCATTTAGAAACATTTTTTAAAAGATAGCTCTATCATTGAAAAAATCTCTTTACTTTATATAGGGTAAGGATACCCAGCATTCAAGGATACTCAAATAGTGCAGTTTATCTGGTTATCCCTGGAGCACCAGGATTAAATCATCTCTTTTAAATTGGACCTGAATTTTATCCACATAATAATGGAGTGATCAAATCATCACTATTGTACTACTAAACCTTGCTTCTAATAGCAGTTAGTTCATGGCATTTTGGATTAATTGCAGTTCTGAGTCAAAGAATGCCAAAGGCATTCCCAGATTATATGATGATGAGGGTACTAAACCCTGACATAAATTCTTCCAGTCAAGAAAGACCTCATCTGACTACATCCGCCTGTTGCTGCTCTGTTGGTGTTCTTAGTCCAGAAGAACTCCAAAGTATAGAACTGCTCCTTCAGAGGGAATGGGACTCTCTTCAAAGCTAAATTCAGCAAAGAAATTGAGTCAGATCATTTACTTGCTAACAACTACATCCAGCTAGGATTCAATTTAAGCTCTAATCTCTTAAGGTCTTCAGGTGCTGGGTAATGATCCCACAAGGCCTGGGAAACAGATAGTGTTTCAGAAACTAATCTACGTTTTTAAATTCAGAATTTTAAGGATCCTGTCTAGAAGCTTTCAGAGGCTCTTCAAGTAGTAGACATTGGTGAACAGTATGTATGTAACTTTTAAACAGTTCTGCCTTTGGTTTCTTATTTAAGTGCTTTTCCACCTGACCATTACTTGAACTTATACAGTCAGCTTCTTCTGTTTCCTCAGACTGGAAAGAGATGAGTTTCCTTTCAAAAGCAATTGCAAAAGAATATATTTTAGATACATTTTTCAATGTACCAGTAGTTGCTAGGCTATCAGATACACCCACTATTAGAGTAAAATAAACCATCACTCAAATCTTCTGCCAAGGATTCCTGATACACAATAATAGCATACAAATGTGAAATAAAAATTAGATTTATTTGTTATATAGTTCTACATAAATTCTAGAATTTATATGTATTTACTCTTAAGTAACATTATTCCATTATGGTAGTCCTTCTGGGATTGTGTTTAAGATTACAGTGCATTTTACATCATAGCTATTCACTAATGTGCCATTAAGGATATTTTATTGTTTGCAGGCCACACAGTGAATAACAGGGGACTATAGGAATCAAAACAGCAGTGAACAAAAGAAATCTTCACATTACTCTGCAAAATTGGTTCCCACTTTCATTGATTGTGAATTCCATGGAATTTTAGTCCAACATTTTAAGTATCCTGTAACGTATCAGAAAAGTAATTCACCGTTGTAATTAAGTACGTGCAATAAACCTTTGTGAAAATTTTAATGGAAATTATGGCCAGCAATATACCTCTAAAATATTTGTATAATAAGTTATTTATAAAAAATGAATTCTCTATACAAAAAAAGTAATAGTTGTTTTTGTCATGAAATAAATGCATTTTTGTTCCTTTCTTGCAAATGACTCACACTTTTATGCTTATTCCAATACTATATAGTTTCCCTGTGGTTACGGTCACTGTAGTGAATTTCAAGAACTAGTAAAAGTTGATGTACATTTAATGCAACTGCTTTCCCTGCTGGATTAAGATTGATAGTCATTGCACAGGAAACAGCACCATTGACTTAGGTTGGAACAGGCTGTAGTTCATCTTATGGTCAAACTAAGGTTCAAATACATTTGTAAATTGCAAAGAAGTAAATAGAGGAAATGACTTTTCCTCAATGAAAGCCTACATTTAAAAAAATGTAGAGAATCTAAGAAAACAAACAAAACCACTGTATTGGATGTTTTATTATCTTAAAAATGTATAATTACAATATATGTTACTACATTTAACTAATTTCCAAAATTGGTACTAATTTCCAAAATTTAAAGGTTAAGTATAATAAGGCAAAGATTATGTTTTGAGGAGAAGTGTACGAAAGCTAAGGACACCCTAAAATTTGTCCTGTTCGTCACTGTTAAATGGACTCCATGAGCCAAAGGAAAGCATAATGCTTTTTGTGGAGGTTGGGGAGGAGCTCAGAGAAATCATGGAGACAACTGACACAGGCCTTCAAATATAATGATTGTATAACATTGTGCAATATTGTATCTGACTAGGTGAAGATTAAAATAAGAAATTTTCAGGTCTGTTTATTGCATATTTATTGCATATCTATCTACATAAAATAAAGTGGCATAGGAAGATTTACCACATTGATCCCCTGTTATGCAAATTGAAACTGTTAACCTAGTGATACTAGCCCACCGAGCTCTTAAAATTGAATACCATGGACACATGTTAGTAGTTTAGTAATTAGTAGTTTTGTTCACAGCTAGCACAGACTGAAAATATATATAGAATAGAATATTTATATTATTTTACCATATAAAAATGAAGATGGAAGAAACCCTCTGTTGTCTGATCAGTTTATTAAATAATATTTGTAAGTTCCATCAAGATACTTATTTTAAAAACTAATGGACTGAATGAAATAGAAAAGCTTACTCATTGGGTGTAGGCTGAAAACTTCAATTAGAAAAATAGTCCAAATACAGTCCATGGTTCCAAAAGCCAAGTCAGGTTTGTCAACAGTTCAGAGGTCTAAGCTCAACAGGATTCAGTTGCACATCATATAAGAACTAGAGACCAGATGTTGATTTCAGCAAGGGAGCATGAGTCAGACTTGCTTCTTAGATCAAGCTGCAGCCAGCTGTCATCAGACATTTACTCCCTTGTTTGGTGAGAAGCATCATGTCTCATCTCTGCTCTATGATTTTACTCTCCAGATACAGGGGCTGGGAGACCTTACATCATTCTCATCCAATTGCTCTAGCTGTCTAAGTGATCCCTGTGTTTGATAAGCCTCATTTGAATCTTAGTTTGGTGTTTTCTGTTGCTGAAATTCCACAGATTCAAGTGAAGCAGCTTCTTCAGAATCTGAGTTTTGAGCTGGGATCAAACAATCATGTAACACATTGGTTATCTCATCCATTCATAACAGTGGTGGGTTTCAAAAAAATTTAACTACCGGTTCTGTGGGTGGCTTGGTGGGCGTGGTATGGCTTGATAGGCATGGCTTGGTGGGTATGGCAGGGGAAGGTTACTGTAAAATATCCATTCCCACCCCACTCCAGGGGAAGAATACTGTAATATCTCCATTCCCTCCCCAATCCAGGGGAAGGTTACTGCAAAATTTCCATTTTGTCCTGATCAGATGGGGGAGGGGCAGTCAGAGGTGGTATTTACCGGGTCTCCGAATTACTCAAAATTTCCACTACTGGTTCTCCAGAACTGGTCAGAACCTGCTGAAACCCACCTCTGATTCATAAGCGGGGCTTGTATTGAATTAGTTTCTCCTGTACTATCATACCTTGGAAGTATATTTAAACAATGCATTTTTTCTTTTAGCTTCTAGCAAATGTTACTCAAATCTCATTTAAAGTAGGACAGGCTTTTTCCTCATACAAATAATCCTGTTTGTCAAAAAATGCATTTTCTTTAATAAATGTCACACCAAACCAGTTAAGTCTGTACCTTTAAAAGAAACAGGTCTGTATAATGTATCCTCTTCTACTATCTTAAAAGTGTGTAGTAGTTTCTTCTTTTTTCAGGAAGCAAATTGTCTTAGATGAATTCTGACTATTTTTTTCTTCCATAGTTAAATCACTAAACAAGTAATTGTTTTAGAAAATGTCGTTTGTTTCTCTTTGTGGAAGATTTAAATGTTTCTATACTATCACTACCCCGTTTTATAAGTACAACTGATCAACTACAAAATAAAATAGAACCATTTAGTGATCCAGAGGATTATGACTTCCAAGAGATTGTCTGGGATTATCATATAAGAGCATAGTACACCAATCCTTTCATTGGAAGTCATCCTTCTGAGATCTTGAATTAATAAAGTTACATAGATGACAGTTACAATGAAACCTGTTGCCCCAGGGACCTTCAGTAAATATCTGTTCACACGGTAGCATTAGGTAAATATTAAATAGTTTAAAAATGTCACATAAATAGTTTTTGTAGGTTTTTCCTCAACCAATATTAGTTCATTTTCTCATTCTTTTCATTAATTATTAATCGAATAGCCTTTAGTTTCTCAGTTCATTTTAACTTAACATTGTATTTTTATTTTATGTACATTATTTTCAATTTTAAAATATATTTAAGTATTTGTTTTTTGCATTTCTAGACTACTAAATCTTGTCACTCATGATGGTTTATTTTTTTTATTTTTTTATTGTAATAAGTTTTTATTTTATTTTATAGCGTACAAAAATTTCAATTTCAATTGAACAGTGTGTTGTCTGGGTACAAATCATTTTTGGAAATAATAATCAGTGTTTACAACAATATTCATTACATTAATATCAACTATATTAATATTAATAACAGTAATAATCCTACTATTTGTTTAACCAAGTTAACATATCTTCCTTATATCATTAATCCTTTCATAAATTCCTCTGTTTCTAGCTCCTGTTTTTGTCAGCTAGCCACTGATAAAATAAGTCCCAAATAATTTCTATCCCACTGGTTTATTGATTGCAATGGTGTCAGAAGTAATGATAAGAAAAACAAAAGAACATTTGTATTTAATAACTCCCTAAATTAGAAAGTTTCAATATTTTGCTAAGCATAACTTGGAAGCTATTTTAGGGTATTATTTGCTCTCCCTTTGAAACAGTTGAGCCATCTTTCAAATTCCAAAAAATGACTGTAAATCCTGGCATAGATATACTTTGGAATTAGCTTTTCTCAATCAGATAGCTTTTCATTTATTTCTTAAAAAAAGAGGACATCAGCTTTGACTGAGCTAAAATAGAATCGGTGAAAATTATAGAGAATCTGAGGGCTGCCTATTGCACTAATATTTTCCAGCTATTAGGATTTGCAACTTGTTCATTTTTAAAATAAAGAATAGCTGCAGTTTCTTTTCTACATAATCATTGTAACAATCTCAAGGCTCCAGTTACTACACAATTGATCAGTAATGGAGTGGTAGAGTGAATCTTTTTGAAAGTTCCTCTCAGCTTGCATGTTCTTAACAAACATTCAGAAATAGAAAAGAACTGCCGTTTATCAGTTCATCTATTTTCCATTTCTTAGCTGAAGGGCAAATTAAATGTAACTATATAAATATTTGCTATCTATGTATCATTTTTATACTGTTAGAACTGGAATTGGAAGCTCCTATAGATATATAATCTATTAGACAGGACCAGCTAAACATGGAAATCATGTTGCAGTTAGATTAGCTTCAAGTATTATTATAGCAAAGCAGATCAGTACTTCTTTTTGTATGTACCAGAAATCTTTTCAATAAATTATATCTTTTAGATGCCAAAATGTATTTTAAAATGGGTGGAAATGTGGTTTTAGATTTCATCAATAAGATCATTTACTGCCTTGAGCCAGATTTGATTCCTGGTTATTACATGGACAAACTATCAATTTGGCACTCATATCCTGCATTTATTACAGTATAGTTACCAATGGTATGATTAATAAAAGGCAAAATGCATTTCAGTGGTCTCTAAATGCAAATTGAAAATTCTTTCACATTGAAGGTACTGCCCTAAAACAAAATGACAGTATTTCTTAAGAAAAAAAATAACCATAACTCAAAAACTGTCCCAACAAACTTTAATACTGAGTAGCAATTACACTGAACTTGACTTTGTAATGGGGATTCAGTCACCAGCTTCAGTCAGTAAGTTTTTGAATAGAATTGTTTTCCATCTTAGATTTACATTTGACACAGAGAAATCATCCTTTCACTTCATTCACCAACACCAAGCATATGTAGACATCAATAAAGGATAAAGAAATAATTATTTCCCCTTATTTATCTCTTTTGTCTCATTCTTTCATGAGCCGGGACAAATTTGGCAATTCTGGCATTTTAAAGCATTAGGATTAGAATTTTCCAAATTGCCTGGCATCTTCCAACTGTTGCTAGTAAATGACAAAGATGGCAAAAACAGTGCAGATGTATTCATTATATATCAGTTCATTGCTCACTTGGTTTTAGAACAGATTTTAAAATTTGTTCGGTTGTTGATGTTGTAGGTTACATCTCATTTCTCTTTCCTTATTATTCATCAGACTGCCATTTGACAGCACTATGTAGGGTGGCCAATAACCTTTTAGTAAAAAGGGCAGCAGGTAAATTTTATGTTTGGTTACTGTAATTGTTTAACATAGTATTGTTTTTTTTTTAATTTATTTACATTTATACCCCGCCCTTCTCCGAAGACTCAGGGCGGCTTACAATGTGTTAAGCAATAGTCTTCATCCTATTTGTATATTATATACAAAGTCAACTTATTGCCCCCAACAATCTGGGTCCTCATTTTACCTACCTTATAAAGGATGGAAGGCTGAGTCAACCTTGGGCCTGGTGGGACTTGAACCTGCAGTAATTGCAGGCAGCTGTTGTTAATAACAGGCTGTTTAGCAGCCTGCGCCACTCAAGGACCCATTCTCATTGTGCTGACAAAGTTGCCCATTTTGGCCAAAACACTTCATCTGGGCAGAGTACATTGTAGCAATAGGAATCATTTCTTACCTTCTTATATGGAATCAGTTCTGCACTATGATGGGATGCTGTTAACGGTATTCCCAACTAGATATTCATTTGATCTCTGCTTCTCCTGGCTCCTTAGGAGTAATTACCTTAGGGTAATCTTCTGAAGTCATTGTTACTTCAGGATTGACTTAGGGAAAGGGCAAGCCAGCTGAAGCAGAGTTTCATGGTTTGTGGGAATGACCTTGGGAGACAGAGTGAAGAAGTGCTTCCTAGGGAAAAGTCCAATAGGTGTGTGTATAGTCCACAGCTGCATAATGGGTGGATAATGCAAGAAGTTCAGAAAGGGTATTTCCTAAGTTCCAGGGGTATAATGGTGATAGTTGCTCACCTGGTCATATTTTCATGTGGTGTATCTATAAGGCTGATATCAGTCATGCCCAGCTCCACTTCAGGCTAGCAACCAGGTTTGAAATAGTCCACAGCTGCATAATGGGTGGAGCAAGATGTTTGGAATGCCTTATCAGCAGGTCCAAGAAGGCTGTAAAGTTCAGCTGAAGCAATAGAGGCCAAAAGAGTTTGTGGGGGAAGGAGGAAAGAGGCAGTGAGATGAGGTTTGAAGTGCCACTGCAGCCACCTTCTCCTTCTCTGATGATTTCCAAATATCTAACTAGTGAATCTTTTCGATTGAGGTTTCTGAACTGTGACATGCAAAACCACATCCATAATGGTAAGTCATTGGAGTTTTTTTCCCATTATATCTGAACCAGATGTATTCTTAAATGAAATACTTATTAATTACAATAGGACTATGATTTACTCTACTTAGACCTAATTTAGTAATCTGATTTTTTTTCTCCATGTCTCTCTTAAAGCCACCAACATGGCTCAGTGTGTGTTGATAGTTATTTTACCCAGATTTGCTAATAAAGTTTCCTTTCCCAGAGGCCTCTCACTGGCTCGCAGTCCTGTTTTGACTTTATAGTAAATGGCTCTGGATGATGCTCAGTTTGGTCTGGGGATTTTAATTTGATTCCATCATTGAACTCCTTGTGTTGGCTCTTCTCTTATTGCTAAATTCCACTTGAATCAGCAAAGGGAGGCCAGGTTTTCTCTCTTACAAACTTCTCTCAATGAATCTTAATGAATCTGAGATGTCTTTGGACCATTCATACTGTTTAATGATCTTTAATAGACTTTAAATTTATGTGGTATGCTTTAGTTTTGGGAGGTAAAAAGTAAGCCAAGATACTTGTGGTTTTAATGGGCTATTAATTAGGAAATTGGGTGGCTTTTTGTGAAGTTTTCCTGAAAGAGCTACCAGGCTCCCAATTCTCACAAGTTTACCTAACTTCAATATACATTATAATAAATACTCAGCTTATGTGAAAATCAAAAGACAAAGTCATTCTGTTCTGCTTTTTTCCCACTATTATGGGTTACCGGATTTTTTTTTCTCTGCATAAAAAGACACAGGGAAGAATCTGATTATTGGTAGTTTTTATTTACTGATTTAAATGTTCATTTCATTATTTTTATAACTCACTTAACTGGAGCTAATATGCTTTCCTCCCTCTGTTTTCCCATGATATTAACCCTCTAAGGTGAGTTAGGGTGAGAGAGAACGATTGCCCCAAAGTCACCCAGCTGTCTTTCCTAGTTTCTAGCCAGGTCCCTTAACCAAGAGATCCAACTGTCTCTTTAAACAATTTATTAATTAAACAGTTAAACCATTAGTTTCCCATTGGGACAAGAAAGAGACAGACTTATGTAGAGCATGTCAGGCAACAAAATACATCGAGTAGTATTAATGATCCAGACCTATACATTTATCTGTTCTTTTAAATAGTTCAGTTCTATTGCTAATATACTTAATTAATACTCCAGATACAATAAGTTGATCAGGGCAACTGTGTTCTATGTCACATGAATAAAAGGTGACTGTGGAAAAAAGATTTTCTGTCCTCTGTTTCTCATAATAATAAAACAGCTTTCTCCAGGTAGGAATCTTTTACCATTTTGGCTGGGGACCATTGAGGAGAAAAATCAACTGGAGTTTGCCAAATTGAGATAGTTGTATGATATTTTTCTTACAGGTTAAGGAAATCTAATATCATTGAAAAAAAATTTGACTGTTTCCACAAGAAGTGGTGATGATTCATTCAATATGTAGTAGAAATGTTCTAGAAACATCTTAATGGCCACATATTTGAGACCAGATGGATCTCTAATCTAACCATAAGGTAACTATGAAAATAGAAACAACAAAAGAATCTCTTAAAATATAGAATTAAACATTTATCTCCAATGGGTCACTACATTTTAAGAGATACTATTCCATTTGTTTCATTGATTTTCATTTCAAAGATAAGTAATATGTATGTATGATAATTGCAGCACTGAGCTCTATTCTTTAAGTAACAAACCATAAGGCCTATTGTAGGCAGCCATATAATTTGACCATTAAAAATATTTTACTTTTGTAGCAGAAGCTTGTTTATTTTGCTCTACTTAATCTACACTGGAGCCAGAATCATATTTGATAGATTCAAACTTCTGTTAGTTTTCAGTATTTACACTGGCCAAGGTTCACTAGGGTTATGATACATCTGATGTTACACAAAGGGGTAGTTTTTCACCTGCTTTAATACGTTGGAGAGTAGGGAGTCTTCTGTGGATTTCTTGATGTTTTAGACAAACTGACTTTATCTGAAGAAAGATTTATTCATCTTAACTCTTTAGTGTCCAACCACTAATAAATAGGGATTTATACTATCAATGTATGACCATTTGTCACTTTATTTTGATAGCACACAATTGGGAATGTTGAACAGGAATGTAATAATTTAATAGCATTCCAATAGAGGGGACATATGTGCAGTTGGCACCATTATCTCAGCAAGAGTTTAGCAGGTAACAATTTATTTTGCTGATTTTTTTTGGGGGGGGGACACATCATAATAAGTAATAAACAAAACAAAACAAAACAAAAACAATGCTTAGGTTTAAATCCTTCAATCCCAGTCCTCTTTTGGCTGAAGGATGTTTGACTGCGTTTATTTTTTTCCTCTCTATTCTTTCATTAGGGTGATACTGCTGACCTCCAAATTTGTTGTCAGTAAATAATTAGAGATATTTTAGCATCCACTTCTTTATGGGATGTATAGGGCTATATAGCATTAGCTATATAGCAACTAAGCCACTATTTGCTTCTATTCAAGTGATGACACACACATTTCTGGTGTCTAAGATTGAAGAACTTCTTTTATCTGAAATGGATTTTAAAAGTGAGTCACGAATTCATCTTTCTACTTTCTTTTCTTCTAGTCAACAGTGCTTTACTGCCAACTTCCCTAAGAAAAAACATGGGCAGACAGCATCTGAGAAAAAGAAAATCAATTCTAATAATAGGCATAATGTATTTCTTATGGAGAAGCCTGATGAAATCACTAGAAATTGCATGTAGCCAGAATCACTTGTCCTTTAGCTTCAAATTTCACAACACACCTACAGTTCACACTAATCCCCTGGAAATGTTCTTCTTACTGTATATAGCTGCTTGAATATTGTGCCTCATGCAGTTCAAATGTATTGCAATGTATCGTCAAGAATATCCATAGAAAAAATATCAAAGCAATGAAAAATGGATAATGAAATATATAAAAAGATGGGAGAAGAATAGTAATATCCGAAACAGATACAACTCTAGCAGTATTTGTTAGGTGTTTTATAGAAATGAGAAAGGAGTTACTAAAATTCAGGAAATTAAATTTTGCATATATTTTTTTTTTGGTTTACATTTATATCCCGCCCTTCTCCGAAGACTCAGGGCGGCTTACAGTGTGTAAGGCAATAGTCTCATTCTATTTGTATATTTACAAAGTCAACACTTTTGTTCACTCTTGTAATGTTTTTCTGAAATTTTGTATTCATTTCTTATTTTTGTTCCCTTAAACCCAAGAGAACATTTGTCTGAGACTATAATTCTATACATTATCTAAGAATAAGTCTCACTCAACTTATTATCACTTACTTCAAAGTACCTTCACTTACACTGCATTAGTAAAATTATTAACTCTCTATTTACATTTCTATGGTATTTTCTTTTTATAACAATTATATTAAACGTTACAGTTAAAAGGCTAAGAATACAAATTTAAGACTAAAAAATTGAAAGTGTATAAAAGAATGAAAAAATAGAAAAGAAAGAAAAAGTTAAAAATATATAGAAAGAAATTACTTTTCCCATTGCAAGTAGTTTTAGTAGCTTATCACTTTCCCATAAAATACAACAAATGATCTCGTCTTCCTTTATCTCACCTCTTACTTATCTCTAAATTTTGAAAGCTTGTAGTTCAGTCCCAGTCAGGAAAAGTCGATCAAGGGTTTCCACAGATAACAATATATCTACCGTATATACTCGAATATAAGCCGATCCGAGTATAAGCCGAGGTCCCCAATTTTACCCCAAAAAACTGGGGTAAACTGGGGACTCGAGTATAAGCCGAGGGTGGGAAATGAGGCACCTACCGGTCGGCGAAACCCTCCCTCCCTCGGCCGAGAAGGCTGGCGGCTCCCCCGCCCCGCCCTCTCACTGCACCGGCAGGGCTTCCCCGCGCTAAAGCAAAAGCCCGCAAAGTTCGCGCCGGCCGGTATAATGTGAAAAAAAGAAAAAAAACAAAACTCGAGTATAAGCCGTATATACTCGAGTATAAGCCGAGGGGACGTTTTTCAGCACAAAAAACGTGCTGAAAAACTCGTCTTATACTCGAGTATATACGGTAATTTAATTTTGATCAACTTTGTATTCTTTTCTTTTACTTTTAACAATCTTGATCTTTAATCCCTTCAGATACTGTCCCACAACTTGATTTTTTTCATTTTTTTTCATTATTTCTTTCCTTCTCACAAAATTCTTCAAAACTTTACAAGTCTCTTTTATAGATACAACATAAACCTAACCCTAACCCTAACCTTTCATTTTTAAATTCAGTTTCAAATCACTCTGTCTTTCTGGTAACACTCGTTCCTCTTCCATAACATCTTTTAAACAAAAATAATCTATCCTGGGAGACATTCTTAAAATTAACTTCTGGATCCTTTGTTCACAAATATCCTTCAATGACCACTGGTTTGCCCAATTATGCAGTAGTAAGTCAAACGTAAGTGTTCTTCCCCTTTAAATTTTTAGTTCCTTCTGGCTCCTTCTAGTATCCAATCTTCCAAGTCCCAGCTTTTCATGTATTTTAAAAAATTCACAATAAAAGCATTTTTCCATAGGAAGAATTCTTACATTTTTTTCCTCAAATCCATCTGGCCCTGGTACTATTTATTAGTACTTGCTGGGGAAGAGGGAGGGAAGAGAAAGGGAGAGAGGGAGGGAGGAGAGAGAGAGAGAGAGAGACCTACAAAATAAACTAGTCCTGTCTCAGCACACATTATACTTTCTGCAAAGGAAATAAATAAATACCATACATATGCGTGGCAAATATTGTTCTATCCATGTGGATAATGCATAATGAGGATCCTAAATCGCTTTTGAAATATTTGCTACCAGATGTGATAGGGAACCTCCAAAGTCAAGTATCATTATCATCTGTCTGTTAGAAGCTGATAAACTTGTGAAATAATATAACACTTTCCCACTCTGTGCTGACAGATATCCACAAAGAAATGTGTCTCAGCATTTACTGTGACTTTTTTTTTTAATCCTCACTAATCAGAGCTGATCTCCTGCCGCATGGTACCTCTCTTTGTAACACCTACACCTTCTTTTGCTTGTTATATTCCAATGGTATGTCTTGTTAACATTGCCAGCAGAAAGGCAGACTTCAGAGGCAGCTGCATTAATTACCTCCTCAAGGCTGAAGGAGGTGATATTTTGCAACGCTTTCAGAGCAGAGATGGACCTACTGGAGAGCCTACAAATACCAGTGCCAGGTTTTCATTGTTACTATCTTTCTTGTACATGCATTGGATGACTTTTAATAAAAGATATGTTTTTAGCTGTTCTCATTGAAATATATATATATATTTCAAGTGTATATATATATACACACTTTTCCCTTTTATCGTGTTGGTATAAGTCCTGATATATTGTATTTTTTATTTTCTGTCACAATTTCACCACTACTCAAATATACTATTATATCAAAATCCTGACATTTCCTGCTGTACTTAAAATAAGGTTGTCCTTGGATGCTTTTACAACACCGCTGAATCTTTTACAAGTCTTGCAATCAATCCTTTTTAGTTTCTTTAAATGTGAGAAGTTGAAAAATTTCGTATTGTTGACTTAAAATGATCTGCCAGAGAAGAACGAAAACAGGAAATGTCTGAGCCTTACATAGATGATCAGATGAGTATAAACTAGAAAGAATAATAGTAAACATAATATAATATAATTTCTCACGTGGCTTAGTTCTATAGTCAGGATGCATATGACCTGTCCAGAATTATTCATCCTGAAGTAACTTTCAGTTATTCAATGGAATACAATAGAGAGGATTTCTTTCTCATGAGCCTACTAAGGGGCACAGTGGGGGGAAAAGCTGCTGAACTAAAATGACCTTAGTTTTGATTCAGCAGGACAATTTTTGTATTCTTATGCAAAAATTTCTCTAAGCATATAAAAACATTAAGCAAGATCAGCCAAACATGTTGTGATATTGACCAATAATTTCTAAATTAATAGCTGCCAAAAGAGCAAGGAAAGTTAATATCTGACCCATTTCCAAAAGTAACTCAAATTCTAACATCAAATGAATTAAGAACTGGCATTGCCAATTAAGTTTTATAAACAGGAGAGTTATCTTGCTTCTGAAAACAGGAAGGCCCTTCATGATTTCATCCATATGAAAGCCTATTGAAAGAAAATTAATGTAGCAATGCAAACATCCTAGGCCCAGGATTAATAACTAAATATTTGTAAATAACTATAGTTCCTAGTCTGTGATAGTGAACCTATGGCATGTGTGCCACAGGTGCCACGCAGAAACCTCAGCTCAGCTCCACCTCGCATACGTGCATGCCTCCTGCTAGGCAGCTGATTTTTGGGTCTCTGTTGCGCATGGATGGGGGGGGGCACATGCGGGCGACACGGGTGCATGCCCGTGGTGCTGGTGGGATCATGTGTGCAGGAGTAGGGGGAAGCGCAGGGGGTGTTGTGCCTAGCAGGCCTTCCTGCAGCCTCCTGGGACCAAAAACGGGCCATTGGGGCGCTTCCCCATAGCACATTTTTTATCACAGGAGGCTACAGGGAGGCCTGCTAGGCCCAAAATGGGGCGGGGGGTGTCGCACACTCATGTACGGGGTGGGAGGAGTGTAGAGGGTCATGCACACATGAATGGGGTAGGAGGGCCTGGGGGAATTGCACACGTATTGCATTATGGGTGTAGGCACGCAACAACAAAAAGGTTAGCCATCACTGTCCTAGTATCTTCCACCATTAGATTTAAAAGCTTAGCCTGCTGAAGTGATGATTCAGCAACACATGAGGGCTAGATATTCTCTACTTCTGTTAGAAGTTGCGTGAGATTTGGCTTCAGAAGAAGATAGTAATTATTGATTTCCAGAATGAGAAGTGAAATGTGGTTGGTTTAATAGAATAATCTGAGAGCAGAGCAAACTTTAAATACTTTAAACAGATAATAGTGAATATTTATATATTTTCAATATTTCAGTAACTTTTACAAAGATTTATCTAACGGATAGCTGCTTTTCTTCAAAAATCATACAAAATCATACAAAAGCAAAGGAAAAAGGATCTAATCTTTATACTAGCTTTTGAGAAGTACATTAAATTAAACTCCACCTTTTTGGGGGGGAAATGGAGACTATGCATATTAAATATTTAAAATACTGGATTTTTAAAAAATTTATACAGTATCCTGAAAGAGAAAAAAAGAGAGACTAACATTTTATAAAGCCCTTCAACGTTTCATGTCTTACTGATGGAGTAATAGTCAATATCTTGCGCTATATAATCTTTTATTTCAGTCGCAAGCTGTAATACATACCCATTACCTAAGTGTAAATCCTGCTCAACTCTAAAATTACTTCTGAAATTTTTATATTTTCACATTCAGCTATATTAGCATATATTGTAATAGCTATTAGAATAAGTTCGGGGGGAAAAACTCTTAACATCTTCATTAGTTCAAGGATCTCCTACCTATATTTCACAGACACACACCCCAAAAAATACCCAGAGAACCATTGTTTATTAAATTGTTTTGCTTCCTTTCAGAATACTTTACAAGACATCATGGGGTTACTTTGTGTAATGAAAAGCTTGCTGATATTGGATATACTAGTGAGTTAATCACAGTGAGCGATTTGAGCAATGGATGACCCTTATGCCAGAATTTAATATGCAAAATATACTATTCCTTTTCAAATAGGAACTTGATTCCCTTTGTCCTGGGCTCAGTTGGAGAGTTGATCTCACAAAATGGCTTTGAGTAAGACTAATACTAACAGGGTTGTTTATTTAATTAGTTAAAAGGATAAAATCCCTCTAACACGGCTGATCAGAGGTCAATTTGAAAGGTCTCTATCCAAGTATTGCCAGACTTTAGTGGTTGAGGCTTAATAATAATCTCTAGACTTCAATTTCCTACTAATAAAGGGTAATATAATGTATTGTAAGCCCTCTTATTTGTTCAGATCGTTTTAACCACTGTGGAGCTAATATGCAACAACTGAACAAACAGTGACCACACAGGTTCCATATTTAGCCATACATATGACTTTTGATGAAAGAAACCGTCCACTGGGACACAAATCAAAGATGAGAATCATTAAATGCATACCACCCAACTCTTTCTTTTAAAAAAAAACACTTTAATATTTTGTACAATTAAACAGTTTCTATTGATTGATTTATTGCTAACTAAGATTTGTACAAAATTTGGATATTTCAATGTAATAATAATAAAACTATTATTATTCAATAATAATTGAATAAATGTATTCAACAATAAAATTTAGGGAATTATTTCAAAATCTACTTTAAATGAATACATTACCTTTAGCTATCTAGCTGCATTTGACATAAAACTGTTCTTTTTTTAAGTTATACAGTTAAATCATATAGTTTGGTTTTTAAATAAAGTGTCATTAGAATTTATTTATGGAACAGCTGCTCAAATACATAAGTACTAATGTAATAATCATTCAGGGACTACTATAATCACTAGGCAAACATATTATTATCATTACCATTATTCTAGTCTCTGAAATTAGTTCACAGTATTGTGTGGTGAATATGCAGTGCTATGCGGCATATGACATTGCATTTCAGTTAGAAGAGTTACTATCAAGGCGTATATCTGAGCTGGAGCATCCACAGGTATGATCCATAATGTCATACTGGCAGGCTGCAACACACATTGAATCCCTGCCGATTATTTACATGCATATGACATACATTTATAAAGCTTTGATTGCCCAATTGCACCCACCATTTTGAGGTCTCCCACCATCCAGGTGGATGTCCCTTTGAGTTACATTTATGATGTAGCAAATACCTAAATAGAGAAAAGAAAGTAGCCATATTTGTGAGACATGAAAACATTACAGATGTGGGATGGCACATCTCAATGAAACCGCAAGAGTTCCCTTTTGTATAATTTTGAAACTCATAGCAGACAAAACTTGTTCAAAAATTACATCCAATAGATACTGCAGATCTGGCAGGTCACAATTGATTCTTCACATTTAAAACTCTTTAGTATCTGTCAGGTGTGCCTCCATTCAAAACTCAAGAAAGAAAAAACCCAACTCCATGTTTGTAGATAAAGGTACTTTTACTGAGTATGAACTGAATGCAACGAAGGAAAAGCAAATTCTGAGGCAATAGGCACAAAAATTACATATTGAAAGCATCCCTAAATCCCTCCCCCCAAGGACCGAGGTTGAGTGTCCAATCCACATCTCCCCAAGGTGTCCTGTGGGGTACTTCTTCAGATGGCCCCATCTATCTGGTATGCCAGAACGGTTGATCTTGACAACTATCAGCTCCCTCCGCAGCTGCTATAAGACTGTGAGAATTTTCCTCCCTTTTTTGAGACATTCCACCAGTTCACTTCCCCCCCCTCCCAAATACCAGCAATGCCTCCCCCCTCCCATTACAATGGGAGCCAAAAGCAAGCAAGCATCATAGAGGCTGACATTAGCTCACTTTTTTTTTTAAATGCACATAAAATAGAAAGCTCATTTATTGTACTTTTCTTCCTCCACCATGACCATGGATTTCAAATCACAAATAATTTTCCTATAGATTGAATTGGATGCTGACTTGTGGTCATTCTTACTTGGAAAGCACCTAGTGTATTTTTTCACTAGGTTTTATTCTTATTTTCAGTTTCTTTTTTATCCTATTATTAATGTTAATTCCCTCTAGACAGATTAACATTTTAAGTCACAAAGTTCCCTTGGTGAAGAGGAACTGGGGCAAGGAATCAATACTAAAGAATCTGATTGGGCACTGTGAGACATGTATGTCTGTCAATAAATTTCTAGTAAAACAGGCAGCAAATTTCCACACATCAGAGAGGAAACGGAAAGGTTGGTCTTGTTCACCTTTAATTTATTGGAGTTAAAAAAAGATTGCAGAGTCCAATCTGAGTTTCATTGCCACCAATTCTTCCAAGCTTTAGGGCTTGTGCTGGAGCCCATACTCAGAGAACTTCTTTCTCTGCAGAATATGTGCGCTGGCCAACAGTGCCTGGTTGTATGTAGCTTTTAGTTGTTAATTAAGGTGTTGATAGCTGGCTGTTAAATCGTTGTTAAATTGTTGTTAACCCTTGTGCCACTGCAATCTCAACTCCTAAGTATCTCATAAGCTGGTGGTCAATCAGCACTCCTGTTGAATGAAAAAGGACCCATTTCAATAATTTCTCTGACTATCTTTATCCATGCTCAAACAACAATCATAGAAGCTGCAAATCTGAATGTCCTTGTTCACTGCAGTGTAAGGCTACCAATGACTTCAGGTCTCTTCATCTAACTGCTCACTTGTGTTCTTGCAATCTTGCTTCCTCCCCATTTTTCCCACAGAGTCACACGGAATCTGGTAAATGACATTCAAAGTTTCTGCCATCTCTAAAAGATCTTTGTAGTGTTTGATATGCCCTTGTAGGGCAGCCTCTGAGTGGTGGCAATATGCAGATCTCAGAAGTTGTGTTCAACTGCTTTTGAATTTTTTTAAATATATGGCAAGGTGTTCCATATAGTTGTTTTTGTACCTTCTTTCTTTCTTTCTCTCCCGAGCATATTTGTGATAAATGTGAATACCCATTCAGTCTAAATTATTCATGTAGGTATCAGTTGTTTTGCTTGCTGAGTACTACAGTGTGTTCTCATTCAGCCGCTTAGTGTTCTGATGCAACTCTTTATGTGACAGTGAATGGTTACTGCTGAAGCTCAGAATGCGTGGAGTGTTGGTAGCCTTGCAATATATTTAGTATAACATTTCAATATAAATACAATGCATAGAGCAGCTCAGCGCACATATTCCAGAGGGAGAGTAGTTCTCTGTTGATAGTTTCCAGCATGAGCCTGAAGGCTTGGAAGAATAAACCTTTGGTCCTGGTGACCGATTCAGATTGAATCCTGCAACATTATTCTAGAAAACGTATATTTACTTTCATTTGTCAGGAAACACTTTCACACAAAGTAGATATTAATTATCTTCCAAAATATATTTTGCAATGCCTCTATCACATTGAACACAATATAATACTTCTCAAAACTTAATGCCCAAACGATTCAAAATATTTACAATTTATAAATTTATGGAAGTTCCATTTTTATTCTGGTAATGTAATAAATATGCTAAAAAGATTTGAAACATTAAACAATAAACACAAATGTGCCCAAGCTTAGGACTCAAAAATATTGGCCTCAGATAAAATATAGTATTCAATATGTTAGTCAAAGTTATCTTGAATCATGAGGCTTTCACAATTCTGTTTACTTAGCATCTTATAATTACGTAATAGCCAAATTGCTAGTTATACAGTTTTAGAAACTGAGTGAATGTTAGCTACCGGAATTATCTAGTGTTCATAATATTTTAGAACATATTATGAAACATAAAAATATAATTATGCACAAATTTACAGGAATGTTTCTATCAAGAGATTATCATAATTTCTAAAACCTACTTTTATAGCTGCACAAGCAGCAAGCTATTTTATTTATATAGCAATTTATAAATTAAAGTGTCATAAAAATATCACCAAATATCAAAATCACAGGCAGAAATTCTTAGCTAGTTTATAACAGCTATGCTCTCATTATAGGATGTTTCCAAAGACTTGAACACATAACAGCCAGGTGGAGAACCAAATTCCAGGATGAATCGTATTTCAATAACTGCTAAGTATGAGTATACTTAGTATTATTTTTATTTTTACTAGCATTCTTTCACTTCAAGTGGCATTCAGTGTCATTCTTTTACATCAAAATCCTACACAACCTTCACTCAATACACCAAAACCCACTTTAATTTAATATTTTTATGTAGCAATTGGAATGCTCAGTAGAAATAATAAACGTAAAGAGACATACTAAAGTGAAGAGTGCAATTTTTGGAGGAAAGTATTCTGTTAGCTCCGATAAAGGAGAATATTTGTAGCTCAGGGTGGAAATGAGAGATCCTTGGTGGTCTCTAAGCTTCGTTGTTTTCTTCAGATGTTTCATTACCCAACTAGGTAATATCATCAGTGGTAGTAAAGAGTTTAGTTTTGTTCTGTCTCCTTCCCCACTTCAGACCCACGAGCTGGCCTTCAGCCAGTGGATTCACAGCTCTTATCAGTCCTGGCAGAGAAATCGCAGCTGCCTGCCAAAGTTCAAACAAATGACTCATGTAGCAAGACTTTCAGCTCTTTTTGAAACGGATCAGCTAAACTTTGCTTCCCATGGAGTGAGAGCAGTCCCAAAGCTCCTTATATATCCTGTGCAGAAGCCCCACCCTTCCTTTTGATGACGCCGCCTCTCTAATCTTCTGAAGCGCAGGTCAAGCCAAGCTTGATTATTATTATAAGCTGGGTCTGAAGGCGTAGCCTGGGGAAGGGAGGAATCAGGGGATGACGGCCTCATTACGTCCTCCGACTGGTCTGGTTCTGGCTCCTGGAGCCAAGCCAAAGGAATCAGTGCTCCTGAGGTAAGCCTTACCAGAACTTTCCCCTCACTCTCGAAGTCACTTTCGGGCATGGGGCCAGGGTCGGGGGCTGAAGTCACAACAGGTTTGCTCTCAATTTATATTCTAGTGGCTTGCCCTGTCAGAGTTGGTGGGAGCAGGGGTGGGTTCTACTTACCTTTACTACCGGTTTGCATCGTGCCCACGCATGCGCAGATCACTTTTGATGATGTTCGGATCAGTGGGTGGAGTGTCCTGCCGGTTTTACTACCGGTTCTATAGAACCTTGGAGGTTCTTTGGGTAAGCTTGTTTGGCAATGATTATGGTATTGTTTACTTCTTGATTGTGTATTGTTCACTTCTGATGTTAATCTTGCAAATGAAAGCAAATATATGTGTCCCAGGATAATGTTGCAGGATATTAATCTTGGTGTTCATTTATGCTATCTGGATGTTGATTGCTGGTGGGGAGATGTTTTAGTCTTTCTATTCCCATTTTTGATAGTTGGTTGTCTCCTCTACAAGGTATGTAAATGTTATTTATGTCTATGTGTCTACTGATGGCCATTTTGCAGAGTGCCAGGTTTCCATTCTCTAGTGTTTTTGGACTTGGCTTGGTCTAGTATGTTCACAATTTCCCAGTTGAAACTATGGTTACATCTGTCCATGACACAACATGGCATCCTTCAGTCTCAAAAGACTATAGTATCGTGCTCTGGAAACAGCATCTGGTGTGACTAAAAAGGCCAATTCAAGAGTGACAATCCCTTCCACACTGAGGGCAGATACATTCTGTCCCCTGCCCAGCCCCCAGATTTCACTGGTTCCGGGACTGCCTCTTCGCGTCAGCCTGCTGAACAAATGTCTCTTCGAATTGGAGAAGGCCATGCTGCATCTTTAGCCTCCAAGCTGAATGATTGGAGGTCAAGGTTTCCCAGTTGTTAATGTCCATTCCCAGGGCCTTTAGGTCCGTCTTGCAGATATCTTTATATCACAGCTGTGGTCTCCCTCTGAGGCACTTTCCCTGTGCTAATTCTGCATACAGGAAATTTTTCGGAATCCAACCATCAGCCATTCTCACGACATGCCCAAGCCAGCATAGACATTGCTGTTTCAGTAGTGTATACATGCTAGAAATTCCAGCACATTACAAGACGGCGCTATTTGGAACTTTGTCCTGCCAGGTGATGCCAAAAATATGTTGGAGACAGCGCATATGAAAAGTGTTCAACCTTCTCTCTGCTATGCGTAAAGGGTTCAAGACTCACTGCAGTACAAGAGTGTGCTCAGGATGCAGGCTCTATAGACCTGGATCTTTGTATGTTCCATCAGCTTCTTATTAAGCCATACTCTCTTTGTAAATCTGCAAAATGTGGTGGCGGCTTTGCCAATATGTTCATTCAGCTCATTATCTAAAGAAAGAATGTCAGAGATATTTGAGCCGAGGTATACAAAGTCATGATTATCTCCAATTCTTGTGCAGAGATTGTAATACGGGGAAGTGAATCCACGTCCTGACCCATGACTTGTGTTTTTTTCAGGCTGATTGTTAGTCCAAAGTCTTGGCAGGCCTTGCTAAAACTGTCCATAAGTTGTTCAAGGTCTTCAGCAGAATGAGCAGTGACAGCAGATGGCATCTGTCCATACGTTGTGAAATTAAAGATGTTTTATCATGTCTTCTAATCGATGCATTCTGGTCGTCTTCTACCTGTTTATCCTATGTAGTAGCTATTGTAGTCTTTACACTATATGATGTAATTGACTCATTTTTTTCTTTCTTTTTTTTTTTTTTACATTTATATCCCGCCCTTCTCCGAAGACTCAGGGCGGCTTACATTCTTCTGGGACTGCTTTGCCTATAGTTTTACTTAGGATGTTTTAGAGGGCTTTAGTTGGTTTGTGTACTATGCTGATTCAATATGGTTCTAACAGTCTGTTGCTGGTTTCTAAGTGTTATCCTTTTTTACAACTTGTCTTAGATGTGCTGAGTGATCAAGTACTTTTTGATGAAGTTGCATAGATATTTGTTTTGTTGGAAACAGTTGTATAGGTTGTATATAAAAAGAATTTGTTTCCTTTTTCTGCTGTTCAGGGTGTCTTTTTTCTTTGGAACGGAGAAGCTCAGCCCTCTGTACCTGGCCATTTTGCCTCCCTCACACCATACGGTCATTGGAAAGGACAATGTGACAACCGCTGTTACTGGAAGTGCCTGGAGTTGCATACAGTCAACTTCTGATATGTAGATACATAGAGTTTGTAATGCACTGGAATTGTTCAACTTGATTTGGGTGCATTGTATGGCTCTAAAGCAGGGGTAGTCAACCTTGGCTTTAAGACTTGTGGACTTCAACTCCTACAATTCCGCAGTCAGCAACTCTTAAAATTGCCAAGTTTGAATACTCCTTTTGCCTTTTTCCTGAGCTTGGGGGAAGTTATAAATTATAGTATCATTGCAAATAATTCATAATTATTATGAATTTCATAAAGAAATATGAAGTAGGGTATACCTGTATCAACATGAAATGATTTCAACTCACACATATGCAGCTTTGGATAATTTTCTTCCAGAATAAATTGTTTTTATTTATTGACGAAAATAATTGGAAACTACATATCTGGGAACACAAAATTATGTGAACCTTTGGTAGCAATAACTGCAATTAAATGTTACTGATAACTGTTGATCAGTCGGGCACATCAGCTTGGAGAAATTTTAGCCCATTCTTCCTTACAGAAGAATTTACAGCTTTAACTCGGGGATGTTGATGGACTTCTTTACATGAACTGACCACCTCATATCTTTCCACAACAGGAAGGATTAAAGTCAATAATATTTTGGACATTCCAAAATATTAACTTTCTTCTGCTTTAACCAATAATTAATTGTACAACTTGTGTGTTTTGGATTGTCTTGCTTCAAAACCTTTTCTTCCAGTAACCCTTTCTTCCACTAATCTTCTGGCTTTCTAACTCAATATTATTTTTGGAGATCAGTGGCTTTCTTCTTGCAACCTTGCATGCACATTTTATTTATTTATTTATTTATTTATTTATTTATTTATCAAGACCATATTAGCTAATTTACATAAGTATAAGCATGAATTGAATACATAAAATAGATACAAGTAGAAAAAACATTAGGGAAGGGACAGTAGGCAGGCTGGTACTCTTATGCACACACCTACAGACCTCTTAGGAATGGGGTGAGGTCAACAGTAGACAGTTTTAGATTAAAATTTTGGGGATTTTGGAATGAAACCACAGAGTCAGGTATTGTATTCCAGGCATTGACTACTCTGTTGCTGAAGTCATATTTTCTGCAATCGAGTTTGGAGTTCACTTTAAGTTTGTATCTATTGTGTGCTCGTGTATTGTTGTGGTTGAAGCTGAAGTAGTCTTTGTAGGACTTTGTAGCAGATAATTTTATGAGCTACACTTAGGTCATACCGAAGACGGTGTAGTTCTAAGTTTTCTAGGTCCAGAATTTCAAGTCTGGTGCCATAAGGTATTTTGTTGCGAGCAGAGGAGTGGAGGACTCTTCTTGTGAAATATTTCTGGACATGTTCAATTGTATTAATGTCCGATATGCAGTGCAGGTTCCAAACAGATGAGCTGCATTTGAGAATTGGTCTAGCAAATGTTTTCTATGATCTGGTTGGTAGCGTAATCTTACTGGAGAAGAAGCTACGCAAGGTTAGGTTTACAACTCTTAATGCCTTTTTGGCGATGCTGTTACAGTGGGCTTTGGCACTTATATCATTTGATATGAGTACTCCAAAGTCCTTGACAGAGTGAGGGTTATCTGTGAAATTTATTTGTGTTAGATCGTTGTAGTTATTAGTGGTATGACTAGGGAATGTTGGGCATGAACCATTGCTGTTTACAAAGACCGAGCCAAAGAATGTGTTAAAGAGGTTTCCTTTAACTGCTTCATCATTGTATTCTTTACCATTAGGTCCTTTTAGGGGTGGTATGGATCTCAAGTCTTTAAATTTGTCGTTTACAAAATTATAGAAGGTGTGATTGGATTTCGTGCGCAGAACGTTTTCTTCTCGTTTGATCTGGTAATTGGTGCATTCAGTTTTTATTTGGTAGCATATATTTTTGTAGCGGCTTTTAAAGTTAGCTACAGAGCCAGTTTTGTTTTTTTACCAGAGGGATTTTTTTGGAGCTTTCTTATTGATATGGGTAATTTGTTTTTCCTGGTTTTGGTGGTGATTTGTGATACATATAGTTTAATAACTCCATTGATTTTGAACAAGAAAATCTTATAATGATCTTCGGCAGTGTTACAGCCAGAGAATAGAATTTGCCAATCAAGAGATGAGAGGTCGGTGTCTATGAGATAATAGTTGGCTTTTCTGAAGTTGTAGTTGGGTGTCCCATTATTTTGGTGATTTTTGTAAAGGCATATATTGAGACAAAAGTCAAACAGCCGTGGTCACTGTTGGAAAAGAGTTATTTTATTTGTAGTCCATAAATTGAGTTTAAGCTGTTGCAGAAGATGAGGTTGAGGCAGTTGTTAAGTTTAGTTTTGTTAGTTACTTGTTGATCTAGATTTGTAACAGTGTTGTATAGGGTTGTATGGATGGGTTCAGTGTACATTTGTTTATTGTCCAATTACTAAGAGGTAGGTTGAGATCAGCAAGAAAGATGAGAGGGTATAGGCAGGAGGCTACCCACATTAATAGTGAAGTTAACTTGTTCACATGTGCGATATCATAGTCAGAGGCTCTGTAACATAGTAAGAAGTGAAGAGTGATGTTTAAGGATAGTTCACAGATTATAGTTTCCAGAAGAGTGAATTCATGTGCAATTTGAATATTTTTTAGGTTTAATGACTTTTTGTAAAAGATAGCTACTCCACCCCCTTGTGGGTTTCGCGGTCAGACCAGTAAATGTGAGAGTCTCTTACTGTGATAATGGAGTCAGGGACGGATGTGTTTAGCCATGTTTCACAGACAAATATGATGTCAAATGTAGCAATATTTAATAAAAGGAGGAGTTTGGGCATTTTGTTTACTATACTTCTTGCATTTATTAGTTTGCATTTGAGGTCAGTAGTGGTTGGTATTGAGGAAGTAAGGGGTGTGCATACCTAGTTTTGGATACTTGTTGGATGGATGTTTTGGGTGATGGGGGGTTGGATGTTGGGGGATTGATTGTGGGTCTTACTTTTTATGCAGTAAGCACGGTAGTCACTGTATAGATTTCTGTCGGTTGGTCTTGGAGTCTTTTGAGTTCTGCACCGAGTTCACGGGAGCGGATCTGTTGTAGTAGGGATACATCAGGCTATGATCTAAGTTTGCTGTGGTTCTGGTTGGATTTGGCAACTGAATTTATACTGTAAATGAACTTTCGTTTGATGGTCTCATTTTTGCAAATGACTCTATAGAATCATGGGGCCACTGAACCATCACTGTTCTTATATTCTGGGCCATCTCTGGAGACTTTAATGATTTCATTGGGGAGACGGTTGGTGTTGATGACTTCTAATGATGTTACGAACCTTTGTGATATCTGGTTCATTGGTGACATCTAATCCAAATAAGATAGCATTTTGATGTTTTTGTTTTTGCTCAATGGTATCTTTAATGAGTATGCAAATGTTGGTTGGTTGGTTGGAAACTCTTTGTGATTTTGGTTGTGGTTAAGGTAATGGTTGTTGAATTGGGATAAGATTTTGATCTGTTGAATTTTCATTTTTCTGTGCTGTATTTTTTTTTTAAAAAAAGACGTAAAATGTGATTTTAACCATGCTAGTATACACCAGTGGTAGGTTCCAACCAGTGTTACCACTGGCTTGCTTCATGCATGCACTATGCTTGCAGGCTCACCAAACTTGCACCTCATGCAAGCACACTGAATTCTGGAACAGCTGAGGTATGGCAATCTGCTCTGCCGCGCCTTTCAGCTTGGCTAAAAAAGAAGGAATAAAGGTAGGTATAGCGCAAGGGCGGATGGGAGGGCCCAGATGACGGTTGGAGCGAACCTGTTCTCTCTCATATCAACATCTCGGCTACCAGCTCTCCCGAACCAGGGAGAACCGTTAGCAGCCCACCACTGGTATACATGCTTCTAAACTTGATTCTATGGCATCTACAGTTGTTTGCTGTGTCTTTATAGTTGTTGACAGGGTCCATATACCATAGGATATGGACCCTGTCAGACAATGGCAATCAAGCTATCCAGTTTTGGTATACAAGGTGGACATAGATATGGAAAGGAAGGAGTTTCTAGTAGAAAATTTGCTACCTGTTTGCTTATTCTCAGGCAGGTGTGGTGGGTGTATTTGGCACATACACGGCATTTCTTGAATTCATCATATTCATTGATAGTTTCATTACATTTATAGCATGTGCTGGAATCGTTGGGGTCATTGTTGATCTCTTTCATTTGTGGGCATTTGGTGGTGGAGTTTTTGGAGTTTTTGCCTGGCATGGTTAATGATCAATGTTTGTCAAAATTAATTAATCAATATCAATAATAAAACAATGATAAATCAATGTCTAGCAAATTAATTAATCAACAAGTTAATTAACCAATAATAATAAATCAATGTCTAGCAAATTAATCAATCAATCAACAAATCAATTAACAATCAGTGTGTGGTTAATTAGTATTACCTGACCAGTCCAATAATTAAGTAAATAATTTGATTTGATTTTAATTTCTAGCTAGATTGCTTCCTGGAGAGGTAGAGGATATTGGTGGGGATTTTGAGGTAGAGGATATTGGTAAGGATTTTTAGGCAATGGAGTACTTTTGTGCAATGGAGTACTTTTTTGTTCAGGGGCTTCAGGGGCAGTTAATTAATTTAGTTTGGGGAATGGAATCTGGGAAGAATCAGTTAGGCTGCTCAGAAATCAGTGAGTCAGTGTCAGGGGTATCAGGTATTTTTGTAACAGAAGCCTTGCCTTGGTGCTGGAGATGAAGCTCTGCCTTGATTTTGTGGTGGGAAGATGATCCAATGATCTAGTGATCTCTCTCAAATGTTAGGGATCTTTTTCACATGATGGGATCTCTTTTTTTGGAGATCTTTGTTCTTTGCTATTGTTCTGATGGTGGCATAATGAACACTGTTATTTGCCAATGCAAGTGTAATGGCATGTGGAAATGGCTTTTAGAGACAGGGAGAATAGAAGCAACCAAGAATATTATCTGTTAAAAGACAACTTATTGCACAGCAAGAATGTGGGCAGGGCATACCCTTATCAATTTCTTTGGCTGTAAAGAGGATGGATGGGGGAAGGAAAAGTATTTTCATACTTGCAATATTAATTTAACTTTGCAATAAGGTAGAATTAGCTCATCCTGTCTGATCTACCTCACAAAACTGACAGCAAAACAGGCAGTTAGTGCCTTAAACATTACCTTGGCTTTTTGAGACCTCCCAAGTATTACACATCTTGGTTGCTCAACAATTCCTGGGGAGAGTAACAATGATGTTTAATTGCTTCCATTTGCACACAATCTGCCTGACAGTTGGCTAGTAGAATCAAAATTCTTTAGAAATTGTATTCTAACCTGTCCCAGCCTGGTAAACATCAACAACTATTGTTGTTTTTTCATAGAATCTCAGAAATTTCCTTTATTAGAGCCATGACACACTTCCTGTGCTGTGAAGATCAAACTTTTACAATGTTACTCTGAATTCTGCTCTTTAAATTAGGCAGGATCCCATGCCCCATAATCAGGACACCTGATTATCTTCCCATTGAATAAAACACCTGATT
This sequence comes from Ahaetulla prasina, assembly GCF_028640845.1. NCBI lineage: Eukaryota > Metazoa > Chordata > Lepidosauria > Squamata > Colubridae > Ahaetulla > Ahaetulla prasina. Next base: position 39,199,443 of record NC_080543.1, on the reverse strand, counting down.
CTAATTTCCTCTTCAAATGAATTGATAATTCCAGAGTTCACATATTTTTGCCATACATGAATATGTAACTCTGGATCATTTCCATCAATAAATAAATGAACAAGTATAATGTTTTTGACTCATTTGTTTAATAGGTTCTCTTTTCTGGTTTTAGAACTTAAATGGAAAACAGATCGCATTTTGGCCTGGGGACTCAATGGGAGAGATTGATTGGCTGCTAGATTGACAACAGACTCCACCTCCCCCCTTGTGTTCTGCTCCCCACACACCCATCTTTTTTACTAGTCATTTTGATATATTTTCTTTGTTTTCTTGTTCTATTATTTTACTTTTGCTTCATTTGAACTTCCTATTTATTTCTTCATTTTTTTATGGTTGTGAGCTATCTAAAGTAGCTCATTGGAAAGTAGGTAGAAAATAAATTTAATAATAATAATAATAATTCAGGTCATATTTCTGCAGAAATATCGAAAGTTCAAAATTATTCACAAAGCTGTAAACACCATTGTAGATAAATGACATGCTTGTCATTTAACAAATGTGACCCTAGATAGAAAAAGAGGTTAGGTTAGGTTTAGGTTAGGTTTATTTGATTTTTATACCGCCCTTCTCCCAAAGGACTCAGGGCGGTTTACAGCCAGGATAAAAACAACAAGATACAAAAATTAAGAACAGATTTAAAAACAAATATTTGAATTGGCTAAAAACTTCTAAAATCCAATAAAGAACCCCATTTAAAAACCATTAGGCCAGTCCTGCACGATGGAATAAAAACGTTTTCAGCTCGCGTCGAAAGGTCCGGAGATCAGGGAGTTGGTGGATCCCTGGTGGTAGTTCCTTCCAGAGGGTTGGAGCCCCCACAGAGAAGGCCCTCCCCCTGGGGGTCGCCAGCCGACATTGCCTGGCCGACGGCACCCTGAGGAGGCCCTCCATATGGGAGCGCACTGGTCAATGGGAGCCTATCGGTGGCAGTAGGCGGTCCCGTAAATAACCCAGTCCTATGCCATGGAGTGCTTTAAAGGTGGTAAAGAAGTTGGTAAAAGAGACATTTGCAAGGCTGTTTGAATGCAAATACCTTCATATCTGTGGAAGAAAATGTATAGAAAGGAAACTGGCCTGGGTACTTACGGGACCACCTGCTGTTACCTTATGCCTCCCACCGACCCGTGCGCTCTCACAGAGAGGGACTTCTCAGGGTGCCGTCCGCCAAGCAATGTCGGCTGGCGGCCCCCAGGGGAAGATCTTTCTCTGTGGGGGCTCCCACCCTCTGGAACAAACTTCCCCCGGGTTTATGCCAAATACCTGACCTTCGGACCTTCCACCGCGAATTGAAAACTCATCTATTTATTCACGCGGGGCTGGCCTAAATTTTATCTAAAATTTATTTTTATTGGTTTTAAATTTATTATTAATTTTAATGGGGTTTTTAATTATATCTGGCCATTTATAATAAGTTTTTTAATTAGTAATTTAAATTGTATATTTTGTACTGTTTTTATCTTGGCTGTACACCGCCCTGAGTCCTTCGGGAGAAGGGCGGTATAGAAATTGAATAAATAAATAAATAAATAAAAATAAAAATAAAACTGTAGTTTGACTATAGTGCCACATCCATGTTCACCATATAAAAGAAAAGATGAAAGACATTCCATGTAGAATAAAGGCATTTTTACTGCAGCAGAATGATTTTGCTTCCATTTTTAAACCAGAGGGAGATTTAATAATGGTAGCTGCTCTATTTCAAGCATACCTCAAAGATGAAGCGCAAGTATTAAAGAGGACAGTAATGCTGAAGTTAATAGCATGTAAAGTGGCAACAAACTGCAGAAGCCATAGAACTGAAGCTTGAAGGAAATCTGAAAGAGGCATGCAATACCTAGATAATTTTTGCTTGTCTTATTTAACCCTTTTGGAATATAAAGCCATGTCAGGCCTTGAAGCCATCTTTTTCATTGCATCTTCAGGCCTGCCACATTTACTGCTGTGGGAATCTGGGAGGAGAGATTCTATGGAGCATGGGTGATATATAGTCATAATAACATCCCTTTCTCAGAAAGTCAAAGACATCTTGCCCTGCACCTGGAAGGTTGGAGCTGGGAGGCAGCTCCAAGTGCACGGTGTTTGGATTGGATCATGTGATGGACTTGTGGGTGTTGGGCAGGGTCTTGAACTTTCATTTGGGTGGGGAAAACTTTCAAGCTTTCAGATTCGGGTTTTGCCAGATGTACCAGTATGACATCTCTAATAAAATGGAACTTTGAGGAAACTCAAGCCTCGGAGTCTTCTTTTGTTAGGGGTGTTACTTGGGGTGTTACTCCTGACATTGTGCTTCCAGGTCTGAAACATGCTTTTCTGGACACACTCATTTCAGTTTTACACTGTCCAAATAAATAACCCATTGGGACTAAGCAACTGAAAAGAAACTCATGGATTGCTCAATGTAAAGCTTATCAGGTATATACTCCAACTATGCAATAGAACTGAGGAACTCTATCTGTTAAAGGCACCATCAGTTTGTGAATGAATTGAATTAATTAATTAATTAAATAAATATGTAATTGGATAGCAGGGTTGTGACTCTGCTGTTCAGTCTCATTCTTTCCTTTGAAATGAATCTCCAAATTGTTGATTTGAAGGATCTATTCAAATTGAGTGCCTCAAATCCATATGACAATCAACTTTTGAACAAGTATGTACATACTTTTTATCAATTCAAGTTGGCAAATGAATAATCTGTTTAAATAAAATTGACTGAACACATCAGCCCTATAATTTACATTGAATCAAATCAATGTATATACCCATTATTATACCCATTATTACTCTGTTTTTCTAAAGATTAGATAATAGGGAACAAGAAGCAGTTTAAATTTTACTTTGTATAATATATATAATTGCTGTACAATTAAGGGGCAAAGTTTTATTTATTTTAAATAAGAGATGACTGAAGTAGGAAGGAAAAACTGATGTACAAAATAACCCAAAGTAAAATGAATGATTACAAGTATATTTTGCAAACTGACTCATTATTTGCTAAGGTGCATACATGAATTTGCATAAATTATTTGCTTCCACTCTGATATATTGAAAAATTAATTCCAATGTAATTTACTGATCCCCTGCATGGATTGCCCTTAGGTAAGATAGATAGGGAAGAAGGCGTTCTCCTGGATGAACGGCTGTCGTTTGAAGATCACTTGGCAGCCGTCTCCAGGAGAGCTTTTCATCAGGTCTGCCTCATCCGCCAGTTGCGCCCCTTCCTTGACCGGGATGCCCTATGCACAGTCACTCACGCTCTTGTTACCTCCCGCCTGGATTATTGCAACGCTCTCTACATGGGGCTCCCCTTGAAGAGACTGCAGTTAGTTCAGAATGCGGCTGCGCGGGTGATAGAGGGAGCCACACGTGGCTCCCATGTAACACCACTCCTGCACAGACTGCAGTGGCTGCCTGTGGTCTCTCGGGTGCAGTTCAAGGTGTTGGTTACTACCTTTAAAGCGCTCCATGGCTTAGGGCCAGGGTACTTATGGGACCGCCTTCTGCTACCGAACATCTACCACCGACCCATACTCTCACACAGAGAGGGGCTTCTCAGGGTGCCATCTGCCAAGCAATGTCGGCTGGCGGTCCCCAGGGGAAGGTCCTTCTCTGTGGGGGCTCCTACCCTATGGAACAAACTTGCCCCTGGATTACGTCAACTGCCTGACCTTCGGACCTTCCGCCTCGAGCTGAAGACCTATTTGTTTATTTGCGCGGGACTGGCTTCGTAATTTTAAATTTTATAATTTTATAAGTTTTAGTGAGTTTAATTTTAATGGTATATTGTTTTAAATTTTAGTCAATTATATAATAAGTTTTTTAATCTTTGTTTTACTTGTATATTGTCTATCTTTTTATTATGGCTGTGAACCGCCCTGAGTCCTTCAGGAGAAGGGCGGTATAAAAATCTAATAAATAATAATAATAATAACCACCAGATTGCAAGAACACAAGTGAGTAATCAAACAAGGAGACCCAAATGTATTGGTAGCATCACATTGCAATAAACAAGGATGTACATTCAATTTTGCACTACTAAGATTGTTGAACAAGTAAGCACAAAAACAGCCAGGGAAGTGATTGAAGCCTGGAAAATGAGGCTCTTGTCAATCAAGAGGAGTGCTGATTTACCCCAGCTTATCAACCACTTAGGAAGTGAGGGCTTGACAGCACAAGGAAACAACAGCAAATGACTTAACAATCAGCAATTAACACCCAATCTACATTTAAAAAGTCACATACAACAGGCACCATATAAATACCACACAGTCCAAAGCATATAGAGAAGTTCCCTGAGGATGGGCTCCAGCATGAGTCGAAACCTCAGAAGACAAAATCTCTAGTCGCAGTAACTGAACTAGATTGGATCCTGCAACATTATCCTGGGACACATACATTCACCTCCATTTGTAAAAAATAAAACTTCATTAGCTAATTGTTTTAAAATGTAGATTTTGTATTTATTCTACTGCCATGTTCTCCACAGTTTTAAAGTACTACCTATAGGTATCAGATTTATTTTAATTTCAGGGTTATGAATACATTCAGATTGGGTCAAGTCTTTTATCTTCTCAACATACCATCTTTCATTTATGTATCTAACACACTTCTTATTTTACAAATGTAAAATTTGGGGGGGGAAATCAGTCCTTATTTGGTGGTACATTAAAGACATAACACAAACTCTCAATAGCAACATTAAATTAATTTCTTTGAAGAGATAGACTAAAATTAATATTTTAAACAGCTGAAAATAAATTATTTGGGTTACATTTAGAAAACTTCATGTTGCTAATCATGCTTCCCTGTCAGCAGTTATCTTTACAGTAATCATATTTTCCTCTTTGTCTGACAAGTCTTAGAGAGGTTTCAATTTGTATTTGATAGCATCAATTGTTTTCTGTTTTCTCAGTCTTCCAAAAGGAAAGTATAGCATGACAGAATCACCATAAATTTTATTGCCCCCAGACTGACCTCATTATTGATAAATTACTTCACTAGTTGGCAGGTGGAATTCCCTTCCAGGAGATAAATACTCAGCTTGTCATCTGAGAATGATGCTAGAGTCAGCAGTGCCTAAATGAAAGAGACACACAGCTCAATCTTACCCACTTTGGAACTATTCTGGATATGAATCTCCTGCTTTCTATTTTCTGCAGTATTAGAATAAGCTCTAAATCACAACCATACAGCTTAAGGGATCACCGATTGTTAATTTTGTAATTTTAAGTTTTGTGATTTTAATGCTATGGTCAATTCATTCTTCCCTTCCTTAGTTATATCTTTTTTTCCTGCAGCATTATTACCAATTTATTCAGATATGAACCATATGAATCCAGGTAGCCTTTAGATGGCATAAGTTCAATTTTTGTATCACTGCTTCCATCTAGCGACTACCGGGTTTTCTGTAGCCTATATTTGGGGCCTTACCAGTATGATTTCTTAATTCCTTGTATGCTCGATATTAAGAAATAATGTGAACAAGATTTATTTTAAATGTTCAAATCACAGAATAAATAGATATTGATTATTTCAGGATACCAATAGATAAATGATCTCTGTCCAAATACTGATATTTTTGGAAAGGTTTAATAATTTTTCTATTTTAAAAAGGAGCTAAAATCATTAGGCCTTCTGTTGTGAATTTGCCCAAACAATTCCTTAAGTCTACTGGTCCAGGTTCACTTGAATTTACAGACTACTGTATATAAAATCTAGTCTATATATATATATTGGAAATCACAACTCAACTATACCTCATTGAATGCCATAAAATCTATAAATAGGTTTCATGCAAGCTGAAAGTTAGGAAACTGTAAACACATAAAACATGAATCATCCCTGTAAATGGTTCTCCAACAGAAACTAGCCATTCTACATATTTGAGCATAAATATGATGCTTAAATCATAATTCTTAAATACGATTCTACCTAAAGAACAGGAATCCCCCCCCAAATTTGTAACACGGTATAAAATAATTATAAGGAGGCCAATGCATTCCAGAAACAGAACCTTGGCAGAGAGAGAGAGAGAGGGAGGGAGAGAGAGAGATTACAGAAAGTAGTACTATGGAACTAAGAAAGGAACCGGCCAAACAGCCAATGAAAGACAGATGCAACTACTGGAAAAAGAAATTGTTGAGTTGGACTCATGACAGAAGAAGCAATTAAAACCTTTCCTTATTTGATAAAAAAAATGTTTTACTAGAGAGAAAGGAAACCAATACTTCAAGCCCCACAGAGCAGACCTTGAGAGCGGTCAACATACATTCTTAGAGAGCTTTTTACCTGCCTGCCTCCATCTCCTTTTTTGCATAAGGTGATTTGTTAGGCTTTAAGCTTGTCACAAATGTGTGCCTTTGCCAACAAGTTGTTCTCATACTTGAGACATTCCCAAGGTTCCTTTCTCCTCTAATTATGCAGCAGCAGAGTGAGCTATAGCAAGCACCTTGAGTTACTGCTAATCACTCTTAAGTGCTAAAAGCAAAGCTGTTTTGCAGAGAGCAGCAATCAGACCAGTAAGCTGATGCCTGCCTCGTGTTTAGTATTAGAGCACTTTGCACAGCTTGTTACAGAGTGATGGATTTACAATAGAGGATGGCTACAGTGATATTTTTACTGGAGAAACAGCACCATGGCAAAGAGAAGGACAGGCAAATATGTGAATCACTGAAGTCTGCCAAAGTTTTGAATAGCAGAGCTTCCTTCTTAAGAACCTTTGATCACTAGGTAACTTATATTTGATGGTTGTTGGTTCTCTGTCTATTTGGCTAAGAACTTTGGGTATAACATAGAATAAGAACAATGGGACAAAATATGGACAAGGAACTACAAACTTACAACAGCAGTTGCCTACAAAGAAATCCTCTATAAAACGTTTTATAGATGGCATTTGCTACCAGCGAGATTGGCCAAACTTATCCCCCAAATGCTGGAGATGCAACCACAAATCTGGAACATTCTATCACATGTGGTGGACATACCCCATCACAAGGAAATACTGGTGCAAAATTCAAAAATGGCTGGAAGAAATTACAGAGCAAAAAAACAGATTTGAAACCGGAACTATTTTTATTAGGAATACTGGACTCGAAAATGAATAAAAAACTCCAATACATTACACTATACATACTCACTGCAGCAAGAATCATATTTGCACAAAACTGGAAACAAAATAATGTACCCTAAGATGTATTTAGAAAAATTCTTAGTATTTAATTCTAGTATTTAGAAAAATTCTTGAATGTGCAAAAATGGATAAAATGATTATGGAGCTAAAAGAGTGGGATGATTTGGACTATTATGAAGTATGGAATGTACAGTTGGCTTGAAAATAGAAACCAAAACAGGAAATGTTTAAGTTAGTACTGATGAAACTTGGAGTAATTGAACAACATTAAACAAAGAGATGTAGATATAAATGATTATAAATCGATAGATAAGAACAATGAATACTACTATGTGTGTTAATATATACATTGATGTATATTACATTGATGTAATACTACTATCAAGAAGTAAATAGATATGATAGAACAGTGAACTATAAAAGCAAAATACATATGCCGATACAGAAAGCTGTAAAATGACCTTAGATGGTTTGTATTGTTATGTTTTGTTTTGTTTTTATGTATTTGTGGCTGTTTTTTATGTTGCTTTGAAACACAAAACTTTAATAAAAAATTTTTTTTTAAAAAAGGGGGATTTTAACAAACTGTTGCCACTAGTCTTCCTATTCTTGATGCTGGAGAAAGGAATGTCCTGCATCATCCTTGAAAGCAACTAATTAACAGGAGAAAAACATTATTGAGTGGCTGGCCAGCTGGCTGCCTGCCTGGATTCCTGAACATAAACACACTCTTGCAGGATGACTAATGGAAATCCCATTACATATATTACATGGCCAAGAACTTGGGCAATGGCCCAATTATAATCATGCTTGCTTTTCTTCAAATTTTTTTGCATGATTTCAGAAATACAAAATCTTATAAAGATACTATTTTGGTTAATTTCATACAAATGCAATCTGGGAGATAGACAGACAGACAGACAATCATCAGTTGCGGATCCCTAAGTGGTGGTTCTCAAAACAGTTCAGTGATGATGTCATGGTCCAATAAAGTAAAATGGAAGCAAAAAAATCTGAAAATCTGTAACTAGATTATTATAATAAAATTGGCTTTTTCATTTTGCTGAGAAAACATCAGCTGTGACCAAGTACAACATTTTGGACTGTTCTTTGGAACATTGGGAATCATAGAAGATCTAAGTTAGGGACAATTATTATAAATGTTATTTTTTTAATGGAGAAAATAAAGGTCCTTAAAGTGTTTATTTGCACAAGCAGCCAGATGTTAAGACTGGATTTGGCATTTTATTTGCTTATCAAGTCCTTCCCAAGGGCCCTGTGATAGGCAGATGTTGTTGCTTAATGGTGTTAAAGGTATCATCATAAGTTGTAAGCTGTTCCAAGAAAAGTTTCCTTTTGCAATTGACTGGTGGTTATTTTGTTAATGCCAATGGTGTTCAAGAGGTGTTCCATATATTTTGGGATTGCACCCAAGATGCCTATTACTACGGGTATTATCTTTGCTTTCTTTTGCCACAGTCATTCTACTTTTAATTGTAGGTCTTTGCATTTTGTGATTTTCATTTTGTTCTCTTATATTCTGCTGTATGCAGATAGGGCAACATCCACTAGTTGGACTTTTTTTTTCTTTCTTATGACAAGTTTGGGATGTCATGCGGCAGATGCTTGTCTGCATGAATTCTAAAGTCCCAGATCATTTTAGCTTATTCATTTTATATTTCTTTATCTATTTTGCTGTACAAAGCAGATAGCAAGACTTAGCATTGGTTAAGAGCAATTGAAGAAAGAGACAGGGGGTGATAATTCTAGCTTCACAAGACCAAGCTTAAGACATATGCATGCAAAGTAAAATTGAGAAGACAGCAACAACAGGAAATGCAATTTCTGCAAAAAAAAAAAAAAAAGCAGAAGAAGCAATGGTTACCTAGTTGGCTACTGCAAGAAGATCATTCAAACAATGGCGGGGCAAAATAGCAACAATAGTGCATTGGAATATCTGCAAGAAATACTATTTGCCTATTATTATTCTTTCCCTTTCCTTACGTTACTTTTGTGAAATATAATGTCCCAGGAAGAGAATCACTCCTAGGTAAACAGTTTTTATTTTGCTGTACTTCAACCCCAAGTATCAGCAAAGATAACTGAAGAATAAATAGTGAAATCTATATAATCTCTCTCTCTCCGCAAGACTTAAGAAGCATTTCTGTTTATTTTAATGGGATTTTGACAGCAGATATTTTGGTTTACATTCAGTTTACAAAAATCTTGATAGGGAAGAAGTTTCTGTTAATATGTTTATATTTAATGTCATAGACGGATTTGGGTTTTATAGATATGGAATTTCTAAAAAGCAATACACAAAGCTAAATAAACAAAGTTTTCCAGGCCTGGTGAATGCAGAACACTATAACTTAGGTTATACATACAAGTAACACACACAAAAAACTGTTATTTGGGAGGGGAAATGATGTGATTTGAAGTGTGTTGCCCTAAAATATATAGGAAATGATCCTGGGGGAGAGAGGAACCCTTGTATATAGAGATAAGGTGGGGCTGTGTCTTAGTATCTTTGTAGTTGTTTTTTTAAAAAAAGCGGCTGAAATTAAAACCAGACTTTTAAACAGAATTGCTGCAGAAATTCACACCACAGTCTGTTCTAAAAAAGACTAATTTGTGGAACAGTCAACTTGTTCATCGTGTCAGAAAAAGTACACTGAATGCAATCTATATCATCTAATTTATAACAATATGTTGCAAGCTGCAATTCTGATTGGTTCAGAAGCAGTTATAAAAATTACAGCAATTGTCCCTTCAGATGTTTTTCTGTAGATGTGTCAAATTATATCACTTTTGCACTAAGTTTGTTTAAACATTTGGTACGAACATTCTTTTTTTTCTTTCTCTTTGCATTTTAAAGTAAAACTTATGAAAATGACATCTTAATGAGCAAATGTGACTAAAGTCGAGATAGATGTTTTTGCTTTGTTTTTTGCTAGTGAAGGTCATGAGAGTTTGGCCGATAATGTAATGATCTTACTAAAGGGAATGGGTGAGGCTAACATTTTAAGCCCAGATGTTGAAGAGTTGGGAAGAAGATTTTGTTCCTTAAAACCCACAAGAGACAAAAAGAGTGGATACACTGACTTCACTCTATCCTCTATCTGACAACTGGATTATGGAAACTGCCTTTGGCCTCTGATCCACAGTTTTCACATTCCTGAAATATGAGCAGCTTTAATTATAGGTTCTGCAATCTCACTGCACATTCCAATAATATTAATTAACTACAAAAATATAAAAATATTGCAAATGAACTTAACAGATAATGTAGAATAGAGTAGATGACTCTATTTTTCACTGCACAGACATAGAGCCAAGGTTCACTGAAAGGTATGAAATTTAAGAATATAGAAATAAATGCATTTTTGTTTCATTTACAACTTGAAAGTAAAAATTAGTTTGCTTTATTTTTGTATGTCCAGTCTAGAAGGCCATATAATAAATGGTTCCGTTTTTCAGTTTCAGTATTTCATTTAACAATTGAACATTCTTGTAAGATGGTTTTTAGTAGTTTAGCCAATTACTTTTTTATATTACAAAAGAACAGTTCAAAAAACAAACCACATTCTCCACCGAGAGCTAAATTATAAACGCCTATTCCACAGCAGCCTATTTTCTACATGGCTATTGTTGAGCTATTCTTGGCTTCCAGATGTCCTATATATTTAACACTACTCACCGTAGAACACTATAGATTTAACCAACTGATTCAGTTATCTGTCTACAGTTTGCTTTAATCAACTGAATCATAAAAATGCTTCTTCCCTTGACAGATTATGTTCTCAGTGGAATGTTTTAATAATAAAAACTTTAGATCCCTTGATCAAATTTTGAAACAAAGAGGAAGGCAACCTACAATAGATGTGATTTAAAATCAGCTTGTTCTATAGCAATTGACCTTGTCCTCGGGATTGCTACAGAAATCATAACCATTTTCATCCATTAGACAATTTGTCCTATAGCCTTTCAGTTGCTAGTCTTTAGTTAGTAATTAGATTCACTTTTTGAGACAGTCCCTGAAAGAATAGTTAAAAGGCTGGAACCAGCCATAGGCTCTAACTGAATGTTTTAGCTATATTTGTATCAGTAAAGACTAATCTCCTAACAGGAATAAAATTGATTTTAATTTCACCGTGTTGTCCGTTCTACTTGCTCTCCGTATTGTGCCACTAGGTTTGTCTCACTACATCTAAGCTGATGTTAGTGCTATTCTAATGGTAATGTTTATAGAACTTTAAAATGATAGAAGTCTTTTTAAAATGTTTTTATTGGTTTATCAAGATATAAAATACAAAGAAAAATTCAAAAAATAAGGGAAAACTAGGAAGAGGGGCAAGGACAAGAAAACAAATATGGTGTAAAGAAGGAAAAGGAAAAAAAAAGGCACCAATTTCCGACTCTCTACAGCACAGTAGAAGATAACAACTTTACAACTGCAATTTTTTATTTTTACACAACAGTATGTACAACCCATTTCTATAACAATAAACCTATCTAATTAACAAAAACAAAATCAAAGGTGTTTTTTTTTCATTGCAAGCACAAAAACTGGAAGCAGTTTCAAAATAGAAACAAGGTTAGATATATTCTCTTCTCTGAGTAAAAGAATCAATTTAACCATCTCTGCTTCTCTTTGCTGTAGGGGACGTATGTTTCTGTTAACTCATTAATCTTTATCATAATTCAGATTCAGAGAATCCTCTATATTATTTCAATTTTTTTAATTAATAGAAGTCTTTGCTAAAATAACGTTATTATGTCTACTGAAAATCTTTGGTTGGAATGTCGGTCTAAAAAAAAACAAAAAATTACAAAAGAAAATGGCAGTATGATAATCTTGATTAGGTTTGGAGTTAGAACTATGATTTCTGGGAAAAAGCAAACATACTGTAGAGATTGAGGAAGATAACCTTGACTGAGAGAGACAAGATTCATTATCAAAGAAACAATGGGAGGTATGGAATATCTTAAATTCACAACCAGCAGAAAGGAACCCTTTGATTGCTCCTTCATTCCATCCATCTACCAGAATACAATGAGGTTAATAAACCTTTAAATATCTTCTTTTTCATTGTTAGGTAATGAAACAAATAAACCAGATACCCAAAGCTTCCCCATCTTCATGATCGTATAAAGTTATACCAGAGTCTCATATAAGTGCAAGGATGAAGTCAAAAAGATTTGTCATGACTCCCTGTGAATTTTAAAGATAAAAGGATTTAGCAAAGCTACAGTTTAATTTCACTCATATTCAATCCATTTTAAAATGTTCCTGCACAAAGCAGAGTGGATGAACTGCTCATTTTACTCAGACATGCATTTAAAATGTTAAGTTTACCTTAATGAAAAAGATCCTTTAAATTAGTGTAATATCTAAAGACTTTATTCCAGCTTTGGCTTAAGACGTTTCCTCTTTCCAACTCTAAACAACAGTGATTTAAAGCTTCCTTAGTGATTTATTGCTTGATCTACAGATATGAATATAAAACATAGCACATCATTTTATATCAGGGTATTAGTTTACGTCAATGAGTATGCTACAAATCATGGAAATATTCTGATATTCTTATATGAAGGGCCAGCAAATAGTTTAAGGAATTGAAATATAAGTCTGGTTAGTGCTTTGGTTCTTATCTTGGGAATAGAACAATTGGAATTTCCAAGCCAGAATGACTTATTATATTTGGATTGTCAACAGAAATCCTAAGAAGTTATACTCCAAATATTCTTAGAGAACACCAGATAAGGTAGCTTAAGATTTTTTTGTATTATTTTGTGAACAGCCCTGGATTAATCAATAAGCACAAAAGGAAAGAAGAAACAACCCTTTTTTTTCATTCAATCTATCATGCCACATTTGAATTTAGTTGATTTTTTTATATAATTGCCCTTAGGTGCCTGATTCAAGTTTAATTTGCATTGTTAAACCAAAGCAATTATTTTGGCATGATGAGTGACTATTGTTTAAACGTTCGATTTGAAAGTATCTCTAGATATCATGTTTGTTTCTGTCTGAGAGTTTCACTTTTGTTGGGGGGCACCACACTTGGGCTGTATTTTAGGGCATAGGTGGCCTTAATCCAGCCCTATTTGTGTAGTGGTTAAAAGTTTATAATACTGCATTTTATTTTTTTGCATCATAATCCTCTATCTAACATTTTATAAGAAACTGATTTCTTTAGTTTAATATATTTTATTTAATTTAAGTTTCTGCTTATCTGATTTTATAGTGAACATTACAGAAACTACCAGCTTCAAAATGAATAATTCAGTCACTTGAGACACAAGAGAACTATTTTGGCAGACATGAATTATATTTCTTCTCAAATATTCTGCTACATTTTTAGGATAAAAAAATGAAATAAATATTTCTGGAAAACAGTAGTGTTTAGAATGTTGCTTGCTGTAGAAAATAAGATCAAAAGAAAACAAAAGACTAGTGGATAGATAGATAGATAGATAGATAGATAGATAGATAGATAGATAGATAGATAGATAGATAGATAGATAGACAGAGTTAAATTTACTGACAAAGAAATAAAGGGAGACTAGTATAGATCTATTTCAAGCTATTTAGCTCTCATCAGCTAGTCTTACCCTTCCAGGATTTGAACCTGAAGGGTATGGCTAGCTGATGAAAACTAAATAGCTTGAAATAGATCTATACTAGTCTCCCTTTATTTCTTTGTCAGTAAATTTAACACAAAATTGTTTGTCATGAAAGCAATTGCCTGGAGGGCTCCTGGATCTGGGCTGAAAGGCAAACGGGAAGCAGTATGTTCCCTCCCATATTTGGATAGACCAGGTTGCTTCGATAGGGAAAAACCCACTTTTTATACATACATACATACATAATACATACATACATATACAACAGACATGGATGGATGGATGGATGGATGGATGGATGGATGGATGGATGGATGGATGATACATAGATACAGTATGCCATTGGTTTATCAAGTCCAAGTACTTATTTTTAACTGTAAAATTTAAGTTGTTGAAAATTAATAATTTTCTTGTGAAAGGTTAGTTCATTCAACAATTAAACTTTATAATTAGATCTGAATATTATGACACAATTCTTTATTATTATATTATAAAAATTAGATTCTGTTGATTTATCTTCTGTTTATAAAAAAATATTCAACTATAAAGACTTGTTGGTTTGTATGCCGTCTTTTCTGCAGTGTAACAAACATAGCAATACATTGGAATTTTCCAGATTTGAGAACTATCACATTATGTATTCCATGTCAATGCCAGTAAATTAAATCTAATCATGTTACAGTATATCACTTTATAAATTGATTAGTGACTAGTATAGAAAGATAACCTTTCAACATGTTTAAGATTTTGCATATAACTATTTTATGTGGTGAAACTGCTGAGGTCTGATGCAAGCTATCAGTAGTATCCTTGAACTTATTCTCAGCAACTAGTAGTGTGCTGTACAATTGGGCCCCAAATCCCAAACATACATCTTTGCCAAGCTTTTTGATAAAGCAAGACTTTTTTTGCTCTATTTTTGGTTTTGAGGTTTTAAAGTGTTTTTTTAAAAAAAAACAAGCATAAATATTTGGTTTTGCCATCTGCCCAATTTAAGAACATAAAGACATAATTATTTTAAAAAAAACTGGCACACAACAGGTAGACAATAATTCACACTTATTTTAAGTAAAATGTTACTTAATTATTAAAAATGATTTAATTTTAATTATTAAAATAATTTTAAAATTATGCTATTCTTTTTAAACTGACTCATCCAGTACCCAACTAAGAAAACTCTTCAATAAATTTAAGGTATAATTACAAATTTTTATTAATAAAAAAATCCATGCTTTTAAATCATGATCAGTCTTGCTTTAAGTTTTGAAAAATTATCTACTTGTTCCTTCAGACTAAGTACTTCTGCTATTTTATGCTCTACTGTTACTGAAAAGCCAACAAAACTCACGAGCAACTGAGAATTGCAGATACACATGTTTTTGTCGATTACAAGAGCTATATTTGCTACTAGGAACAGAAACTATAAACTGCGTGTTTATAAATGTAGAGTTATGAAAACTGTTTTTAAAATGTGAAGCAATTATATGATTATGTTATTTGTATTTTTAATTTTAATATTATAATTTATTTTTCCCCAAGAAACTTGGTGCCATTCTTAACCTAACATGGTGCTGAACCGTCATTAGTTGATAGTATTGGGAAGTGATGGAAGGATATGGAGAGAGCCTCTATTCTACCTTCCATTGCCCAGGTAGTGATAAGACCTGTTAAAGCTAATGGCAAGGAATTACAGATAAGGTGGATAAACCAGTGATGTTCATTTCATAGAAGAAGAAAGAAAGGGAAGGGAAGGGAAGGGAAGGGAAGATTAGTGAAGGGAAGGGAAGGGAAGGGAAGGGAAGGGAAGGGAAGGGAAAGGAAGGGAAGATCAGTGAAGGAAAGGGAGGGAAGGGAAGGGAAAGGAAGGGAAGGGAAGGGAAGGGAAGGGAAGAGAAGAGAAGAGAAGAGAAGAGAAGAGAAGAGAAGAGGTAAAACCATTTATGTTCTGTATGAAGCAAGAGGGAGGGGAGCGATACTAGCATTTTCTCACAAATACTATTTGTGAAAATATATCACTTGGCTAGAAACAATTGTCAGCCGCTATATTGGATGAACACTGAGAAGCTGAAAGTGTAAGCTGAAGATGTCTAAAAGAAAAGAAGAGTTAAGAAAAATAATATTTCTTTGGCATCACACTAGTTGTAAAGCAATAAATAATCAGTTCAGAAAAATACTTTTAGTTGATTCTTCAAACTGAAAATCCAATGCTTATCATTGTGATACTCATAAGATTGACAGTAGACCCTATTGGAAAGAGTCAGAGGCATATTTGGGATAGACAAATCAGCATTTTCAATCATTTATCCATAAGCGCCACTGAAGTAGAAGCATCTCAAACTAGCCAGAAAATAATAAAAGGGTAAGTGACTGAGAAAGATATATATTTCATACATTCTGTCTATCTCCTTTACTTTTTAACTATGTATGTGCATTTTGGCAAGGAGAACAGAAGTCAGTGTGTATAGCAGCATCTCATGTCTTAAATATGGGTTGTGTATAAAATACTAAATCAAATAAGAATGTTACCTTTGTAATGAAGGTAAATATATTTTTATTACCCTATCTTCTTGCTGCTATGGTTTCCTGATTAATTATCCTCCAAAGATTTTGATTTCAAATAATGATTACATATTTACAACAATATGCAGAGTGGACAGTAATCTCTACAAGCTTTGTTTCTTCTGCTGGATAGTTGTAATAGTGAATTACAACTTTGATATCAGAAGAGAGCAAATGAAGGCAAATATATGTGTCCCAGAATAATATTGCAGGATTCAATCTGAATTGGTCACTGGGACCAAAGATTTGTTCTTCCAAGCTGTACGATAGCCTAAATTCTGGGAACTTCTCTCTCTTTCTCCAGATTCAACTCAGATTAGATCCTGCAGAAATGGACAAGTTTTTGGTGGAGGGTTATGACACAAAATAGATAGGGCTGTATCATGTAAATTTGTGGAATACACAAGTCACTTTCATTATTTTAAATTACTATCATAAAATGTGCAAAAATGTTCTTGATAGAATCACAAGAAACATTCAACTATTCAGCTATAAACCTGAACGCTAGCAGTTAAAATATTTTAAAGGTAATTCTCAGACACATGGCAACATTTCAAGTACTGCAAATTTCTCAGTTACAAGACCCTGATCAAGAAGGTTAAAATTAACAAGTAATTCCAGGTGTTCCTAGGCCGACAAAAAACAGGAATAGATTTCTGCTTCTTCTTTTTCTCAAAGCCCCTTATCATATAATTTATTTTCTTTGACAAAATGTGATCACTGCACATAATGAAAACTAAGCAGGTTTAGACTTCCAGGGAAGAAGTGATGGATTGAAGAAAGGTCCATGAAAAGAAGAGGCTGATAACCATGATAGAATGAGAACTGGTGAGTATATAGAGCTGGTGAGCCTTTTCTATAATTCCTCCCTAAACAACTTCTGTAAAGACTTCTGTAAAGCTTTTGACTCAGTGGTACATGACAAACTTCTCCTACAACTAAAATCCTACGGCATCTCCGGACCCCTCCACAATTGGATATTAGCATTCCTGTCAAACAGACAACAAGTGGTCAAAATAGGCAGTGCCCTATCAAATCCTGTTCCTGTCAATAGCGGCGTTCCCCAACGCAGTGTTCTTGGACCAACACTCTTCATATTATACATTAATGATCTCTGTGACCATATTAAAAGTAATTGTGTTCTTTTCGCTGATGATATCAAACTATTTAACACTATCAACAATACAGCTACCCTTCAAAAAGACCTTGACTTTGTGTCAGATTGGTCAAAAACTTGGCAACTCCAAATCTCAACCAGCAAATGCTCTGTCTTACACATTGGAAAAAAGAATCCAAACACTAAATACAAACTCGATGGACATTACCTTACAGATGACCCCCACCCTGTCAAAGACCTTGGAGTTTTCATATCCAATGATCTAAGTGCCAAAGCCCACTGCAACTACATCGCAAAAAAGGCTTTTAGAGTTGTAAACCTAATCTTACGTAGCTTCTTCTCCAGAAACACTACACTACTTACCAGAGCTTATAAAACATTTGCTAGACCAATTCTTGAATACAGCTCGCCTGTCTGGAACCCATACCACATTTCAGACATCAATACAATTGAACGTGTCCAGAAATATTTTACAAGAAGAGTTCTCCACTCCTCTGAATACAACAAAATACCTTATGCCACCAGACTTGAAATCTTGGGTTTAGAAAACTTAGAAGTCCGCCGCCTTCGACAGGACCTGTGTTTAACTCATAGAATCATCTATTGCAATGTCCTTCCTGTTAAAGACTACTTCAGCTTCAATCACAACAATACAAGAGCAAACAATAGATTTAAACTTAATGTTAACCGCTTCAATCTTGATTGCAGAAAATATGACTTCTGTAACAGAGTTGTTAATGCTTGGAACACACTACCTGACTCTGTGGTCTCTTCTCAAAATCCCCAAAGCTTTAACCAAAAACTGTCTACTATTGACCTCACCCCATTCCTAAGAGGTCTGTAAGGGGCGTGCATAAGAGCATAAACATGCCTACCATTCCTGTCCTATTGTTTTCTTTCATTATATCCAATCAATATAGTTATTACATACTTATGCTTATATATATATGCTTATATAGTATATAGTTACTTTCATGCTTATGCTTATATATACTGTTGTGACAAAATAAATAAATAAATAAATAAAATAAACAAGGAGAGGATTTGAGATTTCCCACTAAGGTGCCAGGCTGTGTTGAATCCTTCAGGATAACTAAAGACATCAAATCATAGGTAGCAAGAAAACAAACAAATGGAACATTGAACAAATCTACCCAGAGTTCTTGAAGTACAAATAAACAGACACAAATTATTCTACTTTGGATTTTCATTATGCAAACACTTAGTACTCTGGAGAAGACCCTAATTCTGGGAAAGAAGTAAAAGAAGACGACCGCCTGCAGCAACTGTGCATTCAGTTACAGTGGTGATTAGCTATAAGACATGAAAGACCATGTTATGGACAGATCATCTTGGAGAAAAAAATATCTACTTGGTAACCAAGAAGTGACGCTGATTTTATAGCACATAATCAATCAAAAATTAAAATAAAATACAGGTTATTTTATAGATATTAGGGATTTAAATTTTTTTTTAGAAATTTTCCTTCTAACAGAATACAAAAAATAGAAGATTACAATATAGAAATAAAATAATAAAACATAGTATTGTGTTGCTAAATATCCAATTCTGACACTGTGGAACTATAAAAAACATACCGAGTGGCTAAGACCAGGAAATATGGATGCATATTGGCATTTTAATTTCTGTATACATGAGATATACCATATACAAATAAACTATCTCACTGTCATCTACGTACCAACAGTAAAATATAAATAAAAATCACATGATCATTTTGCAGGATTTTAACTACACATTTTTTTTAAATCTATGTGTATGTGGCAAATTGTATTCTCTCAATTCTTACAGTTCTAATTAAGCAAGAAAGTTATAGCAGGGAGAACCTGCATAACTTGACTGCCTATATGACACTCCAGTCTGAGTTTTGTATGCAGTCATTCCATACTAATCTGCTATCTATTTTTCCTGACTTTTGCTTTTTTGGAAGTTAACTTCTAATTTGCCTATACCATAACAGCACTAGGAACGGCTTAATTAAGCCTCTGAGCCACTGCACCTCTCTGTAGCTGCTGAAGGGGATTCAATTAAATGGTTGCCAGCATATTATACCTATCATAAAACAACTATTTATAACTTGATAATAACAATTAAAAATAAACTAATATTATCTCCACCATATAAAAATGATCTTTGTGGTGGCCAAATGGTTTCTTTAAATACACATGATAATAAGGCCTTGAAACACATTATTTTCTATTTAATACTTTTTAATTCAAATATTTTTTTAAAAAATTCCAGGCTGTACAGGGAGCGTAGTCATCACTATTACCTTCTACCACCATAATCCATACAAATGTAATCCTCCAGCATATCTACTATATCTTTGTACAGTCTAAAACTGAATTTCTTCCCTTTCTTGATAAGCCTTACACAGGCAAATCAATGTTTGAAAAGGAAAAAAAAATCTCCTGAAACTTCTGTGTCTACTGATACCATGCAGCTTGGCTAGTTTTCACTAAATTTATCTTTGCCAATTGTACAGTCAATGGGAAAGAGAACTCTACAGGCCTACTCAATAATATCTTGGGCTAAAAACCAGAAGGTTCATTTCTCCTCCCAGTTGTGATGTTTCTGTGAAAGCTAAAGTCTTATTTTATTATTACTATAATAGTCTCTGAACAAATATCACAAAAGCATTTTTGGAAGAAGAAGACGACGAAGAAGAAAGAGTGCCGCGCAGGCTGAACTTCTGCTTTGCCTTGCTTTGATTATCTTGTTTGTTATATCAAATGGAAGAAAAAAAATTCTCTCCTGGGGAATCGGATCCTACTCGTGTTTTAATCCATTTCCTTTGATTTCCACAAGTTGCTGAGATTAAAGGTGGATATACTTTTGCTGTCTGATGTTTCCCCTTTATGTGCTGCTAGCTGTGAGAAAGAACAACTTAACAAAGGTCTCTGCCTGATGGTGCTTCTTTCTGGCTAAAGTGCTGAGCTGCTTAATGGGGGATGAACTACAAAATGTAACCTGACCAACAGAAAGAAAACAGAATAGTTGGCACCCTGGGCTGCCAAAAGAGGTTAAAAATAAACTATAAAATTTGGTTCTTCCTCTTCTGAAAACATAACACCCCAAAGCATAGAGAAAGACATGTGTAGATGGATGGACACAGTACGATATATTAAAACAAACTGTGTAGTTTTGATATTTTAAAGTCTGTGTAAACTCCGGCTTCAAAAATTGTAAGCATTGTATAGTTTATTTGTAGGGTCTTTTCTCAACCGCTAAACTGTTTTAGATAACATTTATGGGGAAGCAGTATGAAACATAATTTAATAATTGTGTTGTAAACTTGTATAAATTTGTATTTTCTGGCCTAATAAAATGCCGTTGGATTAGGACAAATATTTTAACTACCAAGATAAAAGAGAATTTAAAATTCAGTTCAACTATTGATGCTGCATCATCTTTCTAGTTGATGCAGCATCAATTGTTTTTAAAAATCTATTTTTGGCATATAATATTGTTAGGCCTCATCTGTTACACTGATTGGCCTATTATTTGAAAAATGGAAAAAGATATTTCCAACATAATTGTGCTGATGTTGATGGAATCAAGTGCAATTTGATATACATCTTTGTGAATAGAAAGGAATAAAAATTCTGAAAAATTAATTGTAATTTTTCTCATTGTAACACATCCCTTCTTCTACCTAGCTACTTAATTATTACACATAGTTTTCCAATCAGAATAATTACTGACTAAAGCAAAAGTCATAAAATGTGCCCCAAAAAGAATTGCCGATAAAACATGTAATTCTTCTCTTTTAGCTATTTCCTCAACGCAAGAATCTAAACAGGCAAACTACTCTCTCAAAAGAGTTAGCACAGATTTAATATGGCATTTTACATTTCAGCTACAACTGTATTCCTCATCAGGACTCTTAAGCAGGCTGCATGCACATTTAACAAAACTGACATTAATTAATTAATTACTGGATTTGCCATATTCATTTATTTGTTATCCAAAGCAAAGATAAAAATTGTTCAATATACTGAAACCCAAATTATACTGTTCCATACTAAGACATGGGAATTATATTATTTTCTGTTGATTTATAATTAGTAATCTCACTGAATCCGACATAAGGATTTTCTACTACAATATTTGAAAGATTTGTGGGACCAGCAAAAATCAGATGGTATTTAAGCTACTTCTCTCAGCTAAAACCAACAAAAAGAAACAAGTAAAATGGTTTTTGATATTTTTGAATATAACACAGTAACTATTTCACCGCATGCTGAACATTTTTCTACATATGCACAGAACATTTTGAGATACTATCTGATTTCTCCATCTAGGATGTCACAGACTATCCTTATCTATAAGCACACATTTGAAAAATGTTAAAACACAAATGTCAGCATGCTACATTCACTAAATGATGTTAATAGCTTAACTTGTGATACCAGCAGCTAGGGGAAGGATTTCATATTTAGGTACCGTATATACTCGAATATAAGCCGATCCGAGTATAAGCCGAGGTCCCCAATTTTACCCCAAAAAACTGGGGTAAACTGGGGACTCGAGTATAAGCCGAGGGAGGGAAATGAGGCAGCTACCGGTCAGGGAAAGCCTCCCTCCCTCAGCCGAGAAGGCTGGCGGCTCCCCCGCCCCGCCCTCTCACTGCACCGGCAGGGCTTCCCCGCGCTAATGCAAAAGCCCGCCAAGTTTGCACCATCCGGTATAATGTGAAAAAAAGAAAAAAAAAAAACTCGAGTATAAGCCGTATATACTCGAGTATAAGCCGAGGGGACGTTTTTCAGCACAAAAAACATGCTGAAAAACTCGGCTTATACTCGAGTATATACGGTAATTGTTTCTTTTCTCAAATAAGAATATTATAAATAGAATATCAATCCAAGTATCTCATTACATGTTTTGTTTTAATGCAATGATTTATGTGCAATATAATGTACAATGAGCCAAAGGCAGCAGAATAAACAAAAAATATTCTCACAAATAGGATTGTTGTGCCAATATCATGAAAAGACAAGGAAAAAATTAATAGCCTAGAAGCTTAGATTCCAGGAACATCTGTTTTCCAAAATTGCTGGTGCTGAGAATAAAAAATAACCAGGCTGTTATTTGATGTCTTTTTTTTCTAAATTAAAAAAAAATCTACATAGGTATTTTAGAGGGTCTTTCATTAGTACTAAATTTAACAATAAACACATACTGTACAGTTAATAAAGATGATATGGTGCATGATAACGTACAACTGAAGCTCATATTTATTCAAGAGATAATTTTATAGAGAATTTCATTTTAAAAAATTATAAAATTTTGGTACACTTTCATGACTTTGTAAAAAGACTTGGGTTATGCAGGCAGTGCTAAACAAACAAATATATTTAGGAAACAATAAAAAAACCAAGTAAAATCCAGATGTTGAATTAACAAACTATCTGTCAAAAATCTATTTAAAGAATGGAAAGAAAAAATAAGAGTATTTTTATCTCTAGTCTTTTTCCCCCATTCCCCTAATTACAGCAATAATGCAGTACATTTGTAATTAAAATTAGATTCAATAGTGGTTTTTTTCAGTATTAACTGCATTTGGCAAAATGTATGTTGGCATGGCTTATACAGTGCAGCTACACATAGTGCCACAAAAGAATTGTCTTAATTCTTTTCTTTTCAGCCTCCCATGCTTTAATTCAAGCAATTCTTTTACCAAAATTGATGCTCTTTCCACAGTAAATCAAACCTACTTTTTTCTTGCTTTATGGTTTTTATATTAATCCTTTCCATGTTTATTGATTTTCTTCTAAAAATATCATTTTCTCTCCCTGCACTGCACTTTGTAATATCTTGGTAAAATAAGAGATGAAAAGGGACCAACCTTAGTAGACCATTTATCTAACAATTACAAGTGTAGATGCTGCCTCTTTCAACTTTCCTTCCATGCATCACCAGTTAAACATACATTCTCACAAATACCTTTATTGCCAAACCATCTCTGTATTTTGCCTATATTTCACAGCAACCACTAACACTTGCCCTGTTCTAAATATTTATATTTTGCTATTTCTCAGACTCAGACTTACTATTTTTTTCCTGCTGTTCTCAAGCTCTTTGCAGACATTTAACTTGTGTGCAGTTGAACAGTTGGAAAATTGTTTGCATTAATATTGACATCATTGTGCAGCAGCCAGTAAGTGAAGGTTAAGCAGGTCACAATTTCATTTTTTTTTTATTTCAAACAGGTGATTAAGATAAACTCCAGACAGAGACATACAGAATCAGTCAGAAATAACTAAACAGCCAATATGCTAAAGAGACCAAGGATGAGCATTTTAAAGAAAATGTTCTATATGAGAAGGAAATCTCTCTGATTGCCTTTCACCTATCCCTGCACAAGTATCAAGAGTCTTCTTTTAAGTATATTTACATATGAAAATAAGTTCTTATGCAAGCATCCTTGGACTCAATCACAAAGGGATTTGAAGTTCCAACTACATATTAGGCTAAGATTGAGGAGAACTAGATTCAAGTGTGACAAGGATGTCCCTAGATGACTTTAGGTTACATATCCCAAAAGTACTTTTTTTAAGAGGCAACTGGACTTTCTTGTTTTTCTTTTAAGAAGTTTCGCTTCTCATCCAAGAAGCTTCTTCAGCTCTGACTGGATGGTGGGGAATGCAAGGATTTATATCCTTGCAGACAGCTGGTCATTTGCATTCTTTTAGAGAATTGTTGAAGTCCCTTGGAGGTTTATCTCTTTTCTCAGGATCACCTGAGTAGTGCAAATGGGTGTGGGGCCATTTTGGAACTGCTGAAAGGACTGTGTTGTAGACTGGAGATAGATGATGTCATATCCCTCCCCTTCTGTTGAGAAAGTACTGTTCAGTTTTGACAGATATGGCCTTTTTGAGCCCCTCTTTCCAACCAGTGATCCTCTCTGCCCAAAATGTGGGCCTTTGCTATCTTTAAGGGTGGCCTTTGTCGTTTAAATGCAAAGGGACTGCTGAATCTTGTCCTAATGGGTTTGTTCTCCTATGTTGTGCCATGTGTTTATAAAGTGGTTGTTTTGTTTCTCCAATGTACTGATCTGCACATGTCTCATTGAATTGTACAATAAATTGAACAGAGAAATGAACTGAAAGCCAGAGAAACTGGCTGGCATACTAGTGGTGTAATTGTAATATAAAGTCCTGTTTAACTATCCTTAACAGACATCCTCATATGTAATAACTAACTTGTATTTCCTGGTCATATAGAAAAACCAATAAATCCACCAAGAAATATATCTACAAGAGTTGTAGTTGCGTATAAAAAATGGTGGAGGAAAATGGGATAGGCTGCCAGTCAGTTTAAACTGGGTAAGAAAGGTTTGCTGATTCTGTCCCAAAACAAATTCATGAAACGCTTTGTGCTGCTTCTGACAGTAAGGGGCCTGTTCTTCTTACTTGAAAGGCAGGCAGTTTAATTTTGCCTCCTGTGTTACTTTGTATGGTAAATTCCAAGTGTTCTCTTTAGCCATTTGTTGCCAGCATTCTATTTTTTTGCAACAGTTAAATCAATTTTGATATCTGGGGACTAAAGTGAAATTAACAAGAATCCTAGTAGTCTCCCTTTTAGCCCAAATGACAGGAAGACCAGACAACTGCTTACCAGTCTTCAGGAAAACTTATGAGCTTTTGTCCAAAAGAAACCAGCTGATATGTCACTGTTATATGTCATATAAGGGATGACTGGGGATTTGTGGGTACAAACTGGAATTCATTCCCAAGACAAAGAAGTTATGAATTTCAAATATTCAAGGGCAGCAACATTTGCACAAAGCATCCTTTCTTATCCAAAACAGAAATTATCTCTAGGATATTAAGGGTAATATACTTAAGAATTGATTCACTTCCCCAGCCATTACAAACTCTTTCAGGAAAGGGGTTAGGGTTTATGTATCTTTTCCAACTCTAAATGTTATTTACCCTAGATAGTCATACACTGAACATTTGCAAGCACCTGTAATTCAGTCATTTTTTTCCACTGATAGTGCATTTGTCCCCTACTCTTTCTCCCAAGTTCCTCCAACCTTCATATTTTTTTCTCATATACATTGACATAAAGCAAGCTTCAAATTTTAAAAGGCCATGCAAATGTCTTATCTACAATTCCTACCGGAATCCCAGAACAAAAAAGACAGAAATATGTGAAGAAAACAGGAGCTGTTTTTTCCTCCAGTATAAAGTACCTGCTGTCATTCAGCTTGGCAACACAGTTTTGGCAGCAGCTGCTCCACAGGCTAAATTGAACAGATCATTAAAGAGATTTTTTTCCCCCTCTCTATTTCCGTTTCTGACATCTTATTGCTAGTGAGATCGAGTCATTGTGAAAGTTAGCTTCACTTCAGGCTATTAGCCTGACCACTGGCCTGTGACAGAAGAGAAAGACTTAAGGGGAGAGAAGATGTAAAGAAGCAATAAGCCTAAAAGTTGGCAGGGATTTCCCCCCCCCCCTTTCTTTCTTTTCTTGATAATTTTCATATTCTGAACTAAAAGTATGCAGTTTCTTAATAGCTGTATAATTATTTTAAAAACACACCTTTCCCGAGCCCAACTAAGATTCATTGGAAACTAAATCTTTTGGTGCACTTTTCTCTAAAGAAAGTAGTTCTGTTGTGTCCATCCTGCCTTCACGTACTGTTGAACTGAAATTGAGAATTTCTAATGTCCTAATTTTTTTAATGAAGAATCCGTCAATTAAATGCAGGTGAATTCATTTGTATTCAATTAGTCATATTTTATTGATGGCTAGGAGGGAGGGCAGGAATGTAGCCTGCGTGCGTAGTTTAAAGCATGGATTACTGTTCTCTTGTGAAAGGCTCACATTGAATGTTGATTAAATTGTAAGAAGTGCACGCCTGGGCCACATAAAAACCAAGTGCTTCTTTGGTACAGCTTGGTTGCTAATATAAACTGTATATATTATAACTGCATAGATATGGGGAATCAATGCATAACATTAATCATGTAATTTATTTCTAAAAAATGCTAGCACAGTAAAACTGGGAAATCATTACTAATTAGATGTAGTTTTCTTAAATAATCCAATGTGAAGCCATGCAATGCCACCTGCTCTTTTTCAGCATCAGCAAAGAAAATGAAAGAGGTTTGTTTGCTGGATAGAAGGAGTAAACAGAGAGTTAATGGGTCAGTCTCTTTATCCAGATCAGAGTAAGCCTACATGCTGCTCAGTGTAGCTAGCAAAAATAGAACCTCATATTTATTTATGAAACGCCAAGATTTTTTTTTTAAAAAAAAAATCAAAAGCAATTAATTAGCTTTTTAGAGCTGCGGTGGTGCAGTGAACAGAATGCAGTACTGCAGGCTACTTCTGCTGATCACTGGCTGCCAGCAGTTTGGCAGATCGAATCTCACCAGGCTCAAGCTTGACTCAGCCTTCCAACCTCCCGAGGTGGGTAAAATGAGGACCCAGATTGTGGGGGGCAATATGGTGACTCTATAAACCACTTAGAGAGGGCTTTAAAGCACTGTATACAAATCTAAGTGCTATTGCTATTGCTAATTAGCAAAATAGGATAAAAGGCAAATAAAAACCGGGACAAAGAGATCCAAACAACAAATCACAATTTACACTATCTCTCTGTCAAACTAGCATAAGGCATTCTAAATGGTTTAATTGATAAGAGTTTCTGAAATGTACAGTACAGCTACTAGTAGACACTCTTTCAGGTCCAGCCAGATCCTCTGTGTTACTTTACTATTTGCTTCACCAGAGATTGTTGGTCAAGACTTTTCTGCTACCTTCCCAAACCATCGCTTTGCTGCTATCCTTTTCAACAGAAGCTGTTAAATCTTCAGTGCCATATTTTGAAGATCAAGCACTGTCCCTTCAACTGATATATATTCAGCCTGGGTCATGTGATATGAACTTCTTGCATGTTCAGGAATTGGAGCACTCCCATAAGCATTGAATTGGAGCATTCCCCCTGCTATTAGTAGTTGAAATTTCTGTGAATAATTAATGCAGGAAGTGAACACTGATTCTATTTTCCCTCCTACTTCCTAGTACTTTTCAACAAATGCCATTGTCAAGACCATTCAAGGAGACAAGGGAGACTAATTATAAATTGATAATCTTTGTCACCACTTCAGTCACACTAGTCTGACATTTTAATTATAGCAACCCATGTTAGGAGCATGTTTTTGGCTGAAAAAAATGAGATGAAATGTTAATAAATTGAGAACAATCGTATTTTTGCAAAATTGTATGAAAAACAAGGAGATGAACTCTGTGAAGTATGTTAAAGGGCCATCTTTATCAGTGGTGGGTTTTCCCCGGTTCAGACCAGATCGCAAGAACTGGTAGTAAAACTGGCGGGAGGCTCCACCCACTGACCCAGACATCATCAGGAAGTTTCTGCACATGTGCAGAAGTGTGCATGTGAGCGTGTGAGCGAAGCACGCGCACACGGCCCCATTATGAATCGGTAGTAAAGGTAACTAGAATCCACCCCTGCTCTGTATCCCATCATTTCCTTTGGAAGGAACAAAAGGCTGAGTTTCCACCAAAAGGCTACATAGGCCTTTAGTCTGTTTCTTCAAAACACTCAAGCCAAAATTTTCACAGGCTGATCAGAGTGGCATGAAATAGAGAGAGAGAGAGAGAGAGAGAGAGAGAGAGAGAGAGAGAGAGAGAGAGAGAGAGAGAGAGAGTGAGTTAGATCAATATTTAAACACTAACCTGAAACAAATTAGATTTCAACAGCAACATGAAAAACCTTAGCCAAGCACATTTCAAACAATTTTGAAATGTGTTCAGCTGATTGCAAATGTTTTATATAACCAGTTTTTTGGGTGGATGTCATGTTTTCATCGATGTTGGTTGAGACGTGGATTACCTTCTCAGGGAGGAACGCATTTTCAAACAAGTGAAAGTACTCTTGTTTTCCTCATGTTCACGTTCATACTTAATCAGTCTTGCTACCACAGCATCAACTTTATTCTTTTTTTTTATCCACAACAGTAAGCATGACTATGTAACAGAATCTCATTTCATTTATACCCCTTTATTCTGTCAAATGTCCCTATTTTCCACATCTATATTTTGTAACATAAAACAGGATTAAATCAACTTTACAATAATGTCATCCTTTCTGTCACTTTGAAAAGTCTGGCATTTCTCATGCATATACACAATGACTTATGAGGAATGAGGAAAAGAAAAGGATCCAAAAATTGTTGTCTAACCTTCTTTTCTGAAAGTTTATGGGCATTTGAAAGAATGAAATGATAATAATTCTTTAAAAATCAACAAGCAGTTACTTCTCAATAGATTGCTGTTTTGAGGGTCCTTGGTGCTCTCTGACCTTGGTTGTTTTCTTGCAAACATTTCATTACCCAAACGAGGTTAACATCACCAGTGCTCAGTAGTGGTATTCACTACTACTTGCCCAGGCCCAAGTAGTTATTACCAGACACAATCAGTCCTAAACAAACATATTTTATTAGAACAGCTGAGAATTACTTCATTGTCAGTTTAGTCCAAATTAAATCCAAAACAAAGTCCTTCAGAAAAAGTTCTTTGGCCTTATCACAAATCTTTGTCTTCTTTGGCACCCTGGCAAAGGCTTTTCTTGGCAAGAACCCCATGAAGTTCAGAAACAGGAGACAAGAAACATTTGTAGCAACATTGCTTTCCTACAAAGAACCCAAGAGCTGTTGCTGCTCTTTTAAGACTTATGGGAGGGGCCAATCATCTCCTGGCCTTACTCCCAAGTCATCCTTTTTGCTTTAGCTGTTCTTACCTTCTGGCAGCTCTTTGCATGTGTGCACTAGGAACAGGCTCCTCCTGTTCCTCTGCCTTTCTGCTGTCCACTTCTGGAGGCTCCGGAGTCTGTGCGTCACTCCCAGATGGCCCTGGCCCCATCTCTGCCTCCAATGCAGAGCCCTTGTCCAGGCCTTCCCCTGACTCCAGGACTGATCCATTGTCCTCCCCAGCCTCCTCACTGTCTGACTCCTCTGCCAGCTCCGCAGGCAGCTGGCGGACCACAACAACCTTTGCTACCAGTTCGCAAATGTGAGCTCGTGCATGCAACCTCTGTGCATGTGCAGAGTGTCCATGGTGATGTTTGGGTGGGTGGGCAGAGCCTCCCAGTGCTGCTACCGGTTCAGGCAAATTGGGTAGAACTGGTAGAATCCCACCATTGCCAGTGCTGATAGGGAGTGGTTTGCTCTCAATTTTTATTCTACTGGTTTGCCCTCACATTACTGGTGGGAGTGATCTTGTAGGGCTGTTTATTATCTTTTTTACATTTTATTGATTGGGATATTGTTTGCTTCTTGATTGTTGGTCCGATATTAATCTTGATATTCAGCTATGCTCATCTGGGTATTGGTTGCTGGTGCTACCCTTGAGTTATAAATATTCTCCTTTATCAGATTGCTGTTCTAAAAGAAATTAGGTAATTATGGTTTGCTTGTATTACATAATTGCTATGCAAGCTGCACTGGCTTCCAGATTATTATTTTTTCCTGAATGTAATTCAAGGTGCTGATATTACTTTTATATCCCTGAATGACATGAGGCCAGGATCACCTCTTTCATCTTATTTGCTGGTTTTACTAGGTCAAATAGAAGGGCACACTCCAGGTAGCTCCAGGTAGCCAGGGGATTGCAAGAAGGTGGAGGGTTGCCTGAAGAGAAGCCTCTGCTGTCCTTCATGTTCATTCCATCTCAGATTTCCAAAAAGAAGAAAGAAAAACAGTAGCAAACAGCCCCAATGAGGGCTTGCTGGGCTTTCCAAGAGAAGAGACACAGACACAGATACACAGAGAGAGATACAGATACACACACACTCACAGAGAGAGAGAGAGAGAGAAGGGGAAGAGGGAGGCAGGGGAGAAAGAGACATAGAACCAGAGAAAGGGGGAGAGAGGATGAAGAGGGGGATGTATGTATGTATGTATGTATGTATGTTTGTATGTATAGATGGATGGATGGATGGATGGATGGATGGATGGATGGATGGATGGATGGATGGAGAGAAGGAGAAGGGAGAGAGATACAGAGAGAGGGGGAGAGAGAGACAGAGATACAAAGAGAGGGGGAGAGAAAGGGGAACAGAGGGAGAGGGAGAGAGGGGGAAGAGAGTGGGAGAGACAGGGAAATAGAGAGGGAGAGAGACAGACAGACAGAGAGATAGAGAGAGGGGAAGAGGGGAAGAGACAGATACAGAGAGTAGGGAAGAGAGATACAAAGAGATACAGGGATGGGGAGAGGGGGGAGAGCGAGGGGGAGGGAGACAGAGATACAGAAGGAGAGAGGGGGAAGAGGGAGAGATACAGAAAGAGGAGGAGAGAGGGGAAGAGAGGGAGAGGGGGAGAAAGATACAGAGAGCGGGAGAGGGGGAAGATAGAGAGGGAGAGGGAGATACAGAGAGTCATACAGATTGAGAGGGAAAGGGGAAGATAGAGAGGCAGAAAGATACAGGGAGAGATAGAGAGGCAGAGAGGAAAGGGGAGAGAGAGACAGATTGATACAGAGATGGGGAGAGAGAGGGAGAGAGACATAGAGAGATACAGAGGGAGAGAGGGGGAGAGAGGGGAGGAGAGAGAAGATAGGGAGGGGGTGAGAGATACAGAGCAGGGGAAGAAAGGGGGAGAGAGTTACAGAGAGAGAGAT
Source organism: Ahaetulla prasina (assembly GCF_028640845.1). Classification (NCBI taxonomy): domain Eukaryota; kingdom Metazoa; phylum Chordata; class Lepidosauria; order Squamata; family Colubridae; genus Ahaetulla; species Ahaetulla prasina. The sequence continues at coordinate 39,168,295 of NC_080543.1, read as the reverse complement.
ACAGGGAAAGGAGGAGAGAGAGATACAGAGAGAAGGGAAGAGAGAGAGGGAGAGAGAGAGATACAGAGACAGAGGGAAGAGAGAGGAGAAGATAGGGAAAAGGGGAGAGAAGAGAGGATTGGAGTGACACAATAGCAGTGTTCCAATATGTAAAGGGCTGCCATAAAGAAGAGGGCATCAACCTACCCTCCAAAGCACTTTAAGATAGGATAAGAAGCAATGGATGGAAACTAATAAAAAAAGCAACCTAGAAATAAGGATAAAATTCCTGACAGTGAAAACTATCAGTGGAATGACTTGCTTCCAGAAGGTATGGGTGCTCCAACACTGGAGGTTTTTAAGAAGATATTGAATAACCATTTGTTTGAAAAAGTATAAGGTGCTTGAGCAGGGAATTGGGCTAGAAGACCTCCAAGGTCCTTCCAACTCTGTTATTCTGAGATATGCCTGGCCACAACCCTTCTAAATCTTTGAAAAGCTGACATTTCTCACAAGCATTGGGTTAGGATAAGGCTGGATTTAATTGTGGTTGATAAACGCTGTTAAATCTGCTATTCCCAATTAGCATACTGACCACATTTTACATCAGTGGTAGCTTCTGAGTCATTCTCAAGGCAGTCCAATACAATATGTTACAGTAATTTAACCACAGGGTTAATGAGTCTACGAGTCATTATTGTCAAGGCTTCCCAGCCAAGAAAAACTGCAGTTGACATACCAACTAAGATGGACAAAGATATTCTTGATCATGGCCTTCATCTGATAAACAGCAAGTCCAAAAGAACTCCATAAGTACTAATCTTCTCCTTCAGAGGCTTTAATCTATCAAAAGATATTAACGGAACCATAATCATGCCAGACCCAAAATCCAGGAATTTTATCTTTAATCTTATCTTGTTCCATCTCTAGTCCTTTGTAGCCTTTAGGCACTAAATCAGAACATAATTATCTTCAACATGCTGATTAAACATCATCCCAAATCAGTGTGATATGTTTTGTGTAAATATTGAACCGAATAGAGAGTATCAGGTCTCATGGCAGGCTATATTAGAGCAATCATAGATATGACCTTTCCTCCATGACTTGCACCAACTGGAAGCATCAACTTCAGAATGTTATTCTAACACAGTGCTCGCAACTCCCAACCTTCACAAGAACTCCTTAAGAACCAATAGGTGTGCACACTCTCCATCCAAATGCCAACAAAGTCATTAACCAGGACAACCAGAATGATTTTCATCTGGTAGCTAACCCTGAATCCAGACAGGGTTATATAGAGAAAATAATAGGGAAAACAATTATATTAAGATAGAATTCAAGAAAAAGAAAAAGAGAGAGATGCAAATAAAAGTTCTTGCCCAAAATTCTTGATATTCCTTATTTTTCATTCTTGAGCAGGTAGGACCACACATAGCAACATAGGGACATGAAGATGCAAGTGTCTTCTATACTGCTAAATATTTTAATCTGTACTTTAGTGTCATATTATATTTGCCTTTGTTTCCATAATATGAATGTTCTTATTCCCCAAAAGATAAAATAAGATAAAATTAGATTAGATTAGATTAGATTAGATTAGATTAGATTCAGACAGATAGAGATAGATACGTATTCCTTGTATCTGTAATTCTACAATTTAGAACTCAGTGTGAAAAGCAGTGGAAGTTTATAACAATCACCTTTGAATGGATATTAGCAACCTCATTTGACCCATGTCTTGGCAAATGCACACATTTTGATTCTGCCTTAAATAACTGTGGTATTTTCTGCAGACTTTAAGTCTACTATACAAATCAAAAGAGGGTTTCCTTCTAACTCAACTATGAAGAATAAAAAATGCATCAGAAGCATGAAATCTTTCATGTCAGCCACCTCCAGAAATGTTTTCCTACCACAATTGCCAACTAGACTTTTTCTCATGCTGTCAATGAGACAGAAAACATAACTGCAAGGTTTTCTCACACTACCTCACTTTGCTCCAAACAATTCAGAGTTTTTGTGGCTTATAATAAAAAATATATTGGATTAAATCTTCAGATACTACTACATCATACCAAAATAAAAAATGCATATGTATTTTAGTGTAATTAGAGAAAACCATAAATATTATATGAGATCCCAAAATATCATCCATGCCTTAACTATAGTATGTCCCCTTGAAATGATTGTTGTTCTTCAGAATAGGCAAAATGTCTGTATTTCAAATCAATATGTAAAGTAGAAATTCATTTGTGTTTTAGGATTCTCTGTGTATGGGTGTTGAACATACACACATATTAAAACGCATCCCAAAATTACACATCATAAAAATGTTTACACATATTGTGTGTGTGTGTGTGTGTGTGTGTGTGTGTGTGTGTGTGTGTGTGTGTGTGTGTAAAAATTCTGTGCAAAATTTTATAAAGTGAAAGTACACAAAAATTGAATTAAAAACTTGTGCTTACTTTTAAAAAGTGCAATTTGATATGAAAATGACATGAAGTAAATTTAAGATTGAAAACATTGAAGAAATTGATAACATATTTCCTCATCCCTATTTTGCACTATAATCCGTATTTACCTTGAGAAGTGATATAAAAATCTGACTTGTAATCAATATCAAGGTGCTAATATGTTGATATTTGTATACTAGACTATACTATACTATCTTAGCTATATCATAATAGCTAACCTGACATAAAATATAGTGTCCATACACAATGCCAGAACATATTGTTGATCCACTGATTCTACCGAGATCTATCTACATTATATTCTAATGTCAAAATACTTAAAACCTATGGTTTTAAGTATATGACTGGATTCAGTGGAAATCTTCAGTGAGAACTTGAATAGTCACCTTTGTCAAAAACATTAGTAGATCTTAATTTGACCAGAGAGTTGAATGAGATGACCTCCAATATACTTTCCATGATTCTATGCTCTCAGATATTTTGAATATCATGGACCTTTCCACAACTGCTTTGTTATACTGCTTCAAAGTAGTTATATTAAAGCTCTACATATACATGCACAATAATATAGGAATAGTGCGTACAGACGTCAGGAGAGAAGCTGTGATATATGCTATATCATGTGCACTAAACCAGGAGGCAAAATTACGTAGTGTTATCTCAATGCCCATTTATTGCTTTGGAAAGTGCATTCAAAAGTATAGATAGAGTGAATGAAATATTTATTCATGATTTGGAAGGAGGGTGAAATCAACAAAACAGAATATAAACAATTCTTTCACTTCTTGTTTTCTGAAGCTATGGGATGCAGGCTTTACCTATTCCTAGAATGTATTTCAAATAAATAAGCCTGCTTTTTATTATATCATTGCTCAAATTATATTCCTGCCCTCAAGACCTCTCATTTTTGCACACAGAACATTTCAAACTCCACCTCACTGACCCTTTCAGTTTCAGTACTAGTAGGTGATTCCAGCTGGGAGCGTGCACAAATGTCAATGCTTACTTCAACTGTTCCAAGCCTTTTTCATATAGAAAAGACAAGCAGCTAAAAGAGCCATTAAAACATTGCTGCTTGTGAGTTGCCTTGCAAGTGATAATTTTGTAATAGTTCACTGGCTATAAAGTTTGCATTTGCAGGTTTTCCATCTTGGGTTGGTCAAAGAACCACTTTCATTTTGACTTCCTTGCATCATTTTTGAAGGGGAAAAGGCACAATGCATGTGTGTCTTGCTCATAACCATCTAAAAGATGTGCATTATAGGTAAGATCTCTCCTAAACTCCAAATGAGTTTCACTTCACACTGATTCTGGAGCTGACATTAGAAGTAACCCAGCTAAACCACCCTCAAGTCTTTGCTTCACTTCATCTAACAGACACTTATCATGCAGGGAAAAGTTAAAAGTGGCCAAAAGTAGGTCTTGAAGAGCCAGTGATATAGGAGCCTTCCACTGGAGGATGCATCAGCTCCTGATTGCTTACTAAACCATGCATCTTCATTTGCAAGGACGATGAGAGAAAAATAAGAATGTGATTTCAGGAATGTGAAGGGCTTTACTCTCTCCAGAAGATCTGTCCCTGCAGATGTTGATAATGAAGGGTCATCACTCTTAAGGATTGTTGAAAGAGAAAAAAGGAAGTATTGTTTTACTTTAAGTTCCCCTTAATAGTGGCTGGTGTAGTTTAATCCAATATGATTCCTTTTTTTTCTCTAATCAGTTTTGTGCTTGTAAGGATGAAAGGAATTCTTCTGCTCTGCTGTAACATAGTTTAATTTACGTATTGTATTCTAATAAAAAGGAAGTTCATCATAAACTTATCAGTCTCTCCAGGGTTCTGGACAATCATAAGAACATTAATGAATATTCACTTCAGACAAAAGTGAAACATTTATAAAAAGTAAGTCAATCAGACTCATCATCTCTATATATTTATTTCTGCCCATCTTCTACAAAAAAACAAAAAAACAAAACCTTAAACATCAGAATTTAATACAAACCCACAATTGTTTATAAAACTGTTAAATTCAATCTGGAGGCCAAACCACTAACGGACGTTAGTCATAATTGCATACTTCTTGCAAAAATTCCTTATTCATTTGGGGTTTTTCATAGAATAAACTCATATAGTGCTCCATTCACATTTTACTTTAAACAAATAGTAAGAGCTATTATTTGCCATTTTCATTTATATTTTTCTTCCATTCCCTGAAATAATGAAATATTTTTGTGAATAAAATGTAACATGACTATTTTTTTTCTGCAGCTATTCCTAAGGAAGTGTTCCAAATGGAATGTTTACAATTTCTGATACAAACAAGACGATGGTAATATGAAAATTAATCCGTTACTTTTCCTCCTCAAAGCTGCCATGACACAATCTACAAGGAGAAAAAAATTCAGTCACGAATTCCAAAGTGGATTTGAGTTCCTAGTTCTATCTGCAATAGTATGGTATCCAAGAACAAATATTTTTGTGTGGCAAAAACGCTACAATTCTTTACAAGTGTAGTCAAACAGATTTTTTTTTTATGAAAGGTACCTACTTAACGTGAATTCTCACCTCAAATGGGAATGTGTTCTTTCAGTTGTTAATATTATAATTGCAAATATAGTTTGCAAATATATTTCACAAATATAAGCAAAGCTTCTCCCATCATAAACAATCAAACCTTTCTAAGCTGTAAATTGTTCAGAAGAAAGTCTGAACACATGATGGAAGATCTGTTCAACAGTAGGTCTTATAACTCAATTCTCTCCATGCCTACAAATATTAAGGGATAGTGCTTGGTTTTTGTTAAAACTATGCTTTATAAAATTTACATATATAGTATGTTTAAAATACTGAAATATATGTCAATCAACACAGACATTTTAAAATTTTCTCTCAATTAAAAGATGGTAGATGCCAGGGTTTCCTTTGTCCTCAGACAAATCAATCTCAGACAAGCATCAGTTGTAGAAAATGATTGATGGTCTAGTAGAAAACCAGATTTGTTTTAATTTATTATCTATTTATAATAAATTGTTTATTAAAAAACTAATATTCAGTAATGCAAGTTTTAAGTTTTCTCTCTTTATCTTATTACCAGGTTTCCCCAAAAATAAGACAGGTCTTATTTTGTTTGAACCCTGAAATAAGGGCTTGGCCTTATTATCGGGGGGGGGTGTTATTATTTCAGGGGTGCAGGAGGGCTCTGGTGGCCTGCACACTCACAGCCGGAATCCGGCAGAGAGAGGCTCTCTTTGCGTGCTGCCATCAAGCCCCTCCCCTCCCGTGGGGTGTGTGTGTAGAATGTGAGAGGCCTGAAGCACCAAGCCACATGAGTGTCTGTCCCCACCTCCTGCTCACGCACCTCCCAGGCCTCACCATGCTGATGTGGGCAAAGCCGATGAGCACCAGGTCCTTGAGGAGCTCTTAGCCAATGCCACCGGCACCCACTACCAGCACCCACATGGAAGCCATGTCCTGGTCCAGCTCTCCCTGCAGGGTCCACCTCCAGCTCCAGCCATCACCATAGAGTGGGAAGCACACTCCAAGAGTGGTTGCTGCCCTGGCTGGGGCTCCATGCATGCAGCCAAAAGCAGAAGCAGCAGAAGTCTTTCTTTCTCTCTCCCAAACTCTGCCTCTGCGGCTTCCAAACCCCTGCCAGGGCAGCAGCTACTCTGGGAATGTGCTTCCCACTCTATGGTGATGGTTGCTGGAGGCCTCCCCTTCTCCCCTGTTCTTCTCTGCTCCAATTGCAGTGAGACATTGGGCAGCTGTACCGAGAGCAGCTCCAACAGACACAGCTGAGCCAGCCCAGCCATGGCCAATGCTCCTCGCCCTCAGTTGAGCTTGGCCTCAGGGGGGTCGCTGGGCCTCCACAGGCGACAGTGGCAGTGGCAGCAGCAACACCTGCAGTGCCTCAGCCATGCCCGCTGAGACCCACACCCAGCTGCAGGATGCACCAGGCCTGCCATTGTAGTCCTCCGCGACTACCCGCCCCACATGGAGGCCTCTCTGCCGCCAGTGGCCACCCTGCCAAGGAAGCCCTGGAGCGGTGATACTTGGGCTGTGGTTGCTGTGGCGGGCACTTGGTGTTGTGACCCAGGCCCAAGTAGGTAGTAAGAAACTCAGTCCATGAAAAAACAAACAAACTTTATTCAAACAGCTGAGAATTAATTCATTCCCAGCATCATTCAACTCAAATTAAAACAAATGCCTCCCAACACAAATTCCTCAATTCTATCGCAAACTTTGGTCCAATTAGGCAAACTTCCAAAGGTCTTTCTTGGCAAATATTCACAAGTCACAAAAATAAAGGCAAGACGTAGACAAAGCAGGAAACGAAGCAGAAGATGAAGCTACCAATGTTGTTTTCCGGCAAAGCTCAAATGCCAGTGCTGGTCTGTTTTAAGCCTTGTGGGAGGGGCCAATTATCTCTTTGCCCTACTCCCGAGTTGTCCTTTTTGCTTGAGCTGCTCTTGCCTTCTGGCAGCTCTTCTCATGCGTACATTAGGAACAGGCTCATCCTGTTCCTCTGCCTCACTACTATCTGTCTCTGGACACTCTGGAGTCCGCACTTCACTTCCCAATGGCCCTGGCCTCACCTCAGCCTCATCGCTGTCTGACTCCATTGCCAGCTCCGTAGGCTGCTGTTGGACCATAATACTCAGTAGCATAGGCTATGCAGATGCGGTGCCTGGGCATGGGGGCGAGAATGGGCAGGCTCCCACCATGGCTCAGGAGCAGGCGCTCGAAGTGTATGGTCAGTGCCGCGGGCGGCAAAAGGGGTGGGGGCACAGGAGTTCACAGGGATGGGTCTGCCTTGGCAGGGTTGGGGGGTGAGGGAACTGTGTGCGTGCGTATGTGTGTGTGTGAGAGAGGGAGGGCTTATTTTCAGGGGAGGATGTATATTTAGGCCCACCCCAAAAATCAGGGTTGGCCTTATTTTTGGGACATGTCCTATTTTTGAGGAAACACGGTAGGTGCCATATGTGAAAAAACATTTACACTTTGAGCAACTACTTTTGAAGATTTCTAGAAACCATAGGGTAGCATTTCAATAGCCACAAACTGTCTTGGAGCTTCAGGCTATAGATTTTACAACATAACTACTCTTAGTTATGTTAATAAAGTCTCCCTTCTTGTTTTCTAATGCACAGCCTCATGTATATGGCAAGATCAAGGAAGCAAGAACTTCACAGAATTCAGTAAAGTTCCTTTAATGTTAGTCTGAAGCAAATATAGAATCTTGGAATCAGTAAAACAAATTTCCTACTCACCTTCATAGTAAATTAATTAAGGCAGAGTCTTATTCAAGGAATTGAAACACTTCTTCCCATGTGTCTTTCCACCTGAACTAAGTTGTTATTTAAGAAATAAATTGACTTGCCCACCATCTCTTGATTACTATCTCTCCTATTCTTTTCTCAGCCTTCCCAGTATCTATCCCACCTATCACTTAAAAGATGTAGAGCTAATACTACGCACTTTAATTTTTCAGAGCTAATAGTTTGCACATTTTTTACAGTGAGAATTCAGCTGAGCATATTATTAGAAGCTTTATAGATTGTATATTAGAATCATTAGTGATTGTGGGTGTTTTATGAAACTATGATAAAACAAATTATATTTTGGCATAGAAATATGAAAAAGTAGTTTATCAGAAGCTTTGCAGAAATCAAGATATGACTACACCTTTTCCACAATATTCTTAGGAAGTTAATCAATAAGATTTGTTCTTAATAAATACATGACCATTGTTTAAATTTTAAGCTTTATATTTTCTTCACACTTGTCTAATTCTGAAACACAAATCCACTTCTCAGGAAGAAACTGAGGCCAAAAATAAAATGACTTGTCAAAATTGTTCAATGTGCAGAATACTGAGGCATTGGCATAACAGTTCTTTTTGCTTGTTTATTTATCATATCTGTTCCTGACAGGATCTCTTTCTGTTGATAGCCATTTAATGAAACAGTTCTAGGCTATCTTTCATTTCTTGGTTGACCAATTTCTTTGTCCACTTCCTAAATGTGCCTTTGTTTTCAGATGTTCAATAATGTAGCTATATTGGCTTTTTCTACTGTTTTTTTTTTAAAGTTTCATAGGAATTGTTTGCAATCATACTTTTAGGATTTCATTTCTAGGATTCATGCATATTCTAAGCCCCTTATCCAGGGGTGGGATTCTGCCGGTTTGGATCAATTCGGGCATACCGGTAGCTCTGACAATCAGCTGACAGCAAACCAGTTCGCTGCAATGATCAGCTGGGCCCACCCGCCTCTGTACTATACCTACCTTTATTTCCTTTGTTTGAAGCCCAGCTGATTAGTGCAGCAGCATGGATTGCCATGCCTCAGCTGTTTTATTCACCAGAGCTGCAGTAGAAAGTGCTGTTTTCAAATGTACTGAACACGTGCAGATCTCCTGTTTGGTGTGTGTACGCAAAGTGCACAAGAAGCAATCCAGTTGTTACACCAGTTCAATCCCACCACTGCCCTTATCCCATCATGAAATTCTACTTAATGCTCTGCTTTTATTTAAATTTGCTTTTTAGAGATTAAAGTTCACATTTGAATACATTCAGTTCTAATTTCTCTTAAAACAAGAATTCCAGCTACTTCCACTTCCTCAACTAAGTGTTCTCCTTTAGTTTACTAAGTATAGCTGATTTTTTGTGTGCATTCCTCCACTTGTTTCATTAGCTATCAGTAGAACAAATGAGGAAATTCTTGAAACACCATGCTTGGAAGACTTTGCCTCTGTCAAGGTAATTAAAGCTCCCCATCATTACTATTTTATGCCTATTTGAAAAATCTCAATTGCCTTTCAGAAATCATTATTAACATCTTCTCTGCAGTCTTTCCTATCACACACCATGAAATCAACAATATTGTTTTTATTCTTTCTTCTATTTAGTCCAGCCAAGATGTTTTTTAACAGAGCTGCCATTTTTTCACCTTCTAATAAGATGTGAACAACATATTTCTACATTCTCTTGTACCTATTCAAATTGAATAAATAGTATTTTTATACCTATTGAGTCATCCTGTTTCAAAAGACCAAACTTCTATTGTTTAATATCCATACTCTGTATATTAGTGCATAAGAATGAATGTCATCAACTTCTTTTCTTTATTTCTCAGTGCACAGTTTAATATGTTCCTTTATGACAAAATTTGCACTTCTTTCTTCAGTTCACAATTTTTTGTCTAATCATCTAACCTCAGAGTTTTCATTTCCAACACCCAGAAGATTCAATAAAGCTCTCTTGATCAAACTTTCCATTCCTTGGCCAGATTTTCTTGCGGAAAGTAATCAATCCAACATCAACAGTCCATTATTTCAGATAGCTCAGTCCATGATCCCAGAAAACAAATTTCATCTGTCAACACCATAGCTAAAAACCCAATAATTTTCTTGCAGTGTAAATCAGCTATTCGGCTTCATGCTTTGTAAAGGAACTCTCTAAAAGCTTAGATTAAGTAAAACTTTAGCATAGATATCCATTATAATCCACAATTATGGTGGTGATTAAAGGTAAATTAACAATGTATATTGTGATATCATGATGCACACATACTTCTGCTCTGATGTCAAATGCAGTTTCATAAGTGATGAGTTTGGGTCAAGTACCACAATGCACATTTTTATCATTTACTCCCCTTGCTCTCTCCCTATCCATATATTGTAGCCCCAATTTGAAGTATTCCAGTGAGGGGAAGCTCACCACTACTCTATACATATAATTCACAATTAAACAACTCTTACCATCAGGTAATTCAACTCATTCATCTTTGTGCATTCAGTTAAAGATCATTTCAGAGATTCGTAAACCATTATATTTTCATTTAGATTTTTCTCCTGGAAGCTAACCCCTGTCCAGCAAATTTAACCATTTTTTAGGGGAGTTTTTTTCAAATTATTGTGATAAACCCTGATATAATCCAGCGTCTCAATGTCTTTTTAAAAATACTGTGCCCATAATTGGACATAGTACTTTTTGTTGTTGTTCAGTCATTCAGTCACTCAGACATGTCCAACTCTTTGTGACCTCCATGGACTATAACATGCCAGGCATCCTGTCCTCCATTGTCTCCCTGGGTCTGCCAAAGCTCATGTTCATTGTGTTGATGACACTATCTAACCATCACATCCTCTGCTGTCCACTTTTCCATTTGCCTTTAATGGACATACTACTGCAAGTAGTCCAACAGCACAGAGTATTATGGAGCTATTACCTTCAATGAATTGGACACAATTCTTCTGTTAATGTAGTCCAAGACTGCATTGGACATTTTAGGTGTTGCATCTAATGGTGGCTTGTGTTCTGCTGTTGATACATTAATACTCTTAGATCCTTCATATATGCATTGTTAGCAAATCAGTTTTACCTAACGTCATCGTCATCGCCATTATCATCATCATCATCATCATCATTAGTATTAGTATTAGCATTATTATTAGTGTTATTATTAGTATTATTATTAATTTTGAGACTAGAAATATTTCAGAGAACAGAAACAAAGATGATTAGGAGACTGGAGGCTAAAACATATAGAGAATGGTTGCTGGAACTGAGTATGTCTAGTCTGATGAAAAGAAGGACTAGGGGAGACATGATAGCAGTTCCATTATCTCAGGGGCTGCCAGAAAGAAGAGGGAGTCAAGCTATTCTCCAAAGCACCTGAGGGTAGGACAAGAAGCAATGGGTGGAAACTAATCAATGAGAGAAGCAATTTAGAACTAAGGAGAAATTTCCTGACAGTTAGAACAATTAATCAGTGGAACAACTTGCCTTCAGAAGTTGTAAATACTCCAACACTGGACATTTTTAAGAAGAGATTGGAACCATTTGTCTGAAATGGTATAGGGTTTCCTGTATAAGCAGATTGGACTAGAAGACCTCCAAGGTCCCTTCCAACTCTGCTATTCTATTCTATTCTATATTCATGCATTTGATTTTCTTCCAGAAAAAGGGATTAAAACTTGTTACACTCAAGTATTATCCTATTTAATTTAATGTAATGTTCAAACTTCGAAAAAAATCTTTCTGAATTGTGATTTTGTCCTGTAGTTTCCAAATTTAATCAGCCTGCTTTCCATTCCTTCCTTTAGGTTAATTACAAAATTATTACATAGCACTTGAATGAGCCCTGGTGGGGCACTTCATATTTTCTTCCAGAATAATTCAGAACCATTTATGGTACGTGCAAATATAGGCTATGGCTCTTCAACCAGTTGGAAATCCAGTTGGAAATGGAGCACATGTATCCCTTTGGTTCACATGTATGCTTATGAGACATTGTCAAACATTTTACTGAGATCACAAAACACAACATTCACAGCATACTATTGCTATACCAAAGTACACACTTGTATAAAAAGACATACATTTCATCTGATAAGATTTGTTTTTGGCCAAGCAACAGTGACTTCTGATAATGGTATCATTCTTTTCTAAGTGCCTGTGAAAAAGTTGTTTGACAATGTTTTATCCAGATTATATCTATTCCTAGTGTATCTGTTAAATGAAGTGTCCCACATTCCCTATCTTCCTCTCTTTGAATATAGATACTATGGATGCTGATCTTTAGACTTTCAGTACTTCACCGGTTTCACCAATCACATTAAAATAATCCTCTCTTCTAATCTGAAAGGACATGCTAAAAACAGCATGGCTCAATCAATGGTCACTATACCTAGCAATAGAAGTATGCAAATAAATTCTTTATTCCACTCACTGACCCACTCTCTAGAAGACATGGAGAAATAGAAATCCTTCCATAGTAGATGCCAGTATAAGCTCAGTAAAGTCATCAAGTTACCTTTCCTTTACTGCTTTTTATTAACACCTGCAAGCTGTGATGATAAAATGGTAGCATGTCAGGATTTGCAGCCAGTGGTTTTCTAAATATTTTGCATACAGCTGTTGGAACTAGGGATGACTCGGAATAACTTTAAGGATTACAAAACAGAATCCTAAACTTCTCAGATAATAGAAGGTTTCACTTGTGACTGTTTTCATGCAAACAATGTATGCTATGGTTGAATTTTTCATCCTAGTGTCTTTTTGGATTTTATTCAACATAATTATGGACTAAGAAACAACAGTGAATGTATAAAACAGGGATACAAATATATATCTGGAAGAAATATTGTTGAAAACATTTAGCAGAGAAGTGTCTAAAACAATTGGCCCCGTTCAAAATTTGGATTTTATATTGGCTAGTCACCAAATGATTTCACCATCTACTTTAAGACTGTGAAATGCCACAGTTCTCGTGAAGTTGGAGAATGTCTAGTGGATTGAATCAGCAAATAGCCCAAGGGAAAATCATGGTGTGAAGCTAAATTATGCTTTTTTTTTCTGCTGAAACTCAATAACAAACTTCATTTGCTGCTTTTTTTTTCCATAGGAGAAAAAGAAATTGCTCTTGCTCCACAGCCAAAATGAAGAGATTTTCTAATATACACTGTTCAGCCTTTTCAGATGAAGTATGTCCCTTCAGGCAAATGCCCAACTTTAATAAACCAAAGAATAATCAGCACATGTAACTCAGGCAGTTTTGATGCACCTTTTCAGAACTCTACTCAAAACATAAAACATTGTATTCTTTTACTTTATTTGTTGTCCGATAGACTGTAGATTTTTTCCCCATTTTCTTTTATTGATACTGCAAACAATGTCTAAGTATAGTATAAATAATATTTATTGTAGTTCAAAAGGAGAATATTCACAACAGAGGGAAAAGGTTGAATACTAAAAATATTTCCTTAATTGGTAACTTTTCTGCATTCTTAGCTCTCAGTTTTCTATTTATGCATGCTTAGAATTGAGTCTTTGTAGTAGGAATCAATCGCATAAATACTTGGGTCAATTTCAATTGTTTTCAATTTGCCAAGAATTTATTAAAACTTTTGGGATGGGAATGTGCAATTATAAATTAGGCAATACATTTTTATGATGTATGTAATCTAATTAATAATTCATTCAGGGTTTACTGAAAATGAAGGCAGCCATTTTGATCATTACTAGTGCAATTGTCAAAACTCCAGTGAACTGATTTGCATAGCATCAGAAAGCCATACTATAGGGAACAGATAAACTTAGGTGCAGGTTTGGGTCTAAGTGCCAGTATAAGCTGATCTTTCATTAAAGTTATTCCTCCATTCTGCTTCCATTCTCACATCTGACTCCTTCTTCGCAATGAGTCATAGGAATCTTAAAACTTTCAGCATATGGTTGATGAAAAGGACATGCACTGTGTATAAAAGGTAATATGTAGCATAGTGGGCAGTAAAGTTGTTTTGCTGGGGCAAATTCCGGTACTTAAAATGTAGTTTTATCAAAGAGAAAAAGTAATAGGCAACATTGATATTGGAATATAATGGACAGTTTCAGTCAAACTGGAAGAAGGCTGGAGGAGTGGAAGTATTCAAATATTCAAACATTGCTGGTGCATTGATAATAAAAAAAACCTAATGGCTTTTCTTCATTTTCTATGCCTTGCAGACAGGGAACTAATTCTCTTTCTTATGTGATTAGCTCTTCACGTACAGTTTACTGTGAAACTTATGCTACTGATTTTTTTTCTCATTTTCATATCCCAGAGTATTGCAATTAACACATTTTCCTCACAAAACACTGCTGCTACCTTTCAGGCATCTCTCACGTATAAGTGTAATCGTGGTTGGTATTACTCCTGGAGAATGTGATTGTGACACATTCTTTGCTGATTAAATGAATTCTTAAAGTCACAAAGAACATGAATTAAAAATTATGCAGCAATACAAGCAATTGTTTAAAAAAAGGATGTTGCAATGATTTCTATGTAAAGACATTGTACCAGATTTCATAAGCAACTGTTTACAACTTGAATGTGACAAGAAAAGCATTATAATATGCTTTTTAATTTATCTTAATGTTTTTATATTGAATTTTACTTGGCTGTACACCGCCCTGAGTCCTTCGGGAGAAGGGCGGTATAGAAATCGAAATAAATAAATAAATAAATAAATAAATAAGAAACTGGTATATGGCAACTTTGCATTTTGTTATTACCTACTGGAAATAAATATCTTCAGCATAAATTTTCCAAATGTCATTTTGAAATATGTTTACTTACTTGTACATTTATTTTATTTATTCATTCATTTATTCATATCCTTTTATTAGTTTTACAAATAACTTAAGGTGGCAGACATATCCAACACACCTTCTTCCTTCTTTTTTTCTCACAACAACAGCAAACCTGTGAAGTGAGTTGGGCTGAGAGAATGCCTGGCCCAAGGATACCCAGCTGGCTTTCATGGCTAAAGTGGGACTTTTTTGAGATCCATATTTCATTAACATATTATCTTTGTTCCTGATTCTTCATTGTTTTCACTTGTGATTGTCTCCTACTGGCACAGAATTATTTACTTGAAATTTTCACAATAGACAGTTTAGTAAATCAAGGAGCATCTTGGTGGGAGAAGGAAAGTCATCAGTTTGGTTATAATCTTCAATGTTTTGTAGTTGCTGGTAATAGTCTCATCAATTTAGAGTCATTGCATTTGGAGAATAGGAAAAGTCAACCACCATCACTTGTTTTAGCCCCTATTTTAAATGTTCTTTGGACGCCATGAGTAGAGGCAATAACAAAATGGAGGAAAAACTGCACTGATAAATCCTACTTTCAAAGAATTGTGTTTGGTTCTTGTCCCATGGTCTGGAAAAGAAAGTTATCTTTTTATATTAATCTTCATAACCAGGTGAAATAATTAATAATATTGAACAATGGATTTTTTTTAATTAATTGGGCCATAACCCTAATCTGGAAGTAACCAGGTTACTGGATTTGCATGACACTCTGGATTTTTAATGTATCCAAATAAGTGAATTGTGGTAATGTATTTACTGTATAGGAACATGGGAAATGGCTTATAATGAATTACGCTGCCCTATCTAGGCCACTATTTCAACCATGGCTTTCAACGGCTTTCAGCAGCCTTCAAAACAAATATTTTTCTAGCCATTTATTGAATTAAATTAAAATTTAAGTGAGACTTTTGCATTCAAGGCATATGTTCTTCCACTAAGACACAGATGGTCTCTGATGTTTCCTGGTTTCTTTAAGCATAAGGAGTATGAGCCCCCCACTCCAGGAGTTGCAAGACATGAGCCTTGGTGGCACAGTGCTTGGTGCAGTATTGCAGGCTACTTCTGCTGCCTTCGGCTGCCTGCAATTTGGCAGTTCCATTTGGCAGTTGACTCAGCCTTCCGAGATTGGTAAAATGAGGGGGTAATATTTGAAGGGGAGCAATATGCTGATTCTGTTAGAACACTTAGAGAAGGTTGCAAAGCACTGTAAAGAGGTATATAAGTCTAAGTGCTACTGCTATCTTGAGGGCAACCTTTGAAGGGGTGGGTGGTAAAGGATAGAAACCCTTTGGGGGAAGAGACAGCTTTTAAAGAGTTTGCATAAGAATTAAGGCACCTATTTTGCCCCTTAAGCCTCCTTGAAAACTTCCAAAACAAGAAAGGAACTTAAGAAATGGCCACAGTCAATTTTGAACTTGCCATGGATGTTGAAAGAGATAAAATAGTGGATCACCTGTTTTGATACCTTTATTCTATGTGCAAAGTAAGTATTCTACAGAACTATAATATTGCTAACATTATAAAAATGCTCAGTTATTCAGTATAAATTAATATCTGTTGATTCTCTGATTGAACTTGACAATCTTAGCATATACCATTGTTTGAAATAAATTATTTTAATGTGCATAACATCTTGTGATATTAGCACGGCATTAACAACAAGTGGAAATTAATTCCAGAATTTCCAAACTAATTCATTACAAGTACAAGAAACACATTAAATATAAAAATACTGATATCTATACTTGTTAAGGTTAATATCCCCACTACCATCCTATATGTGTCATTTCTATTTACATGAAGTTTGATGCATTCAATTCTTGTAAGTATATATGTTAGAACTACCGAATTTAGTAAAATCTGTTTTCAAGGGTACAAACAAAAAAATAATTACTCCAGTCTTTCATTTACAAACAATTTGTTATAAATAATATGATCCTGGGATTGAAATGGAACACAATTAAAACATGAGGGAATACATAGCAACAACAGTATAATTGTGAGTTTTAAACACAAATGCTTTGAGTATGTCTTTTTACATTCATGTTTTCCATCTGACTATACTGAATTTTCGCTATGAGTTGGAATGAAATTTGGGGGCTTAATAGTATATTCAACTAATGGTAGATTAACAAATGATTGAATTAAGGAGGCAAACAGATGCAAGGTTTCAAAACAATATGAATGGACTGAGATCCATTGGAGAATGGGTCTACTTAAGTGGAAAACCTGTGCAAAATGAGCTTCTGATTGTACTTGAGGATAATTGAGTGTTCTTTTAAATACTGCACATACCCATTAAGTGCATATAATGCTGAAACATTGATAGAGTTGCTTGGCACTATCCCAAGTCCCCAAGTTACTTTAATTGAAATTTACAGTAGAGCTATTGATTATTCTCCCATTCTGTACTTAGAAAAGATGCCATAATGGATGGTAGCAAATGAAAAATTGCCTAGTATTTTGCCATGTCGGACAGAAAGGGGGGTGAGGGAGGAGTAGGATCATATAGCCAAACAATTAGTGCAAGGCATATGGTAGATATACAATTAATTTGCTCAAGAAGTGGCAGTAGAGATAAGAGGAGAACAACATTTAAGAAAGTCCAGTTACACAAACAGTTTTCATCTAAACACTTCTGTTGAAAATTTTGAAAATTTAAGTTTATACATGATTTCCAATAGAAAGCTTTATTATCAGGAATTAGAGTGATTTGATCTTAAGTTGTTTCTGTTTTTATCACTACAAAATCTTCCATTATTGGTTTTCAAATGATAAAAACTAGTAAGTCCTTTTGCAATTCAAGAAGACACTCTTTAGAAAGATAGTTTTTTTGGATTTGTTGCCAGATCCAAATTATTATAAATGAGAGCCTTATTCCTACCAGATGCTTCTACTCTACGTAAGTACCAGATAAATCATTTTGCATCATTTATCGACATGCCTTGAAAGAGAAACTAAAAGAAATATTTTATTCTCCTTATGTACACTGAGAGCATATACACCAAAGACAAATTCCTTGTGTGTCTGATCACACTTAGCTAATAAAAGAATTCTATTCTATGAAACAAACTGAGCTATTTTTTTTACATATCTACCAATTGATTTACACTAATATATAAGATTAGATTATTGTAAACTACCTTCAACCCGTGTGCTCTCACAGAGAGGGACTCCTCAGGGTGCCGTCAGCTAGGCAGTGCCGTCTGGCGACACCCAGGGGAAGGGCCGTCTGGCGACACCCAGGGAAAGGGCCTTCTCTGTGGGGGCTCCCACCCAGGGGAAGGGCCTTCTCTGTGGGGGCTCCCACCCAGGGGAAGGGCCTTCTCTGTGGGGCCTTCTCTGTGGGGGCTCCCACCCTCTGGAACGAACTCCCCCCAGGACTTCGTCAACTTCCGGACCTCCGAACCTTCCGTCGCGAGCTTAAAACACATTTATTTATCTGCGCAGGACTGGATTAGATTTTAAATTTATACTGGTTTTAATGGGTTTTATTATTTATATTGCTTTTTAATAATTCGGCCATGTAGAATAAGTTTTTTAATTGTTATTTTAGTTTGTATTTATATGTATTTTTTACTTGCCTGTGAACCGCCCTGAGTCCCTAGGGAGATAGGGCGGTATATAAATGTGATAAATAAATAAATAAATAAATAAATGAAGAGGCCATTATCAGAAATGATTTGGGATCTTCATCATCTTAGATATAAAGGCTACATAATAGGATATATTTCTGATACATTTTACAATATCCTTTGAAAACAATCTGTTTACCCAGGATATTTTAATTCATGGATATATTGCCACAGAAACTTTTCATAGTGTGTGTATTTGAACATGCATTATGGAAAAATGCCATGCTTGTAGCACTCAAACAATTTAAATGCAAAAAAATTACAATTAAATCACAGTATAGAAATGGGATACACTCCGCCATCTGGCAGCTGTGCAAATATCCCAAAAAGGAGATTCATAATACCCGCTTGGGAACTTGTTGATTACTGTGCATCTCCACTGTTAAATGTTTTGTGGATCATGGATATGTTTGACATGGGCTGCTCCACTCTATTATTTAAACTTTTCATTTGGTGGTACATCCTTCTGAAAATACTTCCTTATGTTCAGCGTGAGCAGGTGTTACAGGCATTCCTGATACAGGAAATCTGAGGTCATTTTACCTCTCTAATACCACAATTTTTCATAGTAGATTATATTAGGAGGAAGTGCCCCATCTTCTCCAAACCTGTCTTGAATTTCTAATGTCCACATTACCATCACAGCTGAAAAAACCTTCACTTAACCAACAAATATTTTTAATTTTAGGAGTGTGGTTTCTAAGTTCTTATCTATATATGAAAGGATATGAATTTTGAGGACAGACTTTAACATTATTTTAAGAGAGTATATTTTTTTAAAAAAATATGGTGTGTTTTGATCTAAACAAATCAAAGTTTTAAAATCTGGGTGCAATTCAGGATTTATTAAAGTTTTTAAGAAAACCTGACAATTGTTTAGTTTACTTTTAAATCTATCTGAACAGCTACATGTTTATCACTCTATTTATAAGTTTCATAAAATTGCTACTGTAATCCTGACAGTTGAGAGATGGCAACCATTTAGTGCCCCGGGGACATTTTTAACCTTTGGGGAACAGAGTAAGTCCCGCAATGAATTGAGTAAAATAAATAGAACTACTTCAGGCATGTGGGAAGGGGTAAGATTTTCTCTTTCTGATTATTGGAGAATATGATAAGATTTATATTTATTTTTCAAAATTGTATTAATCTTATTTTAAATTTTAAATCAGAGGCCCACAGCTGAGGTAGCCACCGGTACCATCACTGAATTATATTTTTAATGTGAATAGAATAGAATAGAATAGAATAGAATAGAATAGAATAGAATAGAATAGAATAGAGTAGAGTAGAGTAGAGTAGAGTAGAGTAGAGTAGAATAGAATAGAATAGAATAGAATAGAATAGAATAGAATAGAATAGAATAGAATGACAGAGTTGGAAGGACCTTGGAGATCTTCTAGTCCAACCCCCTGTTTAGGCAGGAAACCCTACACCACTTCAGACAAATGGTTATCCAACATTTTCTTAAAAACTTCCAGTGTTGGAGCATTCACAACTTCTGCAGGCAAGTTGTTCCACTGATTAATTGTTCTAACTGTCAGGAAATTTCTCCTTAGTTCTAAATTGCTTCTCTCCTTGATTAGTTTCCACCTGTTGCTTCTTGTTCTATCCTCAGGTGCTTTGGAGAATAGCTTGACTCCCTCTTCTTTGTGGCAGCCCCTGAGATATTGGAAAATTGCTATCATGTTACCCCTGGTCCTTCTTTTCATTAAACTAGACATACCCAGTTCCAGCAATCGTTCTTCATATATTTTAGCCTCCAGTCTCCTAATCCTCTTTGTTGCTCTTCTCTGCACTCTTTCTAGAGTCTCCACATCTTTTTTACATTGTGGCAACCAAAACGGAATGCAGTATTCCAAGTGTGGCTTTACCAAGACATTATAAAGTGGTATTAACACTTCACGTGATCTTGATTCTATCTCTCTGTTTATGCAGCCTAGAACAGTTACTACTATTGAGCAAGGTACCACATATACTGTACCAGTGCATTTTGTTTTTCTTGCCTAAATGTTTTTTCTAACCTTACTTTTTTCACCATTGAATTTTATTTTGTTAGCTAGCACACAATGTTCAAGTCTGTCAAGATCCTTCTGAATCTTGAGCTTGAAAAAAGAGATAAAAATAAAATACATTGTATTTAATTTTTTTTAAAAAAAATAATTCTCAATATTTAAAACAATTTTTTTCTAGACCCAACTCACTTTTTTATTAAGACTATTTAGGGCCTGTTAGATTCTGAAAGATTTTTGCTCTATAATTTGACCAAGAGTTTGTGGGATGCTGTGTTTGTGGGATACTGAGAATACTCCATTATTTGATCTCCTTTGTACATCATCATTATCATCATCATCTTCTCATGGTTTCCCTTTAGTGGTTAATCTAAAAACATAAGTCTTGGAAAAGAAAACGAGGTCAGCAAGATTGTACAGGTGCTCATTGTAATCATATGTAACTAAACAAAGGCAATGTTGTATGATTCTTTTTTCCTTTCCCCATCAAGTATAATGGAGCATGCTATTTACAATAAAATGACATTTCTTTTGTTTTTCTGCTGATATTTCCTGTTAGATTTCATCTTTGTATTCTCATTTTTCACTCTTTTCTTTGATTTTTATTTACTGTCTAAAAGAGTCTCAGAACAAGAAAAAGTACTAATTAAACATTCATTCCACTTAAGAGGTGAGTCATTGTAAACCATATTTGCAAAGGAAAGATTTGATGGTGTCCTCTACATGATTGAACTGTTACTGAACTTAGTTATGGAGAATAAATGGAGATCCGCTCATTTCCAACTCTACTGTAACTAAGTCATTGACTGCAATTGTGGTCATAGACGAACTCTGGTCTGAAACAGGATATATGCTATAGTTGGAATGATCTTTACTTCAAATTACAGTTTATATGGTGCTAATAGAACAGCATAACACAGTGTAGAAGTGTGTCTTCCAGACCCACCAATAAGTGTTGGTTTTGGATGTTACTTCTTCTACTATGGTTTCCCATGCAATTTTTCCCATTATCACTAGCTAATACATTTTGAACGGTTGAATGTTCCAACTACATTTTTTAAAAAACAGAAGTACTTTAGTTTTAGTAGAGTTTTAAAAATTGTATCTCAAGACGATTGATGGAGTTTATTTTATTTTGCTTGATGTGCCTTTTGTATTATATGCTGATGAAGTATTGACCATTGTGTCAATTATGTTAGTCCATTATTTGACTACCATTTCTTGATCTGAGCTTGCAGTTTGGATCACAACACAAATATATCTACAGAGGACATAAAACAAAAAATTGGAAGGAATTTACATTAGATGTGATCTGAGATTTTTTTAAAAATTCACAAATAGATTTCCATGACCTTATTTGTATCTCATTGTTCTCCTACCCTTCGCCCCTTTGATTATAAAAATGCACATTTACATATAACCCACATGGACCTGTTTTGTTAATTAGTTTCCAAACTACATTATCAAGAAAAATCTGTGCTGTGTCAGTTTTTCAAAAAAGAGAATTAGGGGAAGAGTTGGTACCCATGCAATAGCAATAGCATTTAGACTTATGTACCACTTCATAAGCAGTTTACAGTGTCAGCTTACTGTCCCCAACAATCTGGGTCCTTATTTTACCAACTTCAAAAAGACGGAAAGCTAAGTCAACCTTGAGCTGGTGAGATTCAAACTGCCGAACTGCTGGCAACTGGCAGTCAGCAGAAGTAGCCTGAAGTACTGCATTCTAACCACTGTGCTACCACAGCTCTTAAACCTGGGTCCGTTGGCCCTGATTCAGATTAGTAATTACTGTGTGCTGAGTACAGAAAGCAAACCTCAGCAGCTGCATTCTATGTTTCATGAAATTCCATGACTGACCCCTAAGCCATCTTTTATTTTACAAAAGCACAAGCATTACGAAATATAGTTAGATTTTAAAAATTTGTTTAATGAACTTTAAAATCAGCATGCTTTCAACGCAAACATTTTCATCCCCTTCTTTGTTGTTACTGAGATTTTTCTTTGAAAGTATAAAGGTCTACTCTCATTTCGATATTAGTAAAAGAAGAGTATAAGTCAGTATTTAATATAAATGATAGCATTTATTTATCTTTTATAGCATGCTATTTTAACTGACTTCTTTCAGTGAAAATGGTTTCTTCTGGATTCCCATAACTAGTCTGTTAGACTAACATGTAATAAATAATAATTTGCTGGAGAAAAAAAAGAGATGAATTCTCAAACTATGTGTTTGTGAAATTTCACTTTCTCTAATTAATGTCATTTGCAAAAGTTGATTTTAAAACTTCTCCAGTAGTTTGAACTTGCAACCCATATAAAGCCATATCAAATTCAGAATAAAATTTAAAAAAAAAAATTTTAAAAAAATTATACAAGTTACAGCACATTTTGCTTTTTTAAAAGATTTAAAAGATTTATTTATGGATGAATTAAATACTTCTTCAGGAATTCTATTACAACATGACATGAACACTTTGGGTGCTTTTTAACTTGTTTATAAATGATGTAGAGTTAAAGTTCAACATTAAAGTGATCAGATCTACTGATAATAATTCATCAAAATCAAAAAAACATCTTGAAATGATCCAAAATAATTGAATCATAACTGAATGATTGAAATGTGCATAAATGTCAATTCAACACAACGAATGTAAACTGTTGTACACTGGACCAAAAAAACTGAACTTCATAAATCTACACTTCTGAATTGAAAATGACCAAGAAAGGGAATTTAAAGGCTTTTGAATAACCCAGTGAAAATGTTGGGCTGATGTTCAACTGTGTCAGATAAACAAAACAAAGTAAATACCAATGTAGAAATCATTTCAAAAGGAATGTATATAAACTGCCACTGTAGGAATGCCATTATATAAACAGTTCTGATTGCCACACCTCAGAAGGCATATTGTAGAGGTGAAAATGATTCCGAGAAACAGAATCATAATGATTAGTAGGTCAAAGCTGTAATGTATTACTGTAAGTTTTGGCGGGACTTTTAGGCGGGAAATATCTCGTTTCTGATTGGATGCAGCCTCAGGCTGAAGTGTATATAAGGAGAGGTTTTTCTCCAGAGTTTTGCTGGGTCACACTATATTAAAGAGCTGTTGTCACTAACCTGGTCTCCTGCCTCGTCAATACCCAAATCTAACATTGGCGACGAAGGTGGGATATTGAGGCAGAGCACCAGAACAGAGCTGAACTCACTACGAGAATCAAACCCAGCAAGGTGACGGCGAATGCAGCGATGACCGGCTACACGCCACCCACTCCGTTTGACCCTGCCCAGGAGACATGGGGAATATATATGACCCGTTTGAAAGTTTCCTGGAGGCAAGCGAGCTACAGGAGTCTCCGACAACCGCAAACGGGCTTACTTCATAAGCCACTGTGGGTCAGCAGTCATCGCCGTCAGAAGCCCTAGCGGAGCCAACACCGCTACACTCCGTGTCGTGGCAGACCCTTCAGACCCTCCTGAAGAATCACTACGCACCAGCCCGTCCAAATACGCTCGACGGTACGAGTTTGGGGGCGCGGGCAACAAGAAGGCGAGTCTATCAGCGACTACATGGCAGCCCTGAGACAAGCCTCCAAGCATTGCGAGTACCGCGATCTGGACGAAGAGCTGCTGGAACAACTTATACGGGGGGTCAGAGACATCCGTTTGAGGAGACGGTTGCTAGCCAAGAGCAACCTGACATTGGCAAACGCTCTGGACGAAGCCAGAGCCCATGAGATGTCCAACCATGCAGCAGACACCTTACAAAAGCGACTCACGCCGATGGCGGGCGCAAAGCCGAGCACAGTCCACCACGAAGAAACCTATCGTGAGTCAACCAGCGAAGAGGAGGAAGAAGTCCACTACACCGGAAAATCGACAAGGGAAGACCCGGAGGAATGCGGAAGTTGCGGGGGGCGACATCAGCGCCAAAGATGTAAGTTCAGGGACGCCACTTGCCGGCGGTGTGAAAGGAAGGGGCACCTGGCTCAAGTCTGCCGAGCACCCCAACCTTCCCGCCGAAAATTCAAATCGGCCAATCAGAGCGGCTCTGAGTCAGAGATGCAAACCCCACATTCCCGCCGAAATTTCAAACCAGCCAATCAGAGCGCGAGATCGGCGAGGCGACCCGCGATTGGCCAGGAAAGAAAGAGCGAAGTCAAACCGAATGACTGTTACCATAGACCACGCAGCTACCCGCATCGAAGAAAAGATCTTCACAAACCCGACAATTGAAGGCGTACCGTGCCGACTGGAAGTAGACACAGGATCAGCTATCACAATCATGTCCTGGGACACTTTTGTGAAAGCCTTGCCGACATCGCAAAGCGCAAGCTACAGAAACAACGGCCCGGGTGCAGGATTACCAGGGCAACCGCATCCCTGTTCGAGGGACAACGACCGTCGAGGTCAAGTACGGGACATACGAAAAGACCCTGCC
This sequence comes from Ahaetulla prasina, assembly GCF_028640845.1. Lineage (NCBI taxonomy): Eukaryota > Metazoa > Chordata > Lepidosauria > Squamata > Colubridae > Ahaetulla > Ahaetulla prasina. The sequence continues at coordinate 39,143,622 of NC_080543.1, read as the reverse complement.
CATCACGTTAGTCGAGGAACCTTGCCAAGTTTGCTGGGGCTAGACTGGTTCCGGGCGTTGGGAATGGGGTGACTGGCGCCCACCGAGCGGATGCAACCTGCAAAACGCCCTACTGGAGGAATTCGCAGACGATTCGAGGACCGTTTAGGCAAGTACAAGGGACCCCTATCTCCTTCAATTTAGACCCCAAATAGCTCCCATTAGGTTAAAGGCAAGGAGGGTTCCTTTGCACTCAAACCTAAAATCGACAAAGAGTTAGATAAATTAGTCAGCCAGGGGATACTAGTGCCAGTTGACCATGCCAAATGGGAGACGCCAATCGTCACCCCTATAAAACCAGACGGGTCCATAAGGATTTGCGCTGATTACAAGGCTACCTTGAACAAAGCATTGCAAAAGAGCGCCTACCCAGTTCCAGTAGTGCAACACTTATTGCACTCACTAGGCACGGACAAGTTTTCGCCAAATTAGACTTGGCACAAGCGTACCAACAGCTACCCGTAGATGCTAGCACAGCTGAGGCCCAGACCATTGTAACGCACCGGGGTGCCTTTAAGTGCACCCGGTTACAGTTCGGGGTGAGTGTGGCCCCGGGGCTATTCCAAAATTTGATGGAGCGGCTCCTACAAGGGTTACCGGGAGTCGTACCCTATTTCGATGATGTGTTGGTATCAGGGGAAGATTTAAGAGAACTGGGGAAGCGATTAAGGAAAGTTTTGGCCATTTTTAGGTCGGCAGGATTAAAAGTCAAAGCAAGCAAGTGTCAGATAGGGGTCGAATCTGTTGAATTTTTGGGCTATAGAATAGACAAAAAAGGGATTCACCCCACTGAGAGCAAAGTCAAGGCGATAAAGAGAGCCCCAGCACCCAAAAACAAGACAGAACTCCAGGCTTTCCTGGGTCTGGTAAACTTTACGCCGTGTTTTTAAAAGACAAGGCAACCGTTGCTGAACCGCTGCATAAATTGCTTGGAAAAACACTGCTTGGTCGTGGGGAAGTCAGAGAATAGGGCATTTGAGGCAGTAAAAGTTTGCTATCAAGCGATAGCCTGTTAATACAATACAACAACAGACTGCCGTTAGTATTGGTTTGTGATCGTCCCCTATGGAGTAGGAGCGGTACTTAGCCACAGACTCCCAAACGGCACTGAAGCCCCTATAGCGTTCTATTCACGAGCGATGTCCCGGCTGAAAGGAATTACAGCCAGCTAGATAGGGAGGCTCTAATAGTGTCAGGGTGAAAAATTTCACGAATCGTTTTGGGCGAGATTTGAAATTGTCACTGATCACAGACCGCTATTGGGGTTACTGGCTGGCGACCGCCCAACGCCAGTAGCACTCTCACCTAGACTGACCAGATGGACTATTTTTTGACCGCATACTCCTACAAGCTGCAGCATCGGCCTGGAAAGGAGCTGGGGCATGCGGACGCATTGAGCAGATGCCCATTGCCAGGGAAATCGAGGACCCCACCCGGGCACACCGTTCTACTAATTGACTCTTTGGACTCGGGGCCAGTCACATCGCAGGAAGTGGCTCGGCCTCCTACCGGGACGTTGTTTTAAGGACTGTAATCAGTTGGGTTCAAGGGATGGCCGCTACCGGGCGAACGTTTCAAGGAATTTGTAAAGAAAAAGGGAATTGTCTGTGCAAGGGGTGCCTGCTCTGGGGGATAGGGTGGTAGTTCCAGAGAAGCTGAGAAAAAGTTCTGGAACTCCTGCATGAGGGTCACCCAGGAATTGTGAGGATGAAGGGTTTGGCTAGGAGCTATGTCTGGTGGCCCCTAATGGACAGGAAATCAGTGACAGGGTTGGCCGATGCCAAGTATGTCAGGAATCCAGACCACTACCACCCACGGCCCCAGTTTTGGAGTGGGAGAAACCCCAAGGCCCTTGGTCCCGCATACACATTGATTTTGCCGCCCTTCCACGGCCAAACATTTCTAATTGTGGTGGATGCATTCTCCAAATGGCTGGAGATCATCCTAATGAAATCCACAACCGCTGGAGCTGTCATCTCAGCACTAAAACACCTTTTCGCCACGCACGGGCTACCGACACCCTCGTGTCCGATAACGCCCACAGTTCACCGCAGCATTATTTGAAGGGTACCTGGCTGAAGAGGGCATCCGACATGCCTCTCAGCGCCGCTCCACCCCGCGCCGAACGGCCTTGCTGAACGCTTTGTCCGAGTGCGAAAGAAGCGCTATCACGGCGGCCCCGCGATTGGCAGGCACAAATCGACGCATTCCTAACCGTCCAACACAGGACCCCTGTGTGGCCACCGCCGCAGCCCAGCCGAGCTTTTAATGGGCGGAAGCTACGGTGCCCGCTAGACCGGCTACACCGAACTACGACAGGACGGGTTCAAAACAAAACCAGATAGAATCCGAGAGTTAAACATAGGAGACTCGGTGTGGGCACATAATTACAGCGACGGCCCTAACTGGAAGAGGGGATAGTCATAGACAAACGGGCCCCAAATCTTATCTAGTGGAACTAGACGATGGCAGAATCTGAGGCGCCACATAGATCAATTAAGAAACAGATTGAGCGATAAGGCAGAATTAGGCGAGAACAGCCCTGACTATGATTTAATTAATCCCACAGCTGACCGGCGCCAAGAACAAACAGAAAGCGTAAGCAAAGAACCAAACAGAGACTTATCTGAGTCAGGCGAGGTCCAGCGACACCCTCCGGTCCCTCTAGAGGACAGCAGGTCCGAGCCGGCGAATAATCCAGGGCCGGATGGCCGGGAGGAGGAGCTCAGAGGAACGAAAAGTCCCTCCGGCAAGCTCGACTCAACTCCAGAAAGTGAACTGCGCAGGTCCGGGAGAGTCAGGAGACGCCCCACGTACCTGCAGGACTACGTAGAGAAGTAATATGCAAATATTGGCAAAGTGCCTTCTGGGAGGGAAGGAGTGTAATGTATTACTGTAAGTTTTGGCGGGACTTTTAGGCGGGAAATATCTCGTTTCTGATTGGATGCAGCCTCAGGCTGAAGTGTATATAAGGAGAGGTTTTTCTCCAGAGTTTTGCTGGGTCACACTATATTAAAGAGCTGTTGTCACTAACCTGGTCTCCTGCCTCGTCAATACCCAAATCTAACAAAAGCAATTCCACTGAAAGAAAATGTTTGGGGTTTTCAGTTTAAAGTGAAGATGAATAAGGAGACAGATGGTAGGGGATAAATATATATAAAATCACAGAAGATGTAAAAAAATGTGGACTTTTTTCTCTTTCTCTCATTATGTTAAAACTCCATTGAAACTAAATACAAGGACGTCAAGACTTATTTAGACAAAACAATGCTGATTTACATAATGCAGTTAACTATGGAATTCACCATCATGGAAAATGTTAATTCAGTGAAGGCTAGACAAAAAAATATAGGACAAGTCTATCTACTTGTTGACAGTATATACTGCTTCCAGAATAGAACGTAGTATATTTCAAGTGCCAAAAGTGAAAAAGTATTATCATTCCCATATTCTTTACATGAACTTCTTGGATGTTTTTGTTTCACTAACGTGTAATACAGTGGAGAATGGAATCATTGTTCCACTTTTTCTCCAAGATGTCACTAAAGAGAAGTTTCAAATCCATTCTCCATAGACTCTAGAAAAGGCTGCACATCCAGCAGTGGTATTTATTTACTCATTTAACGTATATCAATGCAAAATCTAAGAGAAACATGAGAAAAACAGTAAAGAAGTAGTTAATCGGATTAGAAACATCTGCAACTTTCAAGCAAAGTAGAAAAGAATAAAAGCAATCAAAATTCAGTCTTTCAATTAAAAAGGTAGACTAAAGACATAAGGTACTTAAAAACCCCAGGTGACTAAAACATCTTAACCCACTGCCAGAGAAACATTCATTATATTGCATTTGTCCTTGTTTTCTTTTTTTAGCTCTGTTTAAACTTATGGTAAAATTGGATTAATTAGCTATATATATAATGTAACTGTACAAATAATATCTGAGAAACAAATGTGAGACCAAGACCTATAGGGCAAGATGTCCAGCAAAGCCTCATTTGTTTAGTTTTCTACTGAATAAATGGCATTTGTTACAACAGCCGCCATGCTGACATTCTAACACTCACATTTAGTGTAATCAAAGAAAAGGCAATCATCATTAACCCTGACAATATGGAGCATAACAAGATTAATTTAAGTGATTTCTCTGTTGTGCTTTTCTTCCGCTTTTGCTTCATGTTTTGAACAGTGACAGTATCACAGGGAATGAGGTTAATCTGAGGAATGATTATGGTCTATAATTCCTTATGCTTAGAAGTGAAGCAAGATTTGTTCTTTTTTAAAAAATATCTTCTTTTGAAGATAACTTGCAAAATTAGACAAGTTTTGCTTTATTGATTGATTTAAACATGTGTATCTCATCTCTCTCTCCTACAGAATGGGAGCATTTTTCTGCCTAAAGGAAAAATAGTAGAAGAAGATAGTAGCATCTTGTTCTCGTTCCAAACAAAGAAGCTTCCTCACCATAATAAAAAATAGGACTGCACAATTTATTTTCAGGCTAAGGCCTCTAACTGCATTTTAGGCTCTATTTAAAGAAAGAGGTAGGTCAGGATGGGCCAAGTGAGAAAAAAAATCTATGTATGATTTAATTTACATTTGTAAATTGGGACAAATAATCATTTTTCATTATTTAATAATTTATCTCTTTGTCACATTACAGTTACAACTTGTAGCAAACTTTGTGTAAGTTCCAGGTTTTTGTTGCATTCAGTCTGGGAGAAATATAAGTGTGCACTTTTACCTTAGGGTTTATCCAGATCTGCAGGTGTCCAACTTACTGTTTGCTGAGGACAAGGTCTCACAATGGAGTTTCTATTCCATGCTATTCAAGCAATAAGTTCCCAAAATCCAGTCTATAAAGCACACACATCTTTGGTCTGTGACCTGTCGCTATCATACTCTGTCCTCCAGCACTGAGTTACCTTGTTTAGAATATTCTCTTTCTTCATAAAAATTCACTCATATTTTTAAGTGTTTGGCAAAATTTCCACATGTTCCCTAGTTTTGAACTGCTGATGTACATTTCCTTGCTTTTGTGATCGATGTCAACACAATATTTGATTTTTATTTCTGTTTGTAACTGTAAACCTTTTATGGAATTATGAATGGAAAGTCATAAAATACGGCTTTCTTTCTATTTAATATATTTCTAGTTTTAGAAGTCTGTACAAACAGTAATGTGTTCAGTATAGATATGTTTGTGGAGAAACAATAATATCTGACTTTTAATGAATCAACCAATTGGCTAGCTTAACATTCACAATGTGGATAGCCACTATTTTTTTATGTCTTTTACCAAGGATAACATGTAAAAGGAATTTACTCATTATTTCTGGATCATCAAGTTTATGATCGAATTTGTGTCACCATGGGACTTGATTCCACCAAGAGAAATAATCTGTTTAACATCTTCAACAAATAATTTGCAATGAACAACCCTGGTGTAGTATCAGTCACTCCAACTGGTTTTTTTCTTTTCTTAAAGTAGTCACATTTAATAATCACTATCAACATTGAGTACTGCTGGGTTACTTAAGATAAGATTACAGCTCAACATTTGTAATGGGACAAAAAGATTGAGAAGCTTGTTTTACATTGGTTTTTTGGAAACAAAGCAAAATATCTATATATCCTAATTAAGAAAGTAGAATTAAGAAAGAATGTCTAAGGAGATTCTCAGTGATCAAGGTTATGGTTGTCCCAATAGTGCTGAAAGAAAGTCCAGTTGCCTCTTGAAAAAGCACTGTTAGAATTAAATATAAAGAAATCAGGACATAAAATCAGGACATAAAATATATTTGAACTACGCTTACCACTAATTCAAAAGTAAAAAACCTACTTTTTCTTTGGCATCCACCTCCTCACTGAAGTTTTCACTAATCTCTAGAATATAAATTTGTTAAGTAATATACTAGTTTTACAAATTAATTGCAAGGCTGCATGAATGCCAGTTAACAGATTGTGAGTTTACGAAGTCAACAAAAGAACAAATCTAGAATCAAAAATGAACAATTAATTTTGTCAGATGACCAAATGGGATGCATCTGTGCTTTATTTCTAAATGCATTATGTGAGATATTTGTTACTGTTCATTCCATTTGTAAAATAATTTTAATGTCAAGCTATAATGTATCACATTAACAGGCATATAACGTATCACATTAACAGGCTTCAACTTGTTTAAAAAAAATAAAATCCAAATTTTACAGTACTTTATGAGATCTCAAGGTTATTTAAGGTTATTTAGGTTATTTAAGTCTTTGTAATTAATTAGGCCTGGCAAACTTACCACCGATGTGTACCTGGTTGAAAAGAAATTTTGCAGCTTTAAATGTTTTCAGAATAGGTTTCCACATGTGCTATAAAGCAGATACTAGGAAAAAATGTATTGCATAGAAAATTGTTCCAAAAAGCTATGCTGCATGAATAAAAGTATGTGAAATGAAAGAGGGTGGATAGACAAATTAAAGCCATTTTACTTATAGGAGCTAGAGGCTAATTCTAATATAGAAAATGAAAAAGTATGATAGCTAAACTCTGGAAACCCAATCTCTAAATGTGCAACTAAAAATAAAAACTAAGAAAGAAAATTTTTTAAAAAGTATCTTATATTTTAAATGTAGCAATAGTCATTGATTTACTAATGAATTCACTACTATAATGTAAACAATACAAGATATAATTGAGGCTCAGTTGGATATTGGATTAAAAAAATCTGATCTAGAGATCAATCTCCACTATCTTATACGATTATCCTCATAATTCTATTTACTGTGTTTTAAAGCTACCCTAGTACAGCCATTGTTTTGAATTTCAGCCCCATTCCTTTGCAGTTTGCAAAGGGAAAAGCAGCTGTCATCCATTAAAGCATTAGAAAGATAAGCTAAAAGGCAGAGCAAAAGGGCAATGGATGGTGTCAGTAACAAAGATAGTATTGGTAGTAGGCATTTAATTACCTAATTATTTTTCTCTGTGTCTCCTGTGCTTTGAGGCTTAGAATTCATCATGCTAAAATAACTCTCTGTTTCTCTGTGTATGTGTGTGTGTGTGTGTGTGTGTTGTGTTGTTGTTCAGTCACTAAATTGTATCCAACTCTTCATGACTCCATGAACCATACTAATTCACCTTGTGTTCCAGTTTCCCCAAATTTATGTCCATTGAGTCATTGAGTCAATGTCACTATCTAATCCTCTGCTGTCCCCTTCTCCTTTTGCCTTCAATCTTTCCCAGTATCAATATCAACGACTCATTGGAAGGACTCTTCTTATTTGATAGCCAAAGTAAAAATATTAAGTATTTGTCCTTCCAAAGAACAGTCAGGGTTGAGTTCCTTTAGGATTAACTAATTTGATCTCCTTGCAGTCCAAGGCACTCTAAAGTGTATTCAACACCACTATTCAAAAGCATCACCTCTCAGAATGATCCAACACACACAGCCATACATTATTACTATGAAAACTATAGCTTTGACTATACAGACCAACTTCACCAACATAAAGTGCTAGGCAACTAGGTTTTCATTCTGATACATTTTGACTCTTACAGGTGAGCTCCGCATATCCAATGCTGTTTATCTGACTTCTTAGGTCAGGTTGTCTGACTAGGTTGTCAATGAGGCAGAAGAGTTCCTTATAAGATATATAGTTTGCTGATATTGGACAGAACAATCCCTTCAAACCAAATCCATTGCTAGCATTTATTATTTTATTTTTTTTATTTTTTATTTTGTCATATCAGTATATATGAAATGAAATAGCTATATAATATATAAGCATATATATGAGCATAAGTATGTAATAACTGTATTAATTGGATATAATGAAAAGAAATAATAGGACAGGAACGGTAGGCACTTTTGTGCTCTTATGCATGCCCCTTACAGTCATTTTAGGAATGGAGTAAGGTCAATAGTAGATAGTTTTTGGTTAAAGATTTTGGGATTTTGAGAAGAGACCACAGAATCAGGTAGTGTGTTCCAAGTGTTAATGACTCTGTTACAGAAATCATATTTTCTGCAATCAAGTTTGAAGCGGTTAACATTAAGTTTAAATCTATTGTTTGCTCTTGTATTGTTGCAATTGAAGCTGAAGTAGTTTTCAACAGGAAGGACATTGCAATAGATGATTCTATGAGTTAAGAAAAGGTCCTGTCGGAGACAGCGGAGTTCTAAGTTTTTTACACCTAGGATTTCAAGTCTGCTGGCATAAGGTATTTTGTTGTTTTCAGAGGAGTTGTCGTGTCCCACTCCTCCGCTGACAGCTGGGTCAGGGAAATCCGAATCAGGCTTGCCTCTGCAGCTCTGCCCAAAGTCCTAGCAAAGTCCTCAAAGCAGGCAGGAGACCAGTAAGTGACTTCAGCAAGATAAGTTTGACTTTTGCCTGACTCAGAGACTGCCAGAAAGTAGATCCTTTATATAGGCCATGGGGTGTGGCTCCATGACTCAGCACTCATTAAGGCCTGCCCCTCCCTTCCCTCTGTTGCCTCCGCCTATCCAATCTTCTGATGCGAGGATTACTCCAATCAGCTGTTGGGAATAAACCCTCCTCAGGCTCACATGCTGTGGAGGAGGGGGAGGGGTCTAGCTGCTCCGTTTGCCTGGGCATGGAGTCAGGGCTGGGGCCGGGAGATTCTCCTTCTTCTGCAGTTTGTGTGGGCATGGAGCCAGGACTTGGGCCGGGAGGCATACATTCCTCAGTGTTCGGGAGCAGGTAAGAAGGCCCTGGCTGCTCTGAGGGCGGGCAAGACACAACAGGAGTGGAGAACTCTTCTTGTAAAATATTTCTGGACACGTTCAATTGTGTTGATGTCAGAAATGTGGTATGGGTTCCAGACAGGTGAGCTGTATTCAAGAATTGGTCTAGCAAATGTTTTATATGCTCTGGTTAGTAGTGTAGTGTTTTTGGAAAGAACTCTTAGAGAACAACTCTTAGAGCCTTTTTTGCGATGTAGTTGCAGTGGGCTTTGGCACTTAGATCATCTGATATTAAAACTCCAAGGTCTTTAACAGGGTGGGGGTCATCTGTAAAGTAATGTCCATCAAGCTTGTACTTAGTGTTTAGGTTCTTTTTTCCAATATGTAAAACTGAGCATTTGCTGGTTGAGATTTGGAGTTGCCAAGTTTTAGACCATTTGGATACAAAGTCAAGGTCTTTTTGAAGGGTAGTTGTATTGTTGGTGGTGTTAAATAGTTTGACATTGTCAGCAAAGACAACACAATTACTTGTGATATGGTCACAGAGATCATTAATGTATAATATGAAGAGTGTTGGTGTTATGTCTGTGCCCCCCGAGCTGGGTCCCCTGCCAGAAAGTGACTCAGAAAGTGAGGGGGAAGGGCCATCAGGACTTACCTCTGGAGCTCCCGCTTCCCTGGCTCAGCTCCAGGAGCCAGAGGAAGGCCAGGTGGAGGAGATAATGAGGCCTCCGTCCCCTGACTCTTTCCTCCCCAGGCCACGCCTCCAGACCTGGCTGATGGCAATCATAGGCAGGAGAGGTGGGAACAACAGAGGTAGGGGTGGGGCAGGCCTAGGAAGTGCTGAGTCATGGAGCCATACCCCACAGGATATAAAAGCACCACTTCATGGTGAGGAAATCAACTGCTTAGAGGGAGAGAATTAGACCTGAAGTCCTGTTTGTTCCTGGTTTCCTGGCTGACTCATCGGCATCAAGAAAGATAACAGAGACACTTGGCAGACGCTCGCTAGTTTGCTGCCAGAGCTGATAGTTGCCGGCTAATTAAGTCATCGCTCGTGTCTCCTGGACTGCAGAGGGGGACAGAACAGTTGTTCCAAGAACACTGCCTTGGAGAACGCCACTCTTGACAGGAACAGGATTTGATAGCGCATTGCCTATTTTGACCACTTGTTGTCTGTTTGATAGGAAAGCAGTTATCCAATTGTGGAGGGGTTCTGAAATGCCATAGGATTTTAGTTTTAGGAGAAGTTTATCATGTACTACTGAGTCAACAGTATCCACAGTTTTTCTGTATCCACAGTATACACTGGTTCTTGGGGATGTACGCATGTGTGCATACACCTATGTATGTACGTACATGTATATGCACCTGATAGTCAATATGCAGGGATTATGGTGTATGGAAGACAATTGATTGATCTTCCTTCAGCCACTCATAGTCAACAGGACAGTCAATTTATCTTCTAAATCCTTACAGGACTAGCATAGTAAAATTAGGTTCATATGACTGAAAGCCTTCATCCTGCAGTGGGTTTATTTATGCTGGTAAGTGTGGGGTGTGTGTGTGTGTGTGTGTGTGTGTGTGTGTGTGTGTGTGTGTGTGTGGGCTCTAGATGAAAGCTGATTGAGTGTGCATACACACACATCCATGTAGAGTGTGTGGTTTCTGTGTACCCCCTTGCTATTAAATGTAAACTATCAGTTACAATAAAACTATCCATATTTTTATTAGAATAAACAAGAGTTTTATTGTATAATCTGTAAAGTCTACATTAATGAAAATTATAAGCTCTAGGTCCGTGATGGCGAACCTATGGCATGCGTGCCACAGGTGGCACGAGGAGTCATATCTGTGGGCATGCGAGCATTGCCCTTGCTCAGCTCCAGCATGCATGCGCCCACCGACCAGATAATTTTCAGGCCTCCCCACTCCAAGGCCCTCCGGAGGCCAGAAACAGTCTGTTTCCCGACTTCCGGTGGGATCGAAGGCCCATTTTTCACCCTCCCCAGGCTCCTAGAAAGCTTCTGGAACCTGGGGAGAGCAAAAAACAGGCCCCTTCCGGTCCCACCAGAAGTTGGGAAACGGGCTGTTTCTGGCCTCCGGACAGCCTCCAGGAAGGTGGGGAAGGCCATTTTCACCCTCCCCAGGCTCCAAGAAAGCCTCTGGACCCTGGGGAGGATGAAAAACGGGCCTACCAGGCCATCACGTGCCAAAAGTGGGGGGAGAATGGGGGAGGTCACATGCACATACATGGGGGGTGTGGTGCATTAAATTATGGGTGTGGGCACATGCACATACGACCCCCCCTGTGCTCCTCCCACTTTTTGGCATGTGACAGCAAAAAGGTTAGCCATCACTGCTCTAGATTCTTGATGAAAGCTAGTATATCATTGGCATACATAAAGTTATACTGAAGTGCTTGATTGAGGGTTTTGTTTGTTTGTTTTTCTATTTAGCAATGATTTGTGAAAACAGTACTGGAATAATAAATTTGAGTAACAGATTTTGAAAGCTAATTACTGTAGTTTGCCTTTTCATAGAACAAAACTTCCATCGTGATATATAGTTTAGCCCGCTGCATGTTATAATTATTTATCACTTACATTGTTCAGAATACTAATATTTTAATCCTGATATCTCTTAAGGGGAAAAAAGACACATAAACTATGGCCTCACTGATATTTTGTTCATTTTTGCTTAACTGCTAAGATCTAATTATATAAAAATTTAAGACAAACTGAAAATTATTTCACTATTCTAAATTTATGAGAGAAATTTCAGTTAATACATTTATTTATATATTCATTTTTTTAAAAGTACTAAATTGCTATAAAAGTACTAAATTGTTTTGGCAATTTATAATAAAGGATACCAAAAGATACAATTTAAATTAAGAGTTTAAACAATCAAATTAAATGCAAAATGAAAATATACAAACTAGTGGCAGATAGAAGCCATTCAGCACCTTAAACAATATAATAAATTAAAATTAAATTAAACCACAACCTGGTGCCACAAGATGTTAATATGGCCTCAGGACAGGGTGAGCATTTTATAAATAGAAGTGTCACAACAGCAAAAACTCTGTCCCACCTCTACAAAACTGATTTTGGTTGAACATTTGAAAAAAAGTTACCGTAAGAATGATCTCATAGAAGATCTTAAAGCAAAGGCAATTCAATAATCTGCTAAGGTTGCTCTAATGCTGAATTTCCAGTGGCAAAAAGAATGGAACTTGGTGATCTCCAAGACCTTCCTGACTCTTAATTATATAAACATACCTCAGAAGTCCATAGTAATAAATATCATCACAAATTATACATAGTATGATGTGCCATTGTCAGCAATTCAATCGCGTCCGACCCTTGGCCACTCTATGGATCAGGACTCTTCATGCCCTCTGACTTTGATTTCCTTCAGATGCCAGATCCTGAAGATCAAACTCAAATACTTTGGCCAGCTAATGAGAAGGAAGGAGTCACTGGAGAAGAGCCTAATGCTGGGAAAGATTGAAGGCAAAGAAGAATGGGACAGCAGAGAATGAGGTGGCTGGATGGAGTCACTGAAGCAGTAGGTGTGAGCTTAAATGGACTCCAGAGGATAATAGAAGGCCTGGACGAACGTTATCCATGGGGTCACGATGAGTCGGACACAACTTCGTAACTAAAAACAAACAACAATCCCAGTGGCGTCCTTTATAGTGTCTAACCAGTGGGTACTAGGGCAGCCCCTTCTCCTTTTCCTGCTGATCACTCCCAACATGATTGACTTCTCGTATTAATGACATTTACATCATAGTATGGTAAGTGGTAGTATGATGTAAATGTCATTAATGCAGAAAGCTCGTGGTTTATGGCTGTTTTCCATTATACTTCAAACAATGAAGATGTCAAGCTAAATTTCACAAGGTTCAAGGTGCATGTTATATATATTAAACGGGGTTTTAGTATGGTAAATTTTAATCACTGGGCTAATTTAAATAAGTTTTTTAAATCGTATTTTAAACTTGTATATTGTATTGTCGGTTTTATTATGCCTGTATACCGCCCTGAGTCCTTCGGGAGAAGGGCGGTATAAAAATCAAATCAAATAAATAAATAAATAAATAAATAAATATAGTGTGCAGCTGGCATGTTTTCTGATTTTTCTGATGCTGTACATGTTCAGGTCTTCACTAAACAGTAGATAACTGGGTAGAACCTTTCCCCTCCCATCTACTTGTATTTATTTATTTTGAATTCTATCACACTATACAGTTTTTTAAAAAAAACTTATTCAATGTTTTTGAATGTTAATATGCCTCTTTTTTTAATCTCTTTTTTAAATCTAACTTCAATGTTTCCACAAATTTCATTTTTTAAAATTTTATTTTGGATCATTAGCTAGAAACATAACCATAATGTCATTATACTTATACATCTGTATATTAATTTTCAGTAATATACCAAAAAACGCCAGAATTTCAGTATGACTTTACTGTGACTGGTTACATGCTAGCACTATAGGCGATCCTCACATAATGGCAGTGATTAGGATTGAAATTTCTATCACTAAGCAATGCAGTCATAAAGGTCAATGATGGAATTTCAACAATAGTTATACTAGCTGAGCATTCTGGGAATTTTAATCCAAATTATGCAAAAAAGAATACAGCTATATACAGTATTATGAAAGGCATATTGATAATTATGATTCAGTATCATGGCAGAGACAAAATCACACTATGCCACAGATTTTTTAAAGGCCTAATTTGTAGAAGAATGAATGTCAATCACTAATATAAAAATCAATGAGGTGAAAGGGCCTATAATTTCAGTTGCTTGTTTATGTCTTTCATTGACATATGTTACTTATTTAGATTAGTGTAAGGTCAGTTCAGAGGAACCAAAGATTGAGAAGTACACAACTTCAGCTAAGCCTTTTGAACTGGGCAAAGCAATTGGAAAGTGTCAGAGACCACAGACCGTATTTCTAGGCACACTCTATGGAAATATTCAAGTGAAAAAGAAACTCACTCAAGTATTACCTTACTAGGTTGGGAAAAAAATGTATTAATTGAAATTTGTGAGAAAAATATATATGAGGAACTATGAAATGTTAGAGTGAGATATTTTCTTGTATGGAAATACATTTTTATTTTCATTTATTTATTTGTATCCCACCTTTATTATGTTTGCAAATAATTCAAGGCAGCAAACATATCCAACACACTTTCCTTTTCCTATTTTCTCTACAACACCAACCCCGTGAGGTGTAGTGGGCTGAGAGAGAGTGACTGGCCCAAAGTCACCCAGCTGGCTTTCATGGCTATGGTAGGACTTGAATTTACAGTCTCTCACTTTCCAGCCTGGTGCCTTAGAGCCACACCAAACTGGCTCTCTCTTTTTTTGAGAATATTTACCATATACATGCGTTTGTGTGTAGTTTCAATTCAGCAATGTGAATCTTAGCTAAATTTAATGTCTCCATATCAGCTTTGCAGTTTGGCAGATATGGTATATGCCTATGATTCCTGTTTTATTAGTTTATATTCAGAGTGCTAAAGAATATTTATCAATTATTCCTGTCAATATTTTTTAGGATATTTTATCATTGGAGATTGTAGAAGTGAGTTATATTTCTTTTGAAGACTCTTTAGTTGTTTATAGATCTAAAAAAAACACACTATGGAACAAATTGTTCACAATCTACTAAAGCAGGGGTTTCCAACCTTGGCAACTTTAAGACTTGTGGACTTCAACTCCCAGGAACTCTGGGAGTTGAAGTCCACAAGTCTTAAAGTTGCTAAGGTTGGAGACCCCTGTACTAAAGCATAGTGCAGTGGCTAAAATCATGACCTATAACCAAAGAAATCTAGGTCCACTCTCAAGAATCATTAAGCCAATCCTTACATCGCAATATTTTTACTGTGGGGAAAAAAGATCAGAGGAAGAAGTTCTACTTTTGTGGTTTTTGTTCTACAATGTAAGTTGGATATATCATAAGAATGTATATAATAAATAAGAACAGGATAAATGAATATCAAAAAAACAAAACAAAGCTGTGGACGTGACAGTCATACATAATTCATGACAATATTACAACTAAGTAAATCTAAGAGCAACCCACTGGATACATTTCTTTCTCCTTTCAAAGACATTTCACAAACGTTTTTTTTCGCTAAGGTAGATGAGAATGCTAAAACAAATAAGTACCCAAAAAAATCCATGCAAAGAAAAATTCAGTAAGCCACTTTATATCTTTTTTTCTTAGTGAACAAGGCTTCCATGTAACTGCTCAAATTCAAATATAACCAGTGATAAGTACTGGACTGAATGAGAATTTAACTTGATTCATTTTTAAATTAAAACTAAATTCATATATTTCTCTATAAATGATATGAAAAGTTCTTTTTATATCAAAAAAGTCACATAAATATTAATACACATTCAATACACAAGGATTCCAATCCAAACTTTAAAGAAATAAGCACTAAAATCCCTTTGCCTGCTTGCATGAGTCCCAGATTTATGGTTTTTATAAAGTAATTTGAAATGTTTATAAGAATATATGGAAAAGTGTAGAAATATAAAAATGTATAACATTTTCACACATCCATTCTCATAGATTTGCATTAACTTTTCATATGCAAATGTGTAGCCATTTATTATTTTAATAATATTGAAAAAATAATCATATCCAAATATTTTTTTTAACCAGATTTACACAAAAATCCATTCTTTTATGAGTGAGGGCTGTTTCTGAGTCTGTGCTTTAGTGGTGAAAAAAATCTCTTAGTAAATGTAAAACATAAGAAAGTAAGTTTGCATGTATTGACAGAATGTACATTGGTCTCCAATGTTACATTTTGCATAAGTGAAAGAATGATTATGCCCAAGAAATCATGAAACAGAAACAAGTCTCTATACATATTGCCTTTGTGATATGATTCCTTTTAACATTAAAGAAAAGGTGTAAGACCTATAAATGTCTTTATAACCACAAAATCTTTGTGGACACATGTACCATGAACTTTACAAAAACAATATACTGTGACCAAATGAAGTTCAGTCGAGTGTTGACTGAACATAAATTCTGACTTCAGAATAGTATTGATAAGCACATTACTCTACGAGCACAAAGTTTCACAAAGCAGAACAGCAGCTCTTAGAAAAATCAATACAATTGAAGAACACTCAGCACCTTGCAGAATTATCAAGTTCCTTAAATTACAGGTATTGAATAACAACTGTGCGTACATAAAGTCAGCAAAATTGATTTTTTTAAAAACCAATCTAGTTTATCAATTAATACAAGGAACAGAATGTTAGAAGAACCAGAGAACAGGGTTGGGAACTGCTATACCAATATATTTCAAGATAAAGATTTATGAGTATTGAGCACCTTCTAAAGCAACTGAAACCAAACTGGTAAGCTTGATAAGTATTTTGGTGCTTATCAGTGGTGGGATTGAAATTTTTTTACTACCGGTTCTGTAGAGGTGGCTTGGTGGGCATGGCAGGGGAAGGTTACTGCAAAATCTCCATTCCCTCTCCACTCCAGGGGAAGGTTACTGAAAAATTCCCATTTCCTCCTGATCAGCTGGGACTCCTGAGGCAGAGAACAGATGGGGGTGGGGCTAGTCAGTGGTGGTATTTACCGGTTCTCCAAACTACTCAAAAATTCCGCTACCAGTTCTCCAGAACTGGTCAGAACCTGCTGAAACCCATAGGTGGTGTTTATATTGTTTCAAGATTCTTGTTGAAGAGTGTTATTATTTCAAATTTGCTTGGGTTAAGCTCCACAAAGAAACCTCTCTAGTTATAAACATCATTTAATTCTGCCTGAAAACAAGTAAGTTTAAGATCATCTTTATATTTTCATTTATTTATTTATCAAATTTATTTGTTGCCCATCTCATGATTCATAGTGACTGACTCACAAATATTCGATAATTATAAATATAAAAACTATTCAAAATTATAAAAATTAAAGCAAGCTAAAAAATCCAACAACTACGGAATGAAAACTTGTTGGGTGTCTTCTCCGCCAGTGTCTTCTCTGCCCACCTTCATCCGACAGCTTCTCCTCCAGAGTTCCGTGCCAGCCAGCATAGCCAGATTTTAAGGCTTTTCCTGAATATTTAAAGAGAGGGGGCAGATCTTTTTTCCCAAAGGGCAGGCATCATGGCAGAAAAGGCTCTTCTCTTGGATCCCACCAGCCAAAATTCCTTGACTGATAGACCCCTTCTGCCAGCAAGATTGGAGTGGGCCAATCCATTGGGGAAATACCGTCCCTCAGATATTCTGCACCCATGTCATAAAAGACTTTAAAAGTAGTAACCCATGCTTTGAAGGGTACCCAGAAGCAGATCCATAGCCACATAACAGTGAAGTTGCATGTGCCACCCTAGGGGCCTCTGAAACTGTACTGCAGCTTTCTGGACCAACTGATGCTTCTGAATACTCTTCAAGGGTAGCTGCATGTAGAGCACATTGCAATACTCCAAGCAGGAGATGACCAGGACATGAGTGATTGAGCACAGGGTTTCATGATCCAGAAAAGGTTCATTTTCCTGAAAAATGGTTTTTGAAAGAATCTAACAAAATTATTGGAGCTAGCAGGCAGATTTCTTGCTAAAAGGCAGCTCTAATATACACGTGGAGTTTTTTTCAGATATTTGATTGCATTGCATGCCATAACAGATTATTGGTGATTTGATTCAAGTGCAAGGAAAATAAGGCCCTAAAATGACTTCCTATAGTTAACTCATCATTACTGGAATGTGCTTGTAAATAATAAAGAATATTGATAGCTCAGGATTTAAATGAGGAGTCCCTGGTGCTCTCTGAGCTTGGTTGTTGCAGGAGTTTCATTACCCAGACTAGGTAACATCATCAATGTTTGTAACTATTTGCATGATAGTAGGAGATAGTCACAGCTTGATCCACAGAAATCCACAGAAGCATTTTCACACTATCCTTGGGTATATTTTCACTATGGCTGTCTTTGTAATACTCATCGTGAACCAAGCACTATTTCCACTAGTTGATCAATGGGAAATAAAAACATTGACATCTAGTGGCTACTCTGCCTAGAGTCTTTCTTGTTGCATTTCTTTTTAAAAATAATATTTAATTTGAAGCACACCTTGAAATAGTAGTGAAGCACCATGGCATTCTGACTTCAACACATCTTTGTAATGCTGCGGAACAGGAAAGTAGGATAAGAGGTTACAATTCCTATCAGTGAAACTGAGTCGCTCTGGGATTTGAATGCTATATTCATAGTATTTCTTTCTGCTCTCTCAGGCCAACCTGGAAATTATGTAGAAAAACTGATGTGAAACTCCAATTTCTTAGGACTGCAAGAAAGAGCATTGATTGGCACAATGCCACATATGAAAGAGCCCTTACCAAGACTAGAGCAAAAATTAAACATTAAGATAAGATACCTGGAAAATGTGTAGTTTGGTTTCATAAAAGCCTGCAAATAAAATGAGGACTGGTAGAAAAAGAATTAGCGAAGATATAGATAATTGCTACTTATTATGGGCTCAAACACTGTTTACATCTTTATCCAAAAGCTTCTGGATGTAACTTGAAACCTATGTTGCCCCAGAAGTTAAGTGTCCAATCCCTGTCTCCATTTCAAGAATAATAAATTGCAGACTTTGTGGTTTTAATATCAAGATAATGTACTGTATCTTTCCATTGATATTCTTTTTAATATTAAGCCTAATGCAAAGGACTAGAGAAGTCAAAAGCTGATTCACTATTCTATTACATTTTATATGGTCTTAGTATATCCTCTATAAGATAATGTACAGTAGGAAACATTGTATGGTAATGGAAGAAAGAAAAACTATTATCTCATAACTTTATTGCTTTGGGAGATATGTGATTTAGGTCAACTGCTTTAGAATTTAGGGAAAAAGTATTTGATTTTCTAGGCTCTGGTATATAAACTAGATTAGCAATAAGCTTTTATTTATTCTGTAATTTAGGTTTGAAGACAAGTTATTAACTGCTCTTTGAAATGATGCAATATACCTGTGGCTTGTCTAGTACTGATGTCAGTAAACCTGTAGAACAATTTGGAAATCAGAAATGAGAGAACATGTGTGTAGGAAGTCTATTTATATATCATGTGACCTAATAGGAGTGACAGAAACCACGGCTATTTAATGGTCTATTTTTAAAATGTGTAATGCCTTTCAGTGATGCCTTTCAAAACTTATTTAAAGTAGAGAAATGGGTTCCTCATGCCAACTTAGGCAAATTATATTTACTTATATCGGGCTTATACTTCAACTGGACATAAGGCTAATAATAGTTTAAAAATGGCTTACCTGAGTTGAGAATTGGGCTAAAATGAATGAATTGACTTATTTAAAAGTACAGATAAAGTACAGAATTAATTAAAATGAAAATGCTTCTTCACTTCTATTCCATTTATTCTATTCAGCAGCCTGGAATCCTTTTCATCATAAAACTAAATGGAAGTTATCAGTGGTCATTTATTGCAGAGATGCACACTAGTATTCATTTTCACCTCAGATGTAACAGTGTCTTTTTATGATCCTGCATTAAGAAATTAAATTAGGAAATATAAGACATCATTGCTGTCAGTAAAGCTTTGCCTAATGTAAAAATATGCTGAAATCCACTCACTGTCACAAGTACATACAATGTAATTGTTTTAGCATAAAAAGCAGTTGTCATACTTGATAATAATGGAATTATAACTATTGAGTTTTAAGGCAACATTATATGCTACAGATTTATCAAAGAAATAAATCACAACTTTAAAGAGTATCACAAGTGTTACTCCTTGTGTAACACTTGTGAATTCATATGTACATTCAGGTCATGTCAGTGGTGGGTTTCAAAATTTTTTACTACCGGTTCTGTGGGTGTGGCTTGGTGGGCATGGCAGGGGAAGGATACTGTAAAATAGAATAGAATAGAATAGAATAGAATTTTATTGGCCAAGTGTGATTAGACACACAAGGAATTTGTCTTGGTGCATATGCTCTCAGTGTACATAAAAGATACGTTCATCAAGGTACAACATTTACAACACAATTGATGGTCAATATATCAATATAAATCATAAGGATTGCCAGCAACAAGTTATAGTCATACAGTCATAAGTGGAAAGAGATTGGTGATGGGAACTATGAAACTATTAATAGTAGTGCAGATTCAGTAAATAGTCTGACAGTGTTGATGGAATTATTTGTTTAGCAGAGTGATGGCCTTCGGGAAAAAACTGTTCTTATGTCTAGTTGTTCTGATGCGCAGTGCTCTATAGCGTCGTTTTGAGGGTAGTAGTTGAAACAGTTTATGTCCAGGATGCGAGGGATCTGCAAATATTTTCACGGCCCTCTTCTTGATTCGTGCAGTATACAGGTCCTCAATGGAAGGCAGGTTGGTAGCAATTATTTTTTCTGCAGTTCTAATTATCCTCTGAAGTCTATGTTTTTCTTGTTGGGTTGCAGAACCGAACCAGACAGTTATAGAGGTGCAAATGACAGACTCAATAATTCCTCTGTAGAATTGGATCAGCAGCTCCTTGGGCAGTTTGAGCTTACTGAGTTGGCGCAGAAAGAACATTCTTTGTTGTCCTTTTTTAATGATGTTTTTGATGTTAGCTGTCCATTTGAGATCTTGCGATATGATAGAACTTAGAAATTTGAAGGTTTCTACTGTTGATACTGTGTTGTCAAGTATTGTGAGAGGTGGAAGTATGGAAGGGTTTCTCCTAAAGTCTACCACCATTTCTACGGTTTTGAGTGTGTTCAGTTCCAGATTGTTTTGGTTGCACCACAAGGCTAGTCGTTCGACCTCTCGTCTATATGCGGATTCGTCATTGTCTCGAATGAGACCAATCACTGTTGTGTCATCTACGAACTTCAATAGCTTAACAGATGGATCATTGAAGATGCAGTCATTGGTATACAGAGAGAAGTGGGGAGAGCACACAGCCTTGGAGGGCCCCTGTGCTAATTGTAGAGGTATTTGATGTGATCTTGGTTAGCTTCACCTGAAATCTCTATTCCTCCCCACTCCAGGGAAGGATACTGCAAAATCCCCATTTCCTCCCAATCAAAGGGAACAATCAAAGGGAACATTAGGACAGGAATGGTAGGCACGTTGATGCTCTTATGCACACCCCTGACAGACCTCTTAGGAATGGGGTGAGGTCAATAGTAGATAGTTTTTGGTTAAAGCTTTGGGGATTTTGGGAAGAGACCACAGAGTCTGGTAGTGCATTCCAGGCATTAACAACTCTATTTCTGAAGTAATATTTTCTGCAATCAATATTGGAGCGGTTCACATTAAGCTTAAATCTATTGTGTGCTCGTGTATTGTTGTGAATGAAGCTGAAGTAGTTTTCAACAGGAAGGACGTTGTAACAGATGATTCTTTGAGTTAAGCTCAGGTCATGTCAAAGGCGGCAAAGTTCTAAATTTTCTAATACCAGGATTTCAAGTCTGGTGGCATAAGGTATTTTGTTATAATCAGAGGAGTGGAGAACTCTTCTTGTAAAATATTTCTGGACATGCTCAATTGTATTAATGTCCGAAATGAGGTATGGGTTCCAGACAGGCGAGCTGTATTCAAGTATTGGTCTAGCAAATGTTTTATATGCTCTGGTTAGTAGTGCAGTGTTTCTGGAGAAGAAGCTACGCAAGATTAAGTTTACAACTTTTAAAGCCTTTTTTGCGATGTAGTTGCAGTGGGCTTTGGCACTTAGATCATTTGATATGAAAACTCCAAGGTCCATCGATGGAAGGTAGTGTCCATCGAGCTTGTATTTGGTGTTCAGATTCTTTTTTCCAATGTGTAAGCATTTGTTGGTTGAGACTTGGAATTGCCAAGTTTTAAACCATTCCGACACAAAGTCAAGGTCTTTTTGAAGGGTAGCTGTATTGTTGGTAGTGTTAAATAGTTTAACATCATCAGCGAAGAGAACACAATTGCTTATAATATGGTCACAGAGATCATTAATGTATAATATGAAGAGTGTTAGTCCAAGAACACTGCGTTGGGGAATGCCGCTATTGACAGGAACAGGATTTGATAGGCCACTGCCTATTTTGACCACTTGTTGTCCGTTTGACAGGAACGCTGTTATCCAATCAGCTGGGACTCTGGAGGCAGAGAATAGATGGGGGTGGGGCCAGTCAGAATATTTACTACCGGTTCTCTGAACTACTCAAATTTTCTACTACCGATTCTCCAGAACTGGTCAGAACCTGCTGAAACCCACCTCATGTGTTGAATCCTGGCAATTATCCAAACAAGTGCCTGCAATTTTCTTGGCAAGATTTCAGAAATGATTTGCCATTGGCTTTTCCCTAGGGCTGAGAAAGAGGAACTAGCCTAAAGTCACTTTTCTAGCTTTGGGTCTAAGTCAGAACTAGTACCCCCAGTCTTCCAGCTTCTAGCTTGGGCCTTAATCACTACCACAAACTGGCTGTCCTTACCACCCGTTACTATTTAGCCACTATCATAATTACTGCATCCATTCCATAAAATGTCCAATGGTGTTTATTTAACCAGTGTGACAAAAACAGCCTTTTATGCTAAAACAATTCAAAAGTTTCCAGCTACAAAACTATTGTTTGCCAAAAACACTTGGATATTCCATACCCTCCAACATTTTCTATACTGTGAGGTTAGTGCTTACATTCCTGATCTAAATATAGTAGATATTCTGTGCAAACTTATCTGTCTCAAACGGATTATCCACTATATTTATACTTTAAGATACTCTTAAATCTCTTAAAGTTTTAAAGTAAATAAAATGGTCCTATATTCTTTATCATAGGTCCCTGGGCCCAACTTTCAGCCTTTTAAAAATTACTTTATAATGTCTCACAGGAAAAAAAAGTTCCACTTTACAACTTCCTGGGTTTTCTCAATGTCAGCTGAGACAACACATTTTAACACATAAATTAGCTTAGTACCCTAGGGAGGAAGATGTGTTTATGACATAACTGTTGTTCCCTGCTAGAACCTTCTGTTAAAACCACTGCCAGATTCAGGGTGGTGTATGGAGTTTCCTTTTTTTAGATTTTTTTAGATTCCCTTTATTATTTTTATAAATAACTCAATGCAGCAAACTTATGTGCTGCACAAAACAATGCAGCAAAATTCCTTTCTCCTCTTTTTTACCCACAATAAAGCCTTGTGAGGTGTGTTAGGTTAAGAGAGCACTTGGCCCAAAGTTGCCCAGCAGTTGTCGTGGGTTAGATATGAGAGAGAGGGAAGGGAGGGGAGGGAGAGAGAGAGAGAGAGAGAGAGAGAGAGAGAGAGAGAGAGAGAGAGGAAATATGTAGTAACAATGCCGTTACAAACCAGAAGCCTCATTACTTTAGGCTATGCCAAAATTCTTCCCCCAAATATTTGCAAAATTCTGCAAATGTAAACATTGATTTTCACCATTTCCTTGATTTGGGCTGTATGGTAAGTTTTCTGAAATTTTAGAAGACTATTACTTTTTACCATGGGTTATCTGAAAGTTTCTATCTATATCCTCTAAATTATTTCTTTCTTAAAAATTTTAAAGTTGGAGCTTTTTAAGGCTCCTTGAAAATTAAACAATCTAAAATGGAATGGTATAACAGTTCCAGGAGGTAGGAGCAGTGAGAAATCATTACTGAAAGATTGTTGATACATCTTCTAGGTTCACTTCTCAGACTGATGTATATTTTATGTGGTATAAACAATATAATATAGTGTCATTCCAACACATTCCTGAAAGTTATGGAGAAAATCTTGCATTGCTGGAAATAGATTCAAGCTTTCAAAATGAAATTGAAGAAGAAAAATAACCCCCCACACCAAGAATTCTGAGGAATTTCTATTCTTCACATGTCTTTTGGGTAGTATCTTTTTATAGGTTTTTACATGACTTATCCAAAATACCCAAGCATTAAAAAAAAATACAGCCTTCAATTCCAGTTAAAAGTATTGTTCACCATACAGATAAAAATTTTTTTGACAGTACTGGAATACTTGCCAAATTGAAATACATTTTATTATTTAGGATTAATATTCAGGACTAGATATTAGCATCAACTTTAAGACATCACTATTGCATTCTAAAATGAACTAATAATGTTTCATTGCTATTACAATAATTATTCATTAATAATCAAACATTCAGTGAGGCAGAAATCAGTTTTGCCTATTTCTACAGTTTACAATAAAACTAAGCAAGAGATTTCCTGTATTTTATCTATCAAGTTCCTGCACTTTGGTAAATATTATATGAAGTGTCAATAATATTATTTGAAATTGATCTTACAATATTTCATTTACTCTTTGTCTATTTCTCTCGTTGTGGAAACAGGATTCTTTTGGAAATCTGACCATGGGGATTCATTTAACTATGAAGTTAGTAGTATTAAAGGATTTTTTCCCCCTTGTAAATTCTTGGAAAAGAACCTGCAAACAAAAATTGTTAGAAAAAACATGCTGTGAAAAAGAATGAAGTATTAGAATTCCCTTATAATTGGTATTTATAAAGTTGGTAATAACAGTATAAAAAAGAAAACTAAGTGAAAGAAGTGCTTTGTTATAAAATAGCTATATATTTTTAGATGTCAAACCTTTAAGTTTGTGGTATTCTTGTTATCTTTGTTAAAATCAATGCTTTCATTTTGCGAGCTGATAAGATAGCAGTATTCAAATGATTTTTATTTTCCTCTTTAATGAACCTTTCCCTCTGACAATAGATTATTGACTGAAGTGCCTGGATTTTATTGACAAAGCTTTACTTGTTTTCTGAATCCATACATTCTAAACAACCATACAAGAAATGGTTAAGTCTCCTGGTAATAGTTTGGTAGAGTTGGGGATGAACCCACAATATCTCCCTAAAAAATAAAGATGAACAGATTTACAAAATATAAAAATGATAATGCCTGGATTTAGACTGGTATACTACTAACCTTATTTTAGTTCTACATTAGCAGTAAAGATAATATTCCTTTTTTCAGTCCAAAACTTAAAATGCAGGTGAGCCAAATATATTACTTATATATATATATTATCTTGAGAAGTTAGGAGTATTTTGCACATTAGATAAACAAAGGAAACTTACTGTTTTCACTAGTGAGGAAATTATATTGTATCATTAGCCCTACACAAGGCTGCTCAAGAAATTTCAGTGTACAAAATAAAACAGTATGCCATTCCCCAATCTCCAACTGTTAACTATATGTATTATTAGGTCAGTACAATACAAAAGACTAATGGGCACACAACTAGGACCACACCCACACAGGATGCTACGAAACAGCTAACTAATCTGAAAACACCCACTCCATCTACCAATCAAGATGCAACCACACAGCCAACCAACCCGCTTATAGCAACATTCCCGTCACCAAGATACTTTCAACCTTACACGGGAAAAGACCCGAATACTCCAAGACCTACATATATGTGTATGTGTGTGTGTGTGTGTGTGTGTGTGATATGTGTGTGTATATATATATATATATATATATATATATATATATATATATATATATATATATATATATACATATATATATATACATACATACACACACACACATACACACACACACACTGTATATGAGATTTTTTAAAATGTTTCTAACCTTGTGTATTTCATTTTGTTTAGCTTTTACAATTATTAATTGTTTGTATCTCACTCTTCTTATGCTGGTCTATGACTGTAATCTGAATTAAGGTAGCTTAGATGTAGGAAAATACAAAATGATTCAGTCAGCCATCTAGCAACCATTTTAGTGTTAGTGTTTTCAGCTGCCAAAAAGAGACTGTCGTTTTCTGATATTTTAAACCTTGTTTCCTTCCTTTGAAGGAAGGAATTTTAAATATTAAGAATACATGGTATGACTTGCTGTGAATAAGCCTGGAAGGTTTTATTCACCCCATTCATGTCTACTTCTCTCTTATCACCATTGGTGTGTTATTATGGGTTGGGGAGGAAATCATGCTTCTTTCCTTGATTAGTTTCCACCCATTGCTTCTTGTTCTACCCTCAGGTGCTTTGGAGAATAGTTTGACTCCCTCTTTTTTGTGGTAACCCCTGAGATATTGGAACACTGCTATCATGTCTCCCCTAATCCTTCTTTTCATTAAATGAGATATACCCAATTCCTGCAACCATTCTTCATATGTTTTAGCCTCCAGTCCCCTAATCATCTTTGTTGCTCTTCTCTGCATTCTTTTCTAGAGTCCCCATGTCTTTTTTACATCATGGCAACCAAAACTGGATGTAGTATTCCCAGTGTGGCCTTACCAAGGCATTATAAAGTGGTATTAACACTTCACCTGATCTTGATTCTATCCCCGTGTTTTTGCAGGCTAGAACTGTGTTGGCTTTTTTGGCAGCTGCTGCACACTGCTGCCTCATATTTAACTATAAGACTGGTTAGCATAGCTTTAGATGTAACAAATGTTAGCATACTGTATACATTAATATTTATATGCCAGAAGTTCAGCAGGCAGAATTTCCAACAGTTTCACAAATACAAGAGAAGATTAAATGAATCAAAAAGTGAATTACATTACAAAATATACATGAAAGCATAAAATGCCATTAATCCCTGGTAAAAAGAAATTCACAAATTTACAAATGCCAGTATGTCTTGGGCCTTATTTTATATACAGTACCATTTAAAAAATGATGATGTAGGAAGCTTGACTTCTGCATTCTTGACAGCTAACCCATCATATCGTTCTTTTCCCAGAATTTAATCTAGTCATTCTATTAGAATTGCTGTTTAACTTTAAAGTTTGGTATTAAGCTATGTTTTCCTCCGTCTTCCCCCGTTACTTTTGGATTTTGCAGCACACCTTTTAAATGGTAAGTCCTTTTATATGGGTTGTATGGAAGCATTTTAAATGTTGATGTTTTTGCTTTTAAACTATATAGCTATTAGCCACAATTAACATTTGTATTTTTGCTTTAAAAAATATATATACTGGAGTCTTATTGACTGTGAAGAAACTGACAGATAGAAGACCTATTATAAGTCAGTTCTTTATTTCTGATAGTGCTTTTCTCCTCCAGTTTGAGTTTTAAAATTCCATGCTATTTCTGGAACTCTGCAATACAGAATTCTACGGCCTGTCAAGAAAATGTAACTCTCTCTTCTATGTAGATTTAGGACTATTTTCACATGCAATCCTACAAACACACACATTTATTGCTTATTTCCATTAAATATTCAAAGACCAAACAACCTCCACCCTTTTTCCATTTAAGGACTATTATTTTTCTTCAGTTCCTTATATCAATTTCTATTGATCTCATTTCCTAGCTGTTGCTAAGGAACACAGGAGAGGAGGAGATGAAGAAAAAGAACTTACAGTATATATTGCTAAATACTCAAACTTCTTTAAACTGGTCAGAACAGCGTGTCTAATCTGACCACACAGTATTCAGAACATCTATGAGGCTCAAGAATAAGAAGGAAAAAAGCATTACACAAGCATCTACATACGTAAAGGAAGCACGTTTACTACCCACCATTTTTCTTTAGTGTCTCCTTTCATACTGTGGCATCATTAAAAACAAGCAAATTATTATTTATTTAGCGTATGATGAGAACATGTCAGAATAGAAGTTAACATATATACACAATCCACATAACTATAAGTAAAACTTCTATGGGGGTATGGCAGTGGCCTTATAACTGGATGTCAAATTCAGCTATCCTGGCAATTGCCTCTGGTATTGCTGTATGCAGATCTTTTGGGGAATCAGAAAATATATGCTGTGGGCAATCTTGCACAATATGTTTAATAGTTTAATAATAATAATTAATAATAATAATAATAATAATAATAATAATAATAATAATAATAATAATAATAATAATAATAATAATAATTTAATTTATAGACCGCCCTTCTCCCGAAGGACTCAGGGCGGTTTACAGCCACTATAAAAACAAAAAACAACACATACAATGCTAAAAACAACCCTTAAAAAACTTATTCAAGTGGCCAATTTAAAATACAGTATCAACCCTATAACATTAAAATTTAAAATTTAAAACCCATATTTAAAAATTCAAGCCAGTCCAGCAAGGCGGAATAGATAGGTTTTAAGTTCGCGGTGAAAGGTCCTGAGTTCAGGTAGTTGTCGAAGTCCAGGGGGAAGTTCGTTCCACAGGGTAGTTTGCATATCAGCACCACAATATCAACAAGGGGAGTCTTTCCATTCCCACTGATACAAGGCAGAGGCACGTCCTTCAGTATCACACCTAATTCTGTTCAATTTCAATCAGACACAGCGAGATAGTTTAAAACCAGGTGCTTTGGTAGAGGGATCACTAATGATCAGGCCACAAGAAGGTGCCTTATACCATTCCTCTTTCCAGGCAGTCTTGGGTTTAAACTGGGCAGATTTAAGTGAATAACTGTTTTCCAAGATGGCTTTTGGGATTTCAATCTTGTAATGGACTGTGCATTGTCCTGGTGAATAGGGGAAGGCCTTGTTCAGAAACTTTGACTGTAGATGAATTAGATCTTATTGCCTTTTAATGTGGGGTGGTATGATATTGCTAAGTACTAGTAACAGGGCATAGAAGTAGGATGCAATGTGCCAAAGATTATATGCATTGTCTGGTGGACTTGGACATTGGTCATTTGAGTGTGGGGGCTGTTAAGCCACACACTGGCACAATATTCAGCTGGAATAAACCAAAGCCAAGGTTGTTATTCGAAGGGTGTTAGCATCAGCACCCTACGATATTCCAGCCAGTCTGTTCAGTAAATTGTTGTGGCTTTTCAATTCGGCAGCTGTTTTTTTCCAAATGTTGTCAGAAAGTTGGTGATCCATCCAGTATTACCCCTCCAGTACTTTGGACAGTTATTGCATTGTAAAATGGTTCTGAAGCTTCATTGAAGGCTAATAATTTGCATACCTATTGCTGAGATGGAATGTAACTACTTTTGTTTTTATTAGGCTTTGCTGAAAGTGACATTTTTGAAGTAGTTATCCAGCTTCTGGAGATCTTGAGAAAGGATATACTCTGCATCACTGACATTGGTTCTTTGGACTGTGAAATTGATATCATTGGCATAAATAAATTTCTGAGAAACAGTTTCAGGCAGGTCATAGATGTACAAGTTAAAAAGAGTCTGGAATGGCTCTGATCCTTGTGTTAGTCCATTGTTCAATTTATACCCAGTGGTGGGATTCAGCCAGTTCGCACCACTTCGGGAGAACCGGTTGTTAACTTTCTGAGCAGTTTGGCAAACTGACTGTTGGAAGAAATCATTAGGGCAGAGAACTGGTTGTTAAATTACTTGAATCCCACCACTGCTTATACCTGATTCTATTGAATTATGTGAAATCTTGAAATAACTGTAACTCAACATGTTGTAAGTCAAGGCAATGGTGCTACAACAAAGTATAACCTTGATTAGTTTGAGGAGAAGTCCTTCTCTCCAGACAGTATTGTAAGCCATTGAGAGGTCAAGAACAACAGAGACATTTTATATGTCTTTATTTGAATCCATCATTTGCTGGTGTCCACAGGTCTTCAGTAGTTCTGGGTACATGCCATCAAAGCTGCAGAATTTGGGGAATTGTATTCTACCCATGTTAGTAAAGCTCATCTTAACATCTGCAGATCCAGTTCCTTAAGAAAAAAGGGTATGTGTCCTTCTTTGCCATATTGGTAGGTGATTTAGTGAAAGATCTAATGGGTGAATTTGCATGCTGTGTGCCATCAAGGATCTGAATAGATTTTTATTTGGTATTTGGTGGTTCAGTTCTCTCAGAGCAACAATTTCAAAGTTCAGCAGGTAAGTACTTTCTGATCTGACCCTATGACAATGAATTTCATGGAAGGATTGTGCTACCTTAGGAACTTGCTGTTCCTGTTGTAGGAAGAGGTATTTTAGCAATCCATATAAGTATATTTATCTACCTATTTTAGTCAGATTTTCTTCACTCCAGTATTTCTGAAATTCTGAAGAGAGGCTAGAAAAAGTGCCAATAAGCCATTTCATTTATGTTAGGGAAAGGGAGGGTGAGACTAATATCCATTTGCTGTGATAGCACTGTTCACAAAGAAAAGAAATTGTTTGATATAAGGACATTGAATAATTTATGCAATATTTAATAATGCAGTAAACCAGGGAGAGTTCAGCAAGACAGGCATGGCACTTTAAATTATTTGCCAGCCTTGCTTTCCCAAATAAAAGTACCCCACATTTAAATGCTATTAGAACAAACAATAAACTCAGGCAATAATGCCATCTAATTTGCAAATGAAATGAAACCACAACAGGTAAATCAAAGTCGCAAAGTCATCTAGAGATATGCATGTATGCATGCAGAACAGCAGGAGGCAAAATGCACCGCCTTGGAAAATGCTACACAAATGGCCACCAAATGCAGCATAGGATGTACCCACTGATGTTCTGCATAGGCTTGAACCCTCTCAGCCAGATAATCACATGAATTACATACAAGTTCAAGAACAGAACTAACATCAGTCCTTTCCTCTATGGGGATGACATTAAGCTGCATGCTAAAAGTGAACAAGATACTGACTGATCCGCCTGATATGGATCTACAGGAAGGATATTTGGATGACAGAAGTATGACAGGATGGTAGCCAAGAGAAGGAAGATACTTCAGACTGAAGGGGTGAAACAAGTAAAGTACTTTGGTATCCCACAATCACATGGGAACCATGAGGAGAAGGCAAGGAAATCAGCAACTTCCAAATACCATCAAAGAATAAGATAGGTCTGAAGAGTCAGCTCAACAGGAAGAGCAATATCCACACATCAAAATGCACAGTATGTTCTGGCGGTCATCAGATATTCTGGAAGTATAGTGAGCCAATCAACCAGACATCATATTAATAAACAAGACCAGAAGATAGCAGGGAAGGTATATATAGCAGTGTGAAGTGACAACAACATGACAATGAAAGGGTATGATAAGCTGGAGGAATACCAGGGACTGAAGGAGGTTCCAGTGATATTTGGAGAACTTGAAGCTGTGAGCCCTAAGCTGGGAAAGTAATTCCAACTGATTCCAGAATCATCAGGGCTCTCTGTCAAGATCAGTGCAGTGCTAGAAACAACTAAGATGTTGCATAGAAATTCCTGGGCCTTTGGTAGAAATCTCAAGACTGAAGAAGATTAACAGATTAACAGAGCTGGAAAGGATCTTATAGGCCATCTAGTCCAATCCCCACCCAAGCAGGAGACCCTATACCATTTCTGACAAATGGCAGTCCAGTGTCTTCTTGAAAGCTTCCAATGATGAAGCTCCCATAACTTCTGGAAGCAAGCTGTTCCATTGGTTGGTCTCGCTGTCAAAAAATTTCTTCTTATTTCTAGGTTGAATCTCTCCTTTATCAGTTTTCATCCATTATTCCTTGTCTGGCCTTTGGGTGTTTGGCAAATAGATTGACCCCCTCCACTCTGTAACAGCCCCTTAAATATTGGAACACTGTTATCATGTCTCCTCTGGTCCTCTCTTCACTGGACTAGCCATGCCTAGTTCCTGCAACCATTCATTGTATGTTTTAGCCTCCAATCCCCTAATCAGGGTTGAAATCCAGCAGGTTCTGACAGGTTCTGGAGAACTGGTAGCAGAAATTTTGAGCAGTTCAGAGAACTGGTAGTGGAAATTTTGAGTAGTTTGGAGAACTGGCAAATACCACCTCTGGCTGACCCCAGAATGGGGTGGGAATGGAGATTTTGCAATATCCTTTCCCTGCCATGCCCACCAAGCCACACCACACCATGCCCACCAAGCCATGCCCACCAACCGGTAATAAAAAAATTGGATTTCACCACTGCCTCTAATCATCTTGGTTGCTCTTCTCTGCACTTTTTCTAGAGTTTCAACATCTTTTTTATACTTTGATGACCAAAACTGGATGCAATATTCTAGGCTTTATACAGCGGTATTAGTACCTCACTTGATCTTGATTGTATCCTTCTGTTAATGCAAATTAGGATTGCATTGGCTTTTTTGGGTACCGCCACACACTGTTGGCTCATATTTAATTGGTTGTCCACTAAGGCACCAAGATCCCTCTCACAGTTACTGCTATTAAGCCTGATTTCACCCAGTCTATATGTGTACTTTTGATTTTTCTTGCTTAAGTGTAAGACTTCTCTACAATGAATTTCATTTTAGGGCCCAATGCTCAAGTCTGTCAAGATCCATTTGGATCTTAAGTCTATCATCTAGGGTGTTGGCTATTCCTTTCAGCTTAGTATCATCCTCAGATTTGGTACGTTCCCCTTCTATTCCCTCATTGTTTATGAAGATATTGAAGAGTACTGGAACTAAGATGGAACCTTGTGGTTCCACCTCCATGTAGACGTATATCATAGGGGAGAGAAGGAAATGTGTGTGTGTGTGTGTGTGTGTGTGTGTGTGTGTGTGTGTGTGTTTGTGTTAATATAAAGTTCAGAAAATAGAAACTACATTAAAGAAAGAGATAGTTCTTGCTCTCTTATCTGCTGTGAGCTTTTATCTGATTCTTAAAACCATCCCAGCTGCATAGTAAAGAAACATAGTAGAGAAACATAGCCAAATATATGATTTATGAATTATCTTGGACAAATTACATGTTTAGAGGAATAAATGGTGCTTTGGAATATGTAATGCTTTCCAAATATGCTACCTTATGCTTCTTCATTTTTTAAAAAATTGTTTTTAAAAAGGTCTATTGGGTGGTGTGTTTAGCAATAATAGCCAAAAGAACAATATGTCCTATTTTATCTTGGTTGTTTGTTTTTTCTGCCTTTGCAATTAGCACCTAAATTCAATTTACACCTTTGCAATTTACATCTTTTTGTTAAGACCTGATGGAATGGACATTTATCTTTTTCAGTATTTTGTTTGTTTTTTAAAGAAAAGAATACATTTGTGCATTTTTCATTTAAAATATTAATGTACTGGAATGTTGATGGATTTGTTATTGGACATCCAAAATTATCTAATAAGATAAAATTTTAAATCACATCAATTTAAACTTGCACGTCAGCACAGACAGAGATGTGTATGGATTGCTTTTTAAAAGATCAGAGCATTTTATCATTTTCAATTAAATCACAGATCTCAGTTTCTGCAGAATGATGCCTTTCCAAATTGGAAGATTTAGTGGAGAAAATCTATCTATGTGGTTGCTAAGAATTGACAATGGCTTGATGGCAAATAATCAATCAAAAACTGGAAGGTTATATCCAATCCAACTTGCCTCTGTCTATAGTATGTCTTAGTGGCGACTCCTGGTGTCTGCTCATACATTTCCCTGCAGATTTCTTGGCAACATTTTCTTGAAGTGGCCTTCTTTCTAGAGCATGGAGAAAGTGACCCACCCAAAAGTCACCCAACTGGCTTCATTCCTAAAGTGGGATTAGAACTCACAGTCTCTCAGTATCTAGCCTTAACCACTCAACCAAACTGCCTTTCATAAATCATCTTGGATAGATATATGGGTGACATATAAATTTAATACATAATTAATAATAATAATGGTCCTTAGTATTAAATAACATTGAAACAAATTGGACTCTTCCTTGGAAATATATCAAACGGATTAAAATGATTTTAACATTTCCCAAAGAATTTAATAGGTTACACTGCTAAAATTAGAGTGAAGCTTAAAGAGATTATGCAAAAGGAGGGACAGTTAATGCTAGATGTTTTTTTAAACAACAGTTTCAACCCTTAATCGAAATGTGCATAGGCAGTCTTATTCTTTCAACCAATTCTTTCAGATTACAGTCCTCTGTGGGTATAAAGCACATAATTGCAAAGCATATTCAATGAGAAAATAGCTCTGTAAAGACAGTAAATAAGATATTTCAGTCTTTGGATTTAAACAACTATTTTGCATTTTTTGAAGAAATAGTTGAAGATGGAACATTTCCTCTTAAAATATAATTATGTCAAACTAAGGCTGTGTTATCATCCTGCTCTTCCTACCTACACATTCTGACTGTCCTAATTACAGCATTAATAATTACAAAGGTATAATTGCTACCATACGAACATAATGATTTGCTCATTTGTACCAGGCATCAAGTCCTAACAGGTGGACATTAGAAGACATATTAACAATATATTTGGGGTGAGGTAATTCCTGTCTCACTTCTAGTTTAATATATAATAGTTTTTCACATAAGTAATGCAAAGAAATATATATGCTAAAGATCCAACATCCTTGAATATCCAGATGATGCTACGAAAGAGCCACTTTGACTCTCATAAAACCTCTACCATCTAGTGTCAACAATACAGGTTGATCAACCGTGGTTTCACTCACTTTAAAGCAGATTACTGTCCTTTTGATGTAAATTCATCCTTGTCACACTCTTTATCAGGATTTTATAGTATTTAAAATTTCTGATAAATCTATCAGATGAAAAAGAAAAGTATGACTAAATAAGGTAGGCTCCTGTCATAGGAAATACTTTAAATGGCTAAATATCAGACACATCCCCATTTTAGTACGGTATATGACTCATTCTTCTACAGTGCTAAATATGGTTGTAGGTTTCCCTAATTTTTCTATGATCAGCAATGTTAAAAGATTTTTTGTGTTAATCATATACATCTGCAAAGAGTATTATGCAGACTTTGTGAAATCTTGAACTAGCCAACATTTTTCATGTACTTAATGTATTGAAAAATCCTGCCTTCCTGATAGATTTATTGATTTAATTAATTAACCAGGTTTTCAGTGTCTCATCAGCAGCCTCAAAGCTCCTCCTACTTTCATTGTTGCTGCTACAGTACAATATTAGCTCTATGAAATAAGTTCCATTAGCTTATGCACATATCATAAGTTTACTAGTTTTTGTTTGCTTGCTTCCATTATACTAATGAATGAGACATTTAACATTTAGTGAAATGCTTTATTAACAATACTAGTAATGGAAATAATATGTTGGTTACTAATAAGCCAAGAACTTACTTGAAAGTTTCCTGAATGTTAATCACATATGCATACATAAATATGTCAGTAAACATGCAGGATTAGTAAGAAAAATGTTGTTCAAAATGCTGTACGTATTTTTCATAACCCAAAGGAGCAGTTCCTAGTCTGTTGAACAACTACGTTTTTTTATCGGTTCCTTTTTAAAATATACATGCTCGAGCCTTAATATTTTCAGAAATAGAAAAAATACCAGCCTCTAGTATTTTAGTGAAATGTTATAGACAAATCAAAACTCATTGAATTGTAAAAAAATCTAGATATAGGTAATCTTAAGATTTGTAACATAATTTAAATTGACCAAGTTTGGGTTTTTTTCCTTGAAATAACTTTACATTGTAGAAAATGAAGTGTGTGTGTGGTTGCTACATCATATTCATATGATCCAAGGAAAGCAGTCCTTGGCCTTCTAAAAGTTTCAAATTGTGCCTCCTATAATCCTATAGAGCATGAACTATGATAATTGAAGTTGAAAGGAATTGGAATTTAGAAATGGCTTGGATTAGAATACATGTTCTCTTTACTTCTGAGCAGTGTCTTTTTTTAACCTTATTCTAAACCAACAAATGGATATTGCTATTTTTAGTATTATCTACTTACCTACAGATAGGACATCAACCTATTATTGTCCATTCATGCCCTAAAATATTCAAGTGTTGTTGTTTTTTTTAGTCTCCTTCATTTTATGCCGTGTGCTCAGTATCCTTCTCTTTCTCCTTTTAACTCTAGGCTGCATGAGAATTAAGACTGTATCAATTGTCTGTAGAAGCCTATATTACATAAAATACTGTGTAGAATAAGGTTAAAATATAGCTTAGTTTATTATTTTTTGAAAACAAAATAACAAACAGATAAAGAATGATATAATATACCGATCTACGATAGAAAGTGTCCTTACATATTGCGTTACGGTATGGTATGCTGGCTTGACAGCCGCGGACAGAAAGTCATTAAAGAGGGTAATGAGCACAGCACAAAAAATTATGGGCTGTCCCCTGCTACCACTGGATGAAATCGCAAGGACCTGCTGCCTCAACATAGTGAGGAAAATCCTCAGGGATGATTCACACCCTGGT
This sequence comes from Ahaetulla prasina, assembly GCF_028640845.1. NCBI lineage: Eukaryota > Metazoa > Chordata > Lepidosauria > Squamata > Colubridae > Ahaetulla > Ahaetulla prasina. The sequence continues at coordinate 39,107,828 of NC_080543.1, read as the reverse complement.
CAGCACTACTTTACTCTCCCACAATCAGGCAGGAGATATAGAAGCATAGCCAGCAGAACAAACAGGCTGAAAAAGAGCTTTTATCCGTGCATGGGCTGCCAGACTTCTGAATGCAACATAACACCACAATTAGGTTTAATATGCTAGACTTGCAGGGCCAGCGCAATGTGCAACATGATCATACCGATGTAATATAATATAATGTTACATACATTTGGGTGTATTAATTATTACTTATTTGGGTTTAGAGATTCTATTTCTTTCATTTATTGAGTTATTGAGATCTATTTTATGTTCGGGGGAAGGATGCACCAAGGGAGACTCATTCAATTTCATTGTACACATGTTGTGCATTGACAATAAAGGTTTGATTTGATTTGATGTGATTTAAAAGGAAAGAGAAGACACACATAAACCTTTTTTTTTTAAATGGAAGACTACTAAAGATCACTGTCCTTGGGACGTTTTGTCCCAGATGGCCAATAATTTCCAAATAGGCACAAACAAATGTTCTCTTTATGAGAACATGACCTGTTCTCATAAAAAAAAACACCTTACTTTTCTGGTATGAAAATTATGGTTAGATTCATATCAATTCAGTTTTTTCCACCAATAATTAAAAACAAAAAGCTGTGATTTTAAAAGCAGAAGCAGTAAGAAACATCCTGACACTCTAGCAGCTTTTTATTCCATTCCATACAAATGTCACCCATTCAAAACACAAATTTCCAGACCTTACAGAATCTGTAAGTATTACATGAAGACAGACACTTGGATACCTTGCATAGAGCAGCAGTAGGTTTAAAGAGCAAGTCAAAGCATGCTAAGGACCTCTTCCATTTGCAGTCGCTGCAGGAGGAGGAAGGGTAAATGGAGCAGAGGCCTAGTGAGGCATTACTAATCTGAGAGGACAGTTCAGGCTTGTCATAGACCTATTGCTGATAATAAAATCTGAATCTAACCACTGACTGGAATCCACTGGAGACTCGCGGCTTCTTTAATATTTAAAGCTGTGGAAGGACTTGACACGGAGGTGGATTAAATAGCACTCGTTTGCGTGCAAATTCTTACTTAGGCAAGTTGCAGCAGACCAGTCTGTGTGCATGTACACTCAGGCGGACACCTCTGGAAAGGCAACTAATTATGACATTCCATTAGTCCAGACTCACTGTCGCAATTGGTCCTGAGTAGTCATGGCTGATTTATTTCGATTAGTCTTCCCAGGCTCAAAGAGTAATGACAAATGTATGTTTTGGCTGCAAGAAAGTGGTAGCAATCACGATACCACCAAAACATCAAAACAGAAAGGAGGGTTGCCTGTTAACATGCACACTGCTCAATTCCCAGGGTTGAGCATCAAGCTTAATTCAGCTCAAGTGACTGCTTGGAGGCCTCTGTAGCTCACCAGCCATATAAAGTGCTTTAACTGGCCTTGGAAGTGGAGTAGGTGGGGAGGAATGAAAACCTGTTTTTTTTTTCTTTCCTACAAAAAGACACTGCCTTCTGTGTACAGCTGGAGAGCAAGGGAAGTCGTCTGCTTTAATAAAAGATTTGTTATAAGGGAAACCTTTAAGGAATAGGTACCAAAACACATAAGATAATAATAACGATAATAGGAGAAAGAAGACCTGCAAATAGAAGTAGAATAACTGTCGCAAAAAAGGCAAAGTAATAAGCGCCTTGGGTACAATCCCAAAACATCAGCAGCACCACTTGAACACTATCGCTTTGACAAAATCATCATCAGTCAATTGCAAAAGGAAATGTTATTTGGAGCAGCTGACATCCTGTGGCATAGCTAACACCATCAAACACCTGCCTAACCAAGGTCCTTGGAAAAGATTTGGTTGGTGGATAAAAATGGCAAATCCAGTTTAAATATCTGGCTGACTTTGCAACGAACAGCAATAATAACAACATCTATCTCTGCAGCAAATAAATATATATTTAAAAGTCAAATATTTCAGTTTTTCAGTTTCAGAAAATTGTAAAGAACAGATTATATGAAGAGAAGCTTTGTGATTATTAGAGAATGGAGGGGAAACAATTCCTCTTATTGGAGGGAAGGGAACATGGGTCCTATTGCAAAAACCTTTTGTTAGGTCACCAGCCATATTCACTTCTAACTGACATATGTCTAACCGACATACCAATTCATATTTATGGAATTCCTCCCTGGGTCAATTAAGATTCTTAATGGATGGAAAATTATATATGTACCTATTTCAAATAATTCATTCCACCACCATTGATCAGGGACATAGTTTGCCCTTTCCATGATGGTGAAGTTCAGGAATGCATTCCATGATTAATTCACAGGTATTTTAACAAGTTGAAGAGTTGAATGAAACTCTTCTACGGGAATATTACTTTTTGTGCTATTTCAAATAGAGGTAGTCCTTGACTTACAACCATTGACACAGTAGTTATAATGCAGTATTTCAGGCTAATTCTGCCAACTGCCAGGAATTCAATTCTCACCAACTCAGGGTTGACTCAGCCTTCCATCCTTCCAAGGTCAGTAAAATGATGACCCAGACTGTTGGGTGCAATATGCTGATTCTATAAACTACTCAGAGAGGGCTGTAAAGCTGTAAAAGCACTATGAAGTGGCATTGTGCTAAGTGTTATTGCTTATTGCTATTTCATAATATTTGAAGTTACAACAGCACTAAAAAAAGTCACTTATGACTGTTTTTCACATTTATGATCATTGCAGCATCCCCATGGTCATGTGATCAAAATTTGGACCCTTGACAACTGGCATGTATTTATGTGTTCCAGATCATGTGATCATCTTTTGTGACCTTCTGACAAGCGAAGTCAATGGAGTAGCCAGGTTCATTTAACAGCCGTGTTACTATTTAACAACTGCAGTGAGTCACCTACCAACTGTGGCAAGAAAAGTTGTAAAAGTGGGAAAAAACTCACTTAACAACTCTCTTATGTAGAACTTTTGGGATCAATTGTCATCATAAATAAATGGCTTAGGACCTGGGTACTTACGGGACCGCCTGCTGTTACCACACGCCTCCCACCGACCCGTACGCTCCCATAGAGAGGGACTTCTCAGGGTGCCGTCCGCCAAACAATGCCGGCTGGCGGCCCCCAGGGGAAGGGCCTTCTCCGTGGGGGCTCCCACACTCTGGAACGAGCTTCCCCCGGGTTTACGCCAAATACCTGACCTTCGGACATTCCGTCGCGAACTGAAGACACATCTCTTTATCCGCACGGGGCTGGCTTAAATTGGAATTTTAATGTTAAATTTATTAATTTTTAAACGGGGTTTTTAGTGTATGGTAAATTTTAATCTCCAGGCTAATTTAAATAAGTTTTTTAAATTGTATTTTAACCTGTATATTGTATTGTTGGTTTTATCTTGTCTGTACACCGCCCTGAGTCCTTCGGGAGAAGGGCGGTATAAAAATCGAAAAATAAAATAAAATTGAGGATTACCTCTATTTGCAGTAAACACAACAAAGTGCCCTGTAGAAAAAAAATCACCTTAGTGTCACAGTCTTAAGCTATGTTGAAAGGACATTATCATTGCATCACTTTTAATAGTAATACCAATAAACGTCTCCTTCAAATCAGGCTTAAATCACCCTAGTCCTAACCCTAACCTTAACCCTAACCTTTAACTGTATGATCCGTGGTATTTTTCTGGCAACAGCACAGAAGTGACTTGACAATACCTTTTTCTAAAAGGAAAGCCTTAAATTTTTCAGTTACAATTACAGTCCAATATTCCCATATGGCATTTAAAATAGGAGGTTAGGAAACTGTCTTGTGCCGAGTTCATCCATCATTGGCATTGATTGCCCAAAACTCTCCATGGTTTCTGCAAGGAGTCTTGCAAATGAACTTTGTATTTTGTGCATGGCAAATGTTTTATTTTACCAGTTCTATTTCTCTCCTGATTATATATACTATAAAAATCTGATGTTTATCTTAATCTGAAATTGCTGTTTTACAATTTGCAGAAAAAGTCTATCAAAATACATATTGAAATTCTTATTATGAATGTCTTTTTTATCTCAAAAAGAGCCACTTCTAAATATATTTCTGCTGCAACTGCACATTTCAAATTGCATGCAGATATGTAGTTTGAACCAAGAACAAGTAGATGTCAGAGAAGTATTAAAATCCAACAGAGAACTATGTTTATTATCGTATCATGAATGCAGAGCTGGGGATCAGGTCAGTTTGGTTCACTTAAAAAAATATATATCAAATTTTTCTATCATCTCTAGTTTTATCCCCACCACACTTCTCAAAAATTTATTCATTCACAGCTAAATCACATTTAAACTTTTAAGAAGTCATGTGCTCCTAGATCATAATGCCTGCTAACATGTCATTTCATACCTCATTTAATAATTTTATGTTTCCTATATTGTTTGCCATTTTCCATTCCTTTAGTACCATAAACTAGATATTTATATGAATTTGGAGACTTATAATTATCTTGAAATGTATCCACTCCACCAACATTTGTCTGTATCTTTTAAATGTTTAACTTGTTAACTCAATTTCACTTTTCCACTGTGTGCATTTACCATTTCCTGTCCATCTGAATTCATTAGCTTTCCATTCCTTGTCTGTAAAACAAACTGCCTTTGATAACCACATTTTCTCCCAGGCAGCACCTGTCACTCCCATAATTTACCTGAATGCCATCATCAATTTAGAAATATATCTTCCAAAATTTCAGTTTTAATGCACAGTTTCTCCCTGCCAATGAAAAAATGTCAGTGATCACCTTCATAGTAGTATACAAACTGAAGTACAAGATATGTTGATAATCACAGATATCCAAATATAGTAAAATTTAAAATTTTGTTTCCATAATATGAATAAAAAAGTACTCTTAATCCTAAAATAATGCCTTTCCATGAAATGATACATTCACAATTCCAGCTCATGACTACAACCTTGATTAAATTCATCCTTTATCATCATGTTTTTCCATAGTATCTTTTGTGTAACTGTTTAAAGAAAGACAAAATTCCACCAGTGAACAATTCCAAGTAAGGAGCAAGTAGGTCACAATAAGAGAAAATAGAAAAGCAAGTCTACATTTATATTGTGGGTTTTGGTTATTGGGGATATAGAATAGAATTTTTTTATTGGCCAAGTGTGATTGGACACACAAGGAATTTGTCTTGGTGCATATGCTCTCAGTGTACATAAAAGAAAAGATACGTTCATCAAGATACAACATTTACAACACAATTGATGATCAATATATCAATATAAATCATAAGGATTGCCAGCAACAAGTTATAGTCATACAGTCATAAGTGGAAAGAGATTGGTGATGGGAACTATGAAACGATTAATAGTAGTGCAGATTCAGTAAATAGTCTGACAGTGTTGAGGGAATTATTTGTTTAGCAGAGTGATGGCCTTTGGGAAAAAACTGTTCTTGTGTCTAGTTGTTCTGATGTGCAGTGCTCTATAGCGTCGTTTTGAGGGTAGGAGTTGAAAGTTTATGTCCAGGATGCACAAACTTTTTTCAGACTTCTTTAAGTCTCAGACTAGCTCCATATTTTCAAATTCTGTACGTCTGATGAAAAGGCAATAAGATGACTGGTTCAGGACCTATTTTTATAGCATGTTTTTCACCCATCCTTCCTTTTTCTATATATTGATTAAGAACAAATTAGCTAGAATAAGAATAATCTCATCTAAAATATTAGTTGGAGACTTATTATAGCCAGTAGTCTATTTCAGTAAGTTCTTATGAAGAAAATGTGAAACTCAATATGTAGTATCTGAGGTCCACATTATTAGAAAGCAATAAAAATATGAGAATCAATAATCATAAAAATTTACTGAGGATGTATAGAGTATTTCTCTCTGTGTGTTTATGTATGTATGTATGTACAGTATATATACATGTGTTCTGTACATCTCCAGTAGATGTTTATGATTTTACTACTTTAAACAAGATTTCTTGCTACTAATAATGCATTCAAATTGTTAGAATGTAATGATGTAATGCTTCAATTGTGGACAGAGGCAATCAATTCTATTGATCAGCTCCACTCATAATGAACTGGCTGTAATGACTTAATTAGATGCTTATTGCTTTTTATAATTCCCTGCCAAGCAGCTAAAGTAAAGTCAAACTATAGCTAAAAATCCTTGGAATTCCAGATTTATCAGCATTGTGTCAGCCTAATACAACAAAAAATAATACATTTTTAAATGTAAAAAAGAAAAGGAAATTTAGGAACCTGATGTTATATTTGCTTATAAAAATAATAAAACAATATGAAAGAGGATTTGTTATTTATAACAAGAAAATAAATAAATAAATTGCATATTATTCCTGGCAAATGTAGCATTCTTTTTTTAAAAAAGAAAGAAATGATTGTGTGCTTATTGTGCTTAATCTTATTTCTTTCTGTTTTCCACAAATATTCTCAAAACAATATGCAGTATGAATATCAATACAATTAGAGAAATGGGTTTAAGAGTATATTTACATTTAAATAAAAAGATCTTGAAGTATAGAAATAACTGAGTTAAGTTAGTTCAAATGCAGAAAGAAAATCATTGTCCAGGTTCTTTTGCAATAAAGAGCATATTGCTCTCCATCCCACAGATGACAATGAAATGCAACACATTTTCATTGGTCTGGAAACCTATATGTTCTCCAGTAAACATGTATCCAATAGGACTAATTTAAGACTATAATCAAGGTTACTATTAGGATATACAGTATAGGTGATAATAGAAAGCTGTTCCAGAGATGAGATTATAAAGATAAAGTGAGCAGTTAGGGAGCTACTAATCGCAGACACAATATAGTGGATTGCAAGGCTTTTGAGGAGAGAGAAAGATTATCTAATGAATTAATGCCACAGAGTTATATGGAAACATTTCCTTGTTAAGCTGCAGCAGAATTTAGCCATATGAAGGGTTCTACCAACAGTACCACATTTTGGTGGTGTGAACCATTCATAATTTTTTATTCACAGCAGAGATTTCAGCTCTTACTGTGCTATATCAGCTCTCAGTGACCTGAGCTACTCCATAAAACTCTATTGTCCATCAAGTTTAAAGCAAACAACTAATGTCTGGTTGGCTTTATCTCCACGGAAGGATCAATAACATAAATTAAATGTATATATTTATATTCTTTGCTACTGAAAGTAGGGATTATAGGAATTTAGCACCCACCCCCCTCCTAGAAGAATGAAATATTTTAGAAAATATTTAAAAAGGCAGAATATATTTCCCTGGATGAGAAATGGAGAAACATGTTTTAAAGACAAAGCAGCTCCCTGCAACTTCCTGCCACCCCCCTTGCTTTCTCTAGCCTACCGGTCATGGCTTGGTGGAGCTAGCAGTAGGCAGAGGTGCGGCTAGAGGTTGCTCAAAGAGGTGGAATCAGACAGTTTCCTCAGGTGGAATCACACACACACACTTCCTCCTTCCCTAACAGAAGGTCCTGTGCTCTGGCAAAACCCCCATGCTCTCCAGACTTTTGGTCTTTCTGCGGTTAGGAAATGCACAGAGGAAGCAAGATCCAGCTGTGATTGAGAGAAGGGCTCTCTCATTCACACACATGCAGACATACACATATTTCCCATGCTTTTCCATGCTTAAAAATTAAAATTTAGAGGTACTCACCTTCTTTCCAAGCAGCCTTTGAGCTCAACACTCAAAACCCCTTTAAAACCTAGTTCCAAATGGCCAAGGTCCAGGAAAACTTACCCACAGACTCAATGGGTCTGCTGCTAGCAAGGGAGGCTTACCTGGGCCAGATCCATTGGTTAGGTTAGCTTGGAGTCCCATCTGGGTCGCCAATTGTTGGAAAAAATATCCATCTGGGTTCAGTTCCAAGTGGGGACAAAGACACTGGAAACATGGAGGCTGCTTGGAAAGATGGTTTAATGGTGGTCAGGATCACATGGCTTGAGTTCCTGAACAGAAAAGGGATGAGATCCTGTGTGCTCCCTGGCTTTATGCTTTCTCTGAGCTTTGAATTTCCTGGGGCACAGGAAGAGTACCCTGATTGGCTGTCAGACTCCCAGGGGGTAGGGGTCTTAGCTAGCCTTGCTGGCTGATGTAATCTTCCCAGGTGCCATGTGGTGAGTTTCAGTTGCTAGATGGGTTCTATTATGATGCAGATGATGGCCCATTGACAAAGGTGGGGGGTGGCAGGAAGTTGCAGGGAACTGCTTTGTCTTTAAAACATGTTTCTCCATTTCTCATCCAGGGAAATATATTCTGCCTTTTTAAATATTTTCTAAAATATTTCATTCTTCTAGGAGGGGGGTGGGTGCTAAATTCCTACATTACCATATCACTGAGATGTCTCACAGATATGTTTTATACATCTTCCTTTCTTTCAGGTTTTAAATATTTGGTCTACAGAAATCCTTACCATCTCTCTAGTAAGTTCCCAGTAATATTTAAACAAAAGCAATAACGTTCAGTTGTAGCCACTACTTCCCAATAAATTTCTTCAAGCATAAAACCAATACCACCTTCCCTGCTGAACATTATTACCATGATCATTAAGGGAATTACTTACAAAAAGGATAAAGCATTCTTTTCAAATAATAAGCTGAAACAATTTAACTATTTTATTATACATTTATTATACATCTCTCAAAGAATCTATATTCATAGAGTCTGTCATTAATTTTATTCACATCATTCTGTCAAATGTATTAGATTCCTGTTTCTTTCTTTCTTTCCTTTGCCTCTGATTTTTTTGGGTGAGTTAAGTTTATTGAACATCTTTGCTGAAATTCTACTCTAAACTTCGCTACCTTATAGCAAACTTCAACCAATTACTCTAACTTTTTATAACTTTAGTAGTAACTTCTTTAAAACTGAAGACCTCCTAAATCTAAGAGCCTTGCTTAGAAACACCAAGGTGGGATTTCATTGCCTCAACTTCCTTTCCAATGAAAAAAACAAGAGGCCTGGATATATTGATAAGACACTTTTCTCAGACGTCATTAAGTATAATCACTCTAATATGTGCCTTAGAAGTGGCGAGGGGTGGTGGTTTTTATTTGCTGAATCCATGGGGATGGGTGAAGTTGATGAAGGAATGGATTGTGAAGATGGCTAAGTTTGCAGAAAAGGCTGAATTTACTTGTTTGATTAAGTAGGGAATTACAAATACATTTATTAAAACTGGGAACTCTTTATGAATTTTTGCTGAAAATAGATAAAAATGAGCTGGCAGCTTCTAGATTTATTAAAATGTACTGTCTATGAGAAGAAGGGAACCATGGTATGCAATATGATAGAGAGTACCGTAATTACTAAGTTTGTAACTGTTACAAAGATGATAGGAAGTCAATTCTTTAGATATCTTTTTATTTCCTTTTGTTACTCTTCAGGTTTTTTTTTATTCCTTTACAATTTCCTTTTCTACTTATTTTTTTATTGTAGTTATATTTCTGCAATGTTTAAAAATCTTTGTAAAATCTTTTAATAATTTAAAAATAAAAATAAAAAAGGAGGGCTTTGACACAAATGTAAAACTTTTCTATTTTCTCTTGTTGGAAGAAATATCCATCTGGGTTCTGTTACAAGTGGGGATAAAGGCACTGGAAACATGGAGACTGCTTGAAAAGATGGTTTAATGATGGTCAGGATCACATGGCTTGAGTTCCTGAACAGAAAAAAGGGGAGAGGTGCTGTGTGCGCCCTGGCTTTATGCTCTCTCTAAGCTTTGAACTTCCCAGGACACAGGAAGAGTATCCTGATTGGTTGTCAGACTCCCAGGGGGTGGGGTTCTTAGCTAGCCTTGCTGGCTGATGTAATCTTCCCAGGTGTCATGTGGTGAGTTTCTGTTGCTAGATGGGTCCTATTGTGTTGCAGATATGGCCCATTGACAAAGGTGGGGGGCAGGAAGCTGCAGGGAGCTGCTTTGTCCTTAAAACATGTTTCTCCATTTCTCTCATCCAAATATAATATTCTGCCTTTTTTTAATATTTTCTAAAATATTTCATTCTTCTAGGAGAGGGATGGATGCTAACTTCCTACAATCTAAAAGGGAAGAGGTTTTTTCTTCCTTCTTCCACATTCTCAGCCCAAGGAAAATTCAGGTGCTGATGCCAGTTGTGTTAAGAGAAATTCAGCGAAGGGAGGAGATACTCTCCTTTTTGTCTCATTTTCACCATCCAGCAGACATAGTTATGAAATTAAATATTATACACCTTTTTTTAAATTTCTTGGATGGGTTTGGGGGTGTTTACTATAATAGTCACTGAGATTTTGTGTATGGTGTATTATGACCTTGCAAACTGTCTGCTTCAGTGGTGGGATTCAAAAATGTTTACTACCAGTTCTGTGGGCATGGCTTGGTGGGCATGACATGGCTTGGTGGGTGTGGCTTGGTGGATGTGGCAGGGGAAGGATACTGTAAAATCTCAATTCCCTCCCCACTCCAGGGCAAGATTACTGCAAAATCACCATTTCGTCCTGATCAGCTGGGACCTGGGAGACAGGAAATAAATGGGGGTGGGGCCAGTCAGAGGTGGTATTTACTGGTTCTCCGAACTACTCAAAATTTTCACTACCAGTTCTCCAGAACTGGTCAGAACCTGCTGAATATCACCTCTGGTCTGCTTCTTTCCTGCCCTTTTCCATCAACAGACTCAACAGCCTAGTTTTATGTTATTTATTTCCTGATTCCAGCAACTGGGTGGAATCCAGTCCCTTCAAATATGTGATCATTGTATACTCTGTAGATCACATGACTCATTATATGTTTTTATATGCAGTGTTGATTCTATATTATTGCTAGAATTCAGTTTTGAAAATAGAGTTGTTGGAAAAATATTATAATTAAAATCATTTTTCTGAGACTATAAAAAATAATTTTATAGACATATGGTTTTGTTTTGTTTTTTTTGCAGTTTTACTGTAATTTTTGCCATAGATGTCAATGAAGTTAAGCACTGTGTCCTTCTTTTCTACCCCTTTGACCTCCTTTCCAACTGTATATGCCCTGTTTTGTCTGTTCAGATCATTGGTAACTCTAACTGCCAGTGTTGGCTTCGTTCCATAAAAATATCAATCACAGGAGCTTCCGTATCTTTTAGGAAATAGAAACATTACTATTTCCATTGCAATCAAATAACGCCCTGACATTTTAAAAAACTACAGTATATCTCTAAAATATATGTGCAGTTTGAAAAGAGATCTTGACAGAGGTGCATTTAATACTTTAGAATTATGATGCAGACAAGACATTCTATTCTATTCTAACTAATAGAAAATGAACACTTGAACTCTTCAAAGAGGTAGAAATCTATGTAATATATTCTTCCCAGACCCACTTTGAGAGTCAAGGGTTGAAAACAAAAGCAGACTCCTTGGAGTGTTTGTAGTCCAAATCAAGCATTAAAAAGTAATTTCACACACACACACACACACACACACACACTCAAACCAAGAAAGAAAATGGGTCAGGTTCACAGTTTTAAGCTTGTTATCCACTTTGTGCACAAGAGATTCAAGAGGTATTCCAAACTCAACATAAGATCAATTCCTTCTTGTGAAGTCTCTGACCCTTCCTTTCTTCTAAAGTAGGCTTTCTAATATGAGACATCATCTCTATTTTGGGCCTACAAAATGAACTAGATCCCAGCTAGACAGCATAGAAGGGTGGAGAAGTATGTTTATGCAGACCCCAATAAGGGTAATTCCTACAAATACTTCTGCAGGCCTCTTTTTGTCATTGTCTTCTGGCACCAGCTTCCCCCACCAACATCTTCCCCAATATTCACATCTGTCCTTTCCACAAAGCAGCTTAGCCAGCCCACAGCCTGGAGGCATTTACCATCAAGAATTGTGTCTTACTTACAAGAAGGCTGATGTTTTTCATTCACTGCACGTGGATGATATTTAATTTATTTTATCAATGGGGTGCTCCATTGTAGTATGTCAAAGTGTACTATCTCCTAGAGCAGGGGTGTCAAACTCATGTCATCATGGTGGCATCATGTGACATATCGGGGCTTTTTTCCCCTTCACTAAACCGGGTGTGGGCATGGCCAGCGTATGACACATCCAGCCCACGGGCCAGGAGTTTGACAGCCCTGTCCTACACTTAGTCTACCCGTCTCTTGCAATCTTTAATACTTAAAACCATTGACAGAGTTTGTCAGTTGGGATGGAGTATTATTAGAATGAACTCATAGCTACTGCTGGATGAGCTGATAGCGATTGCATGGGGGAAACAGGGTTTTTTTGTCTGTACATATACATATACAGCTTGATTATTAGTATAACATAACATAACATAACAACAGAGTTGGAAGGGACCTTGGAGGCCTTCTAGTCCAACCCCCTGCCTAGGCAGGAACCCTACACCATCTCAGTCAGATGGTTATCCAACATTTTCTTAAAAATTTCCAGTGTTGGAGCATTCACAACTTCTGCAGGCAAGTCGTTCCACTTATTTATTTATTTTTATTCAAAAAGTTTTACAAAAATTTTTTCCCCTTTCCCCCCAACCCCTCTCCCTTCACAAACCCCTCCCCCCTCCCCCCCTGGCTTCCCGGAACAAACACAAGGTATAGTTAAAAATAAAACAAACATATGCTAAAAAAAATTTTTTTTCCCCAAAACTATTATACCAATTCTCCCTCTCTAGCTCTGACTTCCTCCTTACATAACCAAAATCCTTCAAAAAATTAACAATAAACAATAATAAAATATATAGATCAGTAGAACAAATTAATCCTAAAATATTTAAAACCAGCTAAAGCATAAAAATCCAATCCAGTTCAGAGAATATCTCCCTTATAGCTTCTATAACCATATAATTTTCCCCCCAAGTCTTTCTTACATAAGATCTTTCGAGAATATTCTATTTAAAATTCAATACAACAGATTATAAAATTTCAATACAGGGAAATTACAATATCTATTCAACTTTAGTCCTTCCTCGTCAAAATCCAGTATAAATCCAAATATCTAGTCTTTTATGATGGTTATAAAACATATAATCAACCCATTTCTTCCAAATCTTCCTTACGTATTGTCTTTCAGAAATGCTAAAATCTTTTTCTGTTAATATTTCAAAAAAAAAAAAATCTTTCAAAAATGATACTTTTGTCTCTTGCCATTTTTGATGCATTAGTCTCTGTCTTTCCTTCATTACTCCTTTTGAAAAGTCAGTCACAATATTTCCTAATAGTTCCTTATGTCCAAGAATCCACGAGTTACTGCCGTATATTCCCTCAATCCGAAAAGAGAACTCTTGGAAAGCATTAACCCTGTGAATTTTTCCATTTCGGGAGACAGCCTCCTGTAGCACAAATTCAGGCTTTTCATCCAAACTTTTTAAAAAAGGCTTCTTTACATCCATTCCATATTCCAAGTCCTGATTACTTTGGTTAATTTCCTCCAAACTCTCATCCAAAACGCCTCCATTTTTTTCCAATTCGTATTGTTGAGTAATTAAATACATTCTTTCTGTATAATCCTGTATAAAGTTACGAATCCATTCTTCTGAAAAAACCTTCATGGCAAAGTTCTTGCTGAAAATCCCCTTATAAAATACTTAAACAAACTAAAATAATCCAACAATCCACAGTCCAGTACAATAAGATAAAATCTCCATTCAGTTTCACTTTCTCAACAAGTAAACGCCATTTTATTTCATTGTGTTGATTGTAGATGAGAGGGGGAAAAAAAATTTTTTTAAAAGAAAAAATAGAAGTCAGATTTAATACTTGCAATTTAAATGACTGATCTCCTGTGTTTTATTCCATCTGCTTATAAATATCCATAACAATCAATTGAAGCAGAAGTGGTCGCTCTCTTCTCTGTCTGCTTAAAGCAGAAACAAGCTGGGGCTGGAGCTTTGCAGAAGGAATTCCAGGGAACTTTCCCTTTTGAGTTCCCCAAACGGGGCCTCTAGAGAGAGCTCTACCTTTCCTTCTTCTTGCTCTTTCCCTTCCCCTTACCGGGGAAGGTACTTTCAGCCGTTGATTTCGCCGGCTTTTACAGAATCCCAGCGCGGGCGCCCTTAGGGCGTCCTTCGGAGAGAGCGGAGCCACCAGAAGCCTCAAGTCGTTCCACTTATTAATTGTTCTAACTGTCAGGAAATTTCTCCTTAGTTCTAAGTTGCTTCTTTCTTTGATCAGTTTCCACCCATTGCTTCTTGTTCTACCCTCAGGTGCTTTGGAGAACAGCCTGACTCCCTCTTCTTTGTGGCAACCCCTGAGATATTGGAACACAGCTATCATGTCTCCCCTAGTCCTTCTTTTTATTAAACTAGACATACCCAGTTCCTGCAACCATTCTTCATATGTTTTAGCCTCCAGTCCTCTAATCATCTTTGTTGCTCTTCTCTGCACTCTTTCTAGAGTCTCAACATCTTTTTTACATCGTGGAGACCAAAACTGGATGCAATATTCCAAGTGTGGCCTTACCAAGGCATTATAAAGTGGCACTAACACTTCACGTGATCTTGATTTTATCCCTCTGTTTATGCAGCCCAGAACTGTGTTGGCTTTTTTAGCAGCTGCTGCACACTGCTGGCTCATATCTAAATGGTTATCCACTAGGACTCCAAGATCCCTCTCACAGGTACTACTATTGAGCAAGGTACCACATATACGGTACCGGTGCATTTTGGTTTTTTTTGCCTAAATGTAGAATCTTACTTTTTTCACTGTTGAATTTCATTTTGTTAGATAGCGCCCAATGTTCAAGTTTGTCAAGATCTTTCTGTAATTTGAGCCTATCTTCTGGAGTGTTGGCTATTCCTGCCAGCTTGGTGTCATCTGCAAATTTGATGAGTTCCCCATCTATCCCCTCGTCCAAGTCATTGATGAAGATGTTGAAGAGTACTGGGCCTAAAACAGAGCCTTGGGGTACTCCACTGCATAACTAAAATAGTATAACTATTTTTTGCAAAAAAAATAATGTATTATAATGAATAGGTTCCCTTATTTTCTCATTCTCCTGTACATTTGTCTTTACTGAATACCTGTGATAGTTTTTCTTAAGAGATAATGTTGACATATTCTAAAAAATATTGATTGCAACATTTTGCAAAATTGATGCAAAATGGAGGCTTTGGATTTAGCTTCATGAGGTGCTCGTATTCACATCTATCTTACTTTATTGGGAAAGGACAAATAAAGACCTCAAAAATCTATTCACTTCCCAAATTATTTTTTATACTATTTTATTCTCTTTTTCTCCAATATTCACTAGAAGAAAATATACACAGATCACCTCTATGAGGAAGATGGGCAGTTAAAAAGTTTGATAGATCAATAAAATAAATAAATAAATAACATAATCTTTTAAAATGAAGAAGCTAAAAGACATGATCCATTCCAATCTTAATCTCTATGAACATGATGATTGTAAAATTAATAATTTATTGATATAGCAGAGTCATATTTATATTTTAGAAAAATGTTATTAGTCAAGAGATGCTATTTAATAATTAATCACTGATATTTACTAGACAAAATACTGTCATAAAAAGGTTTAAATATGTTGTAGCACAAATTTATATTCATACTAATGTTTTCTAGAATACTAGGTATCAAGGAATTATATTCAAGCACAGTTCTTTTATCTTATTAACCAAGATATTAAAGCAACTCTCTTGTTAATAATCAAATGATTGAGTTTTTTTCAATAATGATTTTACACTGCTCATTACTTAGTTATCATCCTTACACATAAAATAAGCATAATGGAATGCAGTGAATGTTTAGAGAGCATTTAATAAATAAGTATTTAATTTTAACAGGTGACAATCTAATGTCATTTCTACAGGAATAATTTATAGCATCCATTATCAAAGTGATGCAAGTCTGTTTGCACTATTGTGATTTAGCACAATGATAGTTGTGTCTAGATAATCTTTAGAACAGGGGTCCCCAACCTGTGGGCCACGGCCCATTACAAAGTCGTGAACTCTTGGCCACTGGGTCACATGAGTGGCCAGCCAGTACGCATGTGCGTGCATGCGTGCACCCTCCCACTTATGCTACCATCACCACGAGTGTCACATGGGTGCTACCATCGCCACAACTGCTGTGCAGGCACTACTTTCACCCTGAGTGTCTGCCAGGCACTACTGTTGCCATGGGCATTTCACATACTCACAACTACATTCACATACGCATGCATGGCTAAAGACGCATGACCTCCCTGCCCCCTGGGCTGCCAACCAGGTTGGGGGACTCTGCTCTAAAAGATGTTGCAAATATATAGTGTAAAATGAGTCTTAATCTTATTACATGAGGCTATGGATTCAGTTAATTTGGCATCCAGTTTTCTGCAGCGGTCTGTGGGATACCTCTGGAAAAGATGTTCTTGGACAATTGTTTCCTAGTAGCTGACAATAATATCCTGCTTTTGAATATAGAGATTCTGTTTAGATATTATGACTAAAAATGATGATGATTAAAATCCATAACTATGGTTATACATTAATGCAGATTATAGAAAGAATCTCTTCATAAATGCTGGTCCAGAATACTAGCCATTCAGTGGGGCCAGTGAAGTTCTGCATCCACACTTGTAAGGGATGCCAAGAGATCCATTCTATCTTTCTGCTACTTAACATTTATGTGAAGATACAAAGAATGTTTATCATCAAATTCCAAGTGAGATATCATCAATATTTCAAAATAATTAGACATTTTAAAACCAGCTGGAGATACAGTGGAAGTTTTCTCTCAGAGCCTGGAGACAATTGGATTCAGAATGGAGAAAACAAACTGAAGTTAATCTCTAGCAAGTCAGAGTTCATATTTGCCCATTGAAGCATTCTAGTCCTCTGTACATATTGCATAAAATTTATAATTTGGGTGTTTGCCTGGACCCATGGCTACTGGGCAAGTGGGGGCCATGGCTAGAAAGTCCTTTGTCCAGATCTGGCTGGTAGTCTAGTTATTGCTGCAAGTGGAGCAGGAGAACTTTGCTGCAGTAATTCACATCTGTAACCCCATATCTGGACAACTGCAATGTGATCTGCATAGGACCACTTTTGAAGACCACTCAGAAAATGAATCTGATCCAGAAACAAAGTTATTTCAGAAGTTTTTGGCAAGAAGTATGATATTGTCAGTATTTACTTTAATTTGGCTTAGTTTTTATTTTACTATGGATATTTTACTATTCTATTTTAT
This sequence comes from Ahaetulla prasina, assembly GCF_028640845.1. Classification (NCBI taxonomy): domain Eukaryota; kingdom Metazoa; phylum Chordata; class Lepidosauria; order Squamata; family Colubridae; genus Ahaetulla; species Ahaetulla prasina. The sequence goes on along the minus strand of NC_080543.1, from coordinate 39,090,675 downwards.
AAATGATATGAACAGCCAAGAGTTGTGAAATGTGTTAGTATGTTAATTAATTTCTTGGCATTTTTAAAATATCTGTTTCTTTGATGCCTCATTCTTTGTACAAGGATCACACATATCTGGCTATAATACATCAAAACAAATGCTTAATAGCTTATATGGAAGGAAGTCTCTGTGATTGGAACAAATTAGCTGTAAAGGTCTTATTTACTGTATAACTTAAAATTGCTTTAGAATTGATACAGTGGGATTGCTTACAAATATACCGGAATCTTAGTAGTGACAGCCTAATGCTTTCTACATATTTTCAGCTATAACTGACACAACCTCTTGCCATTGGCTGGGCTAGTTGAAAGCAAATGGGACAGATTCTAAATTGGACCTCTTCTGTAGGTTCTACCGCAAGGGTGAAATGCTTCCTGGTTTTAACCAGGAAGTAATGTGTTTTTTACCTTCTGCGCATGCACAGATTTTGCACATGCACAGAAGATTTTGCACATGCACAGAAGGGCATGTGGATTTCTAAGCCGGTAAAGAAGGTAAGTAGATTTTACTCCTGTTCTACCGGTATATAAGTATAAGTTTATATTTCTCTAATCTAAAAGCTAATCTCTTCTTTAAAAACATAACTCTTGATAACTCTTCAATCTAAAGAAAGATAATTCAAAAGTCAATTTGTGCACTCCACAATATTGCAGGGACAATGGAAGTTGTTCGTTGACCATAGAAAATATCAGGCTGGAGAAAGCGATCAAGTGTCAGATTATTTCAAAAATAGTTCTTCCTAATAATAATAATTGTATTGGACATTTTTACAAATTATTTGTGGAAATTATACATATATTTCTTTAAGTCTCTGTCGTTACATCCAAATATTAATGGAGTAGGAAATCTTAAGTATAAAGACGATGTATAACTTTAAAATTCCATTCAAATTAGTGCTATGAGCTCTTGAGAGAAAGAAGATTATAACTGTCTTCGTTAATTTGTTGTATTTATATTTTTTCTTTTCAGATATTCAGAGTGATTTCTATTTTCTCAAATTTATTATCACAATATAGATTGACATAAAATGATTTCAGTCCAATAAGGTTTATAAGTGCCCATTCTTAGTTGAATATTCAGATTACTAACATTTTACAGTCTATATGCAAAGGTATTAGTATCAAGAAAGTCATGGTGTTTTTTTTTTGTTGTTGTTGTTTTAATTTGCATTTATATTCCACCCTTCTCCGAAAACTCAGAGCGGCTTACACTATGTTAGCAATAGTCTTCATCCTATTTGTATATTTATACAAAGTCAACTTATTGCCCCCAACAATCTGGGTCCTCATTTTACCTACCTTATAAAGGATGGAAGGCTGAGTCAACCTTGGGCCTGGTGGGACTAGAACCTGCAGTAATTGCAGGCAGCTGTGTTAATAACAGACTGCATTAGCCTGTTGAGCCACCAGAGGCCCTTATCTCTGTTGCACTTAAAATATCCTCCTGCTTACATTCTGATAGATTATGATAACTAGACTTTAAATAAACAGCAACTTGTTTCAAAATCCATTTAACACACTATTAACAAAAGCCAGCATTTGGTTTACCGTGTGAGTCAGAAACTTCCATCCAACTGTATTCCATACATATAGTTATAAATACTTACAATAGAAGTCTTGCCCTAAGGTAGGGATGTCAAACTCACATCATCATGGCAGCATCATGTGATGTATTGGGACTTTTTTCCCCTTCGCTAAACCAGGTGTGGGTGTGGCCAGCATGTGACACATCCAGCCCATGGGCCAGGAGTTCAACAGCCCTTCCCTAAGGTATTTTACCACATGAACCAGGAAAAAAAATCCCTACAAAGGTAAGGTGCTTAGTACTCAAAGTAAATCTAGTTAACTTGCTGTCTTACTCAGAAATACCATAGGTTACTGCCTGATTATAATTGCATAATTATAATAAATAACCCCTGCTGCCCTTTTTCATATCTTAAATCAGTTGTTTGAGACAGCTTTATTCCACCTAATGATAGGCTGGATCCAGTTCAGTAGTACTGGTTCTTTTTTAGGTAGAGAAAGAGATGTGAAATCAAATCCAAAGAACTTGGCAAACCTGGTTATTTAATATTTTAATTATTAAAATGATTATATTCTAATCACATCACATAATTTTATAAAATAAATAAATTTCATTTGGAGAAAACAGATTGTATAACAATATCATATGCTCACTAAAACAATCATGACACCACATAATAACTTCATTTTACACTAGTTGTGAAAGACGTTAACGTCCACAGAAATGTGCTAGAAATAATAAAAGATTTTTAAAGCCTAAATCTTCCTTTACCCTCACCCACAGTTCCTTTCAACTGAGTGAACAATCATTTTAGGCTTTGCATTTTCTCAGTGAGTATTAATTTTCAGAACTGTGAGAAGAGGATGGCCTTGAGGGCAAACTTGGAAAAGATTAGTCTAATTCAAGCCCCACATACAGAACAAATAGTTTTATCTGTCAGCATGAAAGGGAACTTTAAAGACACTGTGATACAGAGCAGAATCACCACCACTATTAATTGCTCAGGCATATTAAAGAGACCTCAGACAGTGACCTCCTCTAAAACAGAATGCATGAGGAAAAATATGTCTTAATCTTCATTTCTACATTTAGATAAATGTCAAGTGCATCTATCACCTCAATTAACTGTAAGGAGGGGAGACCTGTCAAAATCTAATTCTTTTTGTGACAAGGCGTTTATTCTGAACCCAGCAGAGGAAGAAATAGACAGTTGTATTAGACCGAGATGAATATCAAAGGTTTCCGAAACACATGGTGAGATTCATGTGGAAAATGCTGATTAAAACCATGGTAAATTGGTGCTGGTGTGTTTGAGGTTTGTTGCCCAAGCTACAATATGTTGAGGGGAGGGGCAAGTTGTGGCATGGTTTACTTTAGTATTGAGGAAAATGGGGGAAAATGTTTTTCAAGTTTAGTACCATGCAAAATGTGAAAGGGATGATGAAATGAAAGAGCTTTTAACTGCAGGGACATTAAAGACTATTTTAAAGAATGTTGTTGAACATATTTATACTATAGATACTTGTCTGGTTTTTGCTAAATAGAATGAAATCCTTCTCTGTGTGTGCTGCTGTCCCACGGTAAATTGCATCAGAATAGATTTTTCCATCAGAATTTGATTCACATGGGGAAAAAAATTGTATATGTTTTCTTTCCAGTTTACAGAAACTTCATAAAATCTAGAGAACCATCAACAGTTTATGTTTATGTTTCAGACTGTTGTTTCTGCTTTTGCATACACTGAAATCAGTCTAGTGAAACTTCAAGCTTGTTTCCAAGGTTGGAATAGAGGACAGAGTTTGTGGGTGTCAATCCATGATTATCTGTGATAAGTTACTTGAATGTGATAAGTGACATGAATGGAACTTAATAAAGCTAAGAATTGTTATTCCTATGTTACAATTAAATTTGCACTTTGAATCTTTCTGATTCGCATCTGGCTTGTTGATAGTACGGGCTATCTTCTCTCCTTTACAAGTGATGGCAATTCTTTCTTTGTGCATAATGATGCATTTCATTATAAGATCCTTAGGACATCTCCATGTATCCTCCCCCACCACCCTAAACAGTAAATAGCAGTAGATCTTATAAGATTAGTTTTGTTGTAAATTCTAGATATCTGGAAAAATTATTTATAGCTAAGTATTTCATATTTCCAAAGTTACAAAATAAGCCCTAATATTTTTACAATATCTGTCTGGCATCCATATCAATGGATATCAATGATTCATTTCTTTTTGCAAATAGCATAGCTGACTTTAGAACTACTTTAAAACTGAATCAAATATATAGTCTTGCATATTCTCTGCTGGTAGTGATGTTTAAATGGCTGTCATGAAGCTTTTTTAGTGCTTTCTTACCATCTCTCAGCTGGAATAACAATTCTGTCAGTATAGGGAATTACTTCTTGTGAGTTCTCCCTTAGTAAGGATTCAGTTTATTCTATTTTATTATAATAAACTAAAGAAAAGTACATATACAATAACACGGCTTTAAAATGGAAAAAAATAATAAGAAATAGAAAAGGGAAATTAACACTATAAAATCTTGTTATAATATGGACAACTTTACAAATTGTATCACATTCCTCAAAAAACTGATTTCTTGTCCTTTTGTGGAAAAAAACTTGTTATACAAATTGTGATAAACAATATTTATCAACAACACATTACTATAAATCATATGTAGGGGTTTTCTTCTTCCATTGTTAACATAATTATTTTAGTTAGCTCCCCCTGCCTAGATAATTGTTGATATTTTAATGCAAGAAGAATATTGATTATAAACCCATGAATTTGGTGCTGACTCTTAGCAATCACTAGGATAAACTTTCTCTAGTATGATCTGTCCCAATCTTGATCCTTCAGGTCTTCCAAGGGAGCACCTATTTCAACAATAATTGAATGCATTCACTTTGTTGCTGGTTGTCCTCCTCTTCTTCTCTCTATATTTCCCAACATTATAGATCTGTCAAGAGAGCCAGGTTTTTACATAAATGTATAAATGTACAATAATTAAGAATATATACGACTTTAAAGTAAAGATACAAACTCATATTAATAATCCAATTAAATTCCATTCAAAATACAAACATAATAAGGCAAGAACAAACCATTTTCCAATTAACGTTCCAATTCCTAAGGTATATGCTCAATAGCAGGTTGATTATAACAAAATGTTACACAACATTCTCCAAGGAGCCCAGTATGCATGAAACAGTATACAATTTTTATTGTATTAACCTTATTTTATGTTTCTAGGGAACTAATTTCACATTGTTTAATGGAACTCAAAATCATTTAACCAAAGTAGAATACCCAAGCTTGTTATTCCAATAGTCATGTTAATAATAAATACCTACCTAAAAACTTTTGTCTTTCTAGTGTTCAGTTTTTTGAAATTGTGATATTGCTTATCTTTCTCTTGTAAAAACCAAAACAGAATCTATTTCTCTCAAGAAGCTGTTTGTTCTTTCTAATTAATTTCCAAATCTTATTGTAAAGGTTTCAGCATTCTGATTTTATCTTGACCCTTAGTCCACTTATAACTTTCTAAGATCAACATTTTATTTAGTTTTTTGCTGT